>NC_138759.1:2165664-2530439 GCF_965113315.1 Podarcis vaucheri
TCAATTCTTCGGCGATCAGCCTTCTTGATGGTCCACCATTCACTTCCACACATCACTACTGGGAAAACCAGAGCTTTTACTATATGGACCTTTGTTGGCAAGGTGATGTCTCTGGTTTTTAAGATGCTGTTTGTCATTGCTAGTAGCCCTCTCCTCCTCCATGAATTTAAGGATTCAGAATCCTGTTGTTTCCAGCTCTTCCACTTTATATATTTGTCCTTCAGCTTCATTTTTGCGCCTGGTTCTCTCCGCCCCCCCCGCCCCCTGCCTTTTCCTTCTTTCATGTACATCCCTGGAATTTTATAGTTTTAGCAAAATTGATCTATGAGTGACTGCGAATTCATAAGTGGTCCAGTAAATGAATTTCTTTAAAGGAAGTTGCCTTGGAAATGATGATTTCTGATGTAGCATCTCTCCCCAGAGACCCTTTATATCCAGCATGTTGGTTTTTTTTAAAATGGCATATATTAGAGAGCCTAAACACATCAACAAAGAAAAAATAAAGTGTGAACAAACAGCAATGCGGAGTTGGAAAAATAGTCAGCGTGAAAGTTCTGGCTTCATTTTACAGTCATCTTCCTGACCCTTCAATATTTAGGCATTGTGTGAAATTTCTCTGAAATAATAATAGTGAACATTATTATTATTATTATTATTATTATTATTATTATTATTATTATTATTATTAATACCACACTTCATCTGGGGATCCCAAAGGCAGTTTACATATAAGCCCCCAACATACATGACATAATAATAAACCAAAAAAAGCCCTGCACAGTTTAAAAGGTACCAGGTGAAAACATGCCTTTATAACCCTGCCCTGGGCTGATTAAACAATCTGTGACCCTCTAAACTTTTATATGCCTGTTGTCTTTGTCCATGGAGTTTTCTTGGCAGGCATACTGGAGTGGCTTGCCGGTTCCTGCTCCAAGTGTATCACGTTTGGTCAAAACTCTCCACTATGACCTGTTCATCTTGGGTGACCCTGCACGGCATAGTTCATAGCTTCTCTGAGTTATTCAAGCCCCTTCGCCATGGCAAGGCAGGAAATCAGCCCTGAGTGCTCACTGGAAGGACAGATCGTGAAGCTGAGGCTCCAATACTTTGGCCACCTCCTACGAAGAGAAGACTCCCTGGAAAAGACCCTGATGCTCTGGTCCAGGGGGTCACGAAGAGGCGAACACGACTAAACGACCAAACAACAACAACGACCCTCTAAACGTGTTTCTGTGTTGGGGTTTATTGGTTGGTTTTTGGTTTTTTCGCTTCTTATTATGCATTTTGCATTCTCATTTTACATTTTTATGTTGCTAAATACTCTGTGACCTTCAGATGAAGTATACAAAGTTAAAAAATAATAAACAATAGTCATAGAATCATAGAATTGTAGAGTGGGATAGTAGTACTAGTAGTGATTTGCTTCTTTACTGGAAGAAGCAAAGATCCCCATGTATTGAAGCAATGATTCTTCAACTTTGCTGGACTGGTCATGTTGTGCGGATGCTTGATGATCGTCTTCCAAAGCAACTACTCTATTCCGAACTTAAAAATGGAAAGCGTCATGCTGGTGGTCAACAAAAGAGGTTTAAAGACTGTCTCAAGGCAAATCTAAAAAAATGTATTACAAACACCAACAATTGGGAAACACTGGCCTGCGAGGGCTCCAATTGGAGAGCAGCCTTCACCAAAGGCGTCATGGACTTTGAAGACACTCAAACTCAGGACGTAAGGGAGAAACATGCTAAGAGGAAGGCACACTTTGCAAATCCTCACTGGGGTCAACTCCCGCCTGGAAACCAATGTCCCCACTGTGGAAGGACGTGCGGATCCAGAATTGGCCCCCACAGTCACTTATGGACCGACTGTTAAAACCGTGTTTATGGAAGACAATCTTACTTGGCTACGAGGGATCGTGAAAGAAGAACTAGTAGTGATGACGATGATGAAGATGATGGAGTGATTCCCCCTATGAGGAAAAGGTGAAACATTTGGGACACATTAGAGAGTAGATGAGTAACAGCTGGCTTGATAGTAAAAGGTAAAGGGACCCCTGACCATTAGGTCCAGTCATGGCCGACTCTGGGGTTGCGGCAATCATCTTGCTTTACCGGCTGAGGGAGCCAGCGTACAGCTTCCGGGTCATGTGGCCAGCATGACTAAGCCGTTTCTGGCGAACCAGAGCAGCACACGGAAATACCATTTGCCTACCCGCCAGGGCGGTACCTATTTATCTACTTGCACTTTGAGGTGCTTTCGAACTGCTAGGTTGGCAGGAGCAGGGACCGAGCAACGGGAGCTCACCCCGTCGACCTTCTGATCGGCCAGCCCTAAGCTCTGTGGTTTAACCTACAGCGCCACCCGCGTCCCACTGGCTTGATAGAAGTTCATAAAATTATGCCTTTCATTGAGAGAGTGGAGAAAGAAAGGCATTCCTCCCTGTTTCATAAAACAAGAATTCATGGAAGTTTCCAATGAAGCTGAGAACTATCCAGCAAATTCTTTGGGGCCCAGGGTGTAGTTTGCATTGCTTGGAGATGAGCAGGTCTGTATCTTTCCCACCACAAATGCCACCAGACACAAAACATGGAAGAGAAATCTGATATCTGGGACAGAATCTCAGCTCCTGGGTTGCTTTCTTTCTAAATCAAATATCTGGCTTCTTCCTGAATAACATAAATAAAACAAATCCCTGCCTGCTGCGCGGAGACAGATTTAAAACTCCAGCAGAGGGCTCAGTAGGACCTCTGATGATCAGAGGGTTGAACACCAAATTGTGTTCCGCAGAACTGTGCGTCTCTCCCAGGGACGGAGGGTGATTGCAGGGTTAATTTTTGGAAGAAAAAAAAAGGTTGCAGCAACATTTAATCAAGCTGCCGTGGGTAGGAAGTTGGGATAGCAATTACTGTAACAGATAAATATCAGTAATAACGTGGAAAAAAATCAGCTTTCACCAAGATGCTTTAGACCAGGGGTTCCCGAAGAGAGTGGAGGCGCCCCCTGGTGGGCAGTGGTATTACCTGGGGGGCCTCAAAGACGTGGGGGTGGTGGTGACAGGAGGAGGTGGAGGTGCAAAGGTCTGGAAGACTCTGAACAGCTGGTACCACGGAACCAAGTTCCTCAGCTTGGTTGAATCAATTAAGCAAAATAGTTTTAATTGGGTTTTGAATAAATGCGCAATTAATTGTCACCGTTTTGAATTTTATTGTGTGATTATGTTCCTTAGTCAGTTGTGCAAACAGCAGTTCTGAATGTCGTTCTTTATAGGGTGGGTTACGGAGCACCAGGGATGAGTTTGTGGAACTAAAATGGGAGCGGCTCCTGAAAAGGTTAAGAAAAACCGCTTTAGACTTTAGCCCCTTGACATTGTTATGAGATATAAAATAAATCTTCATGAATGTACCAAGCAAACACAAACATAAGTATATAAACCACATGTCTGAAACAGTACAGGAAAATCGGGTCCTCCCTTACAGAGGGCACGTGTTGCGGTGAGACCTGGAAACCAAACCCTGTGTTGTGGGTGGGTACGTTTGGATAGCCACAACACCCAATTGGTAGGTCCCTTGATGCAGGGTTCAATCAGGCCAATGGGACGCAGGCTAAATGGATCAAGGGACCTATTTATGCCCATGCACGTGACCCAGAGCTTCCTCTTTCGGTGCGTGCATTCGGAACACTTGCCCACCTCTCCCTGCTTTTAGGGCTTTGCGCTTGACCTTGCTATGCCGTCGTGTGTCGTCTGTCGTTGGGACAGGGGCATGGCAGGAATTTCCCCCACTTGGCTGATTGGCTGGTGCCATTTGGGTTTCGCCTGCCGTGTAGCAAATCATCACGACTTGTAAGGTTGCGGATAGGCTCTGCTTCAGGTGATAGGGATGGGGGAAGGCTCACGCCATCCCTATGTGAAGGGTATTCCGTTAAAGGAATCCCGGGACTCAATGGTATGGTCAACCCCTGAGAGGGGGCTGTGCCCGTGCCTGAGTCCAGGGGGACATTTGGGTGGCAGAGATGGCCCATTCCTGGCTTTCCGTTCATCCAGGTGTTCACCCTTGGCTGACCTATGCTGGTGCCCCGGGCATGGCAGGGAGCTAGTCGAACCAGAGCCTATGCACCCAGTCACTTGCTGTAATCAATAAAGTTGTGGCCTAAATTCTGCCAAAAGCCAAAACCAAAATTTGAGTCAAGTGTGAATTTATTTAAGGGGGAGGTTTAAAGGTCTGAACACGCAAACAGCCCTAAAGCCATTTTGACTCTTTCAATGACCTCGAATATTCCTCTGCAGTTTGGATAGAAAGCCCATTTTCTTTTTTGGGGAGGGGGGAGGGGAAAATGTATTGAGGATAGTGTATTTTTGATAAATTGTTATGTAGAAATTTCTAATAAAAAATATTCAGAAAAATAAAGAAAAGAGAGAGAGAGAGAAAGGGATTTTTGGATTGTGGGGGGTTGGATTAGATGGCCATGGGAGTCCCTTCCAACTCGACAGTCCTGTGATTCTATGATAGGCTGCCTTCTGGGAGAGTCGCTGCCCCCTTTCCAAGCCCCCGGGAGTCTCCTTCCTTCACTGCCACTCTGCGCTGAGCCCTTGGTGAGAAACATCAATGCACCTTGTTAAGTGAAGTGTTTGAAACGGAATCGCATTTGCATTTTAAAAGGCACTTATCGATCTGACTTCGGAGCTGATCAAACGCCAGGAGCCATAAAGCGCTCCAATGTTCCCACCTGGAAGGGAAGCGGACAGAACAGAACATCCCTAATAAATGGTGTGATCTTGAATGTTTTAATTTAATTTTTGATTTGCAAGTTAATGGGGGGGGGGCAGAATGAGGGAAAGATCCTTGGGAGGGTGGCCCAGACGGCAACAAGGCCTTGTGGGGAGGCAACGTTTGCTCTGGAGGTGACAGGGGGACACACAGACAATTCAGCTGAAGACAACCCCCCAGTCCAGGGGTTATATCAATGCCAGAAGGGGGTGGGGAGAGGAGACGACTATCGAAGGCTCCTAGCGAGGAATGACTCTGCCTCTCCAGTTGCAGGCAGTGATGCTTCTGAATCCCAGTTGCTGGAAACTACAGGAGGAAAGAGCTTTTTTGTGCTTGGGTTGTGCTTGCTGCTTTTCCACAGGCTACTGAAATATACTCAGTGTCAGGAGTGGATTTCATGCTCTTTATTCAGCTCATAGTGTAGCACCCTGCTTGTGGTTAACGCTTAGCTGGAATGAAATATTCAACACAGCAATAGAGAAATTAAAATAATAATTTATTTGTCAGACAAATAAATGAGAGACACAGTGGTCTATGGATACCAAAGCTCTGCCCACTCCAGCCCTGGTGGCCAGCACTTATATTCCCTCAGCCCAGCCCCCTTGCTCCTCCTTTGGCTGCCTCTGTCCAATCAGCCTGGTTGAAATTCCTATTGGCTGTTTGCTAGAACCAATCATAAAAGATACACCCATTTCCTATTACCTTTTATGGGAGACAGAGAGCTATATTTCCTTCTATCCATAAATGGCAGACAAGTAGCCATATATCTTACATTTGCCTCGACCAGGCACCTTAATTATCAGATCATCTTTGCCCTATTGCCCTATTACCCTATTCACTCCAAAACAGATGGCTAAAACAGATGGCTCATGGTAACAGAGATCTTGGGTTCACCTTCTCACACACCATCAATGAAATAAGAATCTAACATTTCTTACTTTCTAAATCCTTTGCATAATTACATTTAGCCAATAAATTTCATACATTAACATATATAGCTTTTTAGAAGAAAAGGCATTTTCAAAGTAAAAAGGAAACAGCTTCAGAGAGAAGCCTCTTCAGTTTACAACCCCCCTTTTCCCAGCCAGCTGCTGTTCCTATTAGCTCTTGCCCTTTAACCTTATGAAAATATGGCTCGAGTCTTCTGTTAAACAATAAAACTTACTATTTACCAACTCTTAATTAGTGTTTTTGCAGCTTGATTGTATTCTGTAATATGTAGGGTCACTGTAACCTTTGCTCCCAGCCTGTAATTTCCTTTTACAACTTTGAGAAACTCGTCTCCCGCTAATGCTATAAATCAGAGGGGCCCTGTTTAGGAAGATAAACATCTGCCAATGTACTTAGCCAGCTGCTTTTCTGCCTGCCATGAAAGATACAAACATTTACAAATATATTTTTAAAGCTCATTTTAAAATACAGGTCTTGATCAGATGCCTCAATAGTGGTGAGGAGGAATGGAAGTTCCCCCAAAATATCTGCTTTATATCCATTATTTACACAATGGGCTGCACGTGATTGGCTAATTCCGGGATTCTCCTGTAGGCCAATCAGGTTGTGGATTCACTTTCACCTGGAGCTGGATTGGGTGGCTCCTACGGACCAATCAGACTGCTGCATTGTTCTAGGACCAATCAGACTGCTGCATTCTGAATCCTATTGTTCGAGGACCAATCAGACGGCTGCATTTTGGATCCTATTCAACTCAGTACATAACAGCTACTGTGGGAATAGCTGGCTAACAACAACAACAGTCATAACTCAAACGCTTTGAGAGTCAAACGTTTTGGCTCCTGAACGTTGCAAACCCGGAAGTGAGTGTTACGGTTTGCGAATGTTCTTTGGAACCCGAACGTCTGATGCAGTGTGCTGGGCCCAGGGGTAACCTGTGAAACGCAGTCCAGGACTGGTCCAGAATCCGAAGGTTCCGCTGGGAGTCAGTGCGACAGGGTCAAGGCAGGAAACCAGGCAAGGACAGGTACAGGATCTCAGGCAGGATCTGGCAAACAGCAACGTTGCTCCCGCAACTTGGGACAGGGTCCAACAGCCTTTTTATCTTTGTTGGGGTAGTGGCCAGTCCTGATCCCCCAGCGACTCACCTCCCTGTTTCGCCCGAAGGTTAACAGTCCTCCTGTGAGTACTCAGGTCTCTCCTTCTCTCCGACCTCAGTCTCTGCAGCTTGGGAGACGTCGGTGGGTGACTAGACCCAGAGGCTGCCTCAGCCTCCCCTGACCCAACTGGTAGTGGAGCAGCTGTAAGTGATGGCCCAGCTGGAGGCAAGGAGGTCATCCCCGCATCTGGAGCCAGGGCAGGATAAGACCCCTGACTCGGCCCAGCTGGTGCTTGTTGCAGGGGAACCTGTGCAAACTGGGACTCTTCAGGATCAGGCCCCAGACTTGGTTCAGATGATACCTCAGGCAAAGGATCCGGTGCAGACTGAGTCCCCTCTGGTTCTGAGTCCGAGCCCGAGTCCCAGGCCATCACATGTGGCTTCCACAACTTCTGATTGGCTTCAGGAGCTTCCTGCAGCCAATTGGAAACCATGCTTTGGTTTCCAAACGTTTTGGAAGTCGAACGGACTTCCAGAACGGATTCTGTTCCACTTCCAGAGACCCAGAGTAAGATTTTTGGGCTGTTTTCCAGTGAGTTGCAATTACTATTTGACCTGCCAAGAGTTGAGGAGGTCCATATGACATCTACAAGAAACCTAGCCTTTAGAGACATTGGTCTAGTCCTGTGGAACTCTCTGCCACTAGAGAGTCAGTGGGACTTTCTGTGCCAATTTTCAAATGCTTGCTGAAAACATTTCCATACTACCAAGTCTATGCAGGCAATTATGAATACATCTTCCCACAATGGTTAATTGAGGTTTTTGTGGGGGTTTTTATTGTATGGTTTCATCTTTTTAATGCAGTAAGCAGCATATGTATATGTACGGCACAGCGGCATGCAAATGTTTTTATGAATAATTAATTAAATGTCAATTCTGACATTCAGGTTTTGGAGTCGCGTTTTGACAACTGCACCTGCGCTGTGAAATCTAAGTGTTTCCCTTTCTTGAGATTTCATTTAAGCCGTTACACAGATTGGAAACGACCATTTTCTCTCTCGCAGAGATCCAGAGCAGATGACAATAAGCAAATCATTGTAACGCAGACAAAAGGTTTGTGCTGTAAATTAGCCAAGAGAGAAAGACGAGGGCAGCAGGACACAGAAATAGATTTTACTCGGAGGGGGGAAAACAACGGTCGGAGCTGGCAATTTTTGTCTTACCAGGAGGCAAATGTGCACCTGAAAGTGATTACGTTTCAATCAAGCCTTTTGTTTCCATTAGCAGCTTCCTTTAGGGTTGCGCAGAAGTCTAGCAAAACCTGTCCGACACATTTCCCAATAAAAGGAACATTTTTGGGCGGTGGGGAAGGCAAACTCTCCTTTTTAATCTGCCTGAAAACGATGACTACAAGACGCAGAGATGCACTTTGTGCGCCAACACAGCGAAAGAGGAATGATATTCTGTTGTGACAAAAGACTTCAAAAGCTTCTTGCGGGAGAAAAAAATAGCCGAAGAACAATTTCCTGGTAAGGGAAAAAGACAACAGCACGGGAACAAAATGCCTGCAGATCCTAAAAGCATCTTTCCCCGCTTCATATAATCTTCAGAGGATGCCAGCATGGTTGAGGAGCAACATCAAGGGAGTTATAAAAGACACTAAAGTGTCCTTTAAAAATGCAAGCTTTGCCCAAAGAAGAAGGAACACGAACTGTAGGCAATAAGGCGACCAGGAAGAACTTTTGACAAACAAGTAAAATATTATCAACCAAAGGATCATGTTCCCCGAAAACAACAAAAGAAAATGACTACTGAGAAAGCGAGAACTGCAGAGAAGCTCCATTCAATAATAATAATAATAATAATAATAATAATAATAATAATAATAACACGAAGCCAAGCCAGAGCACAACTAAATGCAGCACAGCCATCTTCTCAGAAAAACTCTTCACAAGCTCAAGAGGTCAAGACACGAAAGCTTTAGCAACTAATCTACACTTAATGACCCACCCAGTGGTATTCAGAATATCACTCATGAAATCACCCAAGATATCCCTCAAGTAATTAAGGAACAAAAGAAGAAAAGGCACACTAATCTAGGAACTTCCTCTCTGCCCAGAACGTTGGAGGCTATACACCACACCCCTCAACAGTATTTATAGGAACTCAAACACCAGACTCTGCTCTGTTCCAGTAACAAGAAGCCGAAAGCACCAGCCTGAAGATGACGAGTGAGACCTCGTCGAAACGTCGCACAGACACCCCGACTCTTACACGGGAAGACACCCGAAGACACCAAAACCTGCATTCCTGTACCCGTGAAAATCTACGAAAGCAAATATCTCACCTCTACGGGGAGGAAACCTTCCAGCTGACAAGAACCTACGAGAAACTAGAAATCCGAAGAGCCACCATCTTATGTGATCTCCTGTTCCTACGCAACTGCCGAGACAACAACTTAACTCCCACATGCTTCCAACTTAAATTCCACTCTAAAACCCCAGCTACCGAAAGGATCCTGAAACGAACTGAACTATCCCTAATCAGAAACGAAATACATAAGAAAAGATACCTACTAAACCAAACCAACAAAGATCTGCTCACTCTTCACCTCAAACTATGTAACAAAATCCACCCTGCACTCTGGGACAAATGCAAACAACTAGCCGTCTGGAGAGCTGAAACTGAGACCTCACATAAGACAGACAGACACACCAACAAACTCTACAAACTAGAGAAACGCCAGAAGCCCAGCCACCCTCCACAACAACCCATGAAACAAACAGTACATAACATATCAGACAGGATCCTCACCCCAACTGAAACCAAAGTACTCTCCAAAGGTTTCAACTTTGCAGTCGCCCCGAGACGCATCCCCACGGAAAACATCATATGCGGAGTCGAAGCTAGCCTGACCAAAATCGACCCAGATGAAGCCAATAAAATCAGACTTGAAGTCACCAACATCCTCTGCTCCAGCAAACCACCCAGAAGCAATTTACACAAAGAAGAACAGAAAGCACTCACCAACCTGAGGAAAGACAACAACATAATCATTCTCCCAGCAGACAAAGGCAACGCCACTGTTGTGATGAACACATCGGACTACCAAGCAAAACTATCAAATCTACTCCAAGACCCTACCTACCAACCTATAAAAACAGATCCCACCACCTATCTGGAAAAAACCACCAAATCCAAAATAAAAGCCTCTCCTATCAGTGAAGAAATCCAGCTAAGAATCATCCCCAGAGAAAAATCATCCAGATGCCCCAAACTCTACGGTCTCCCCAAGATACACAAAGAAGGAACACCACTCAGACCAATAGTCAGCTCCATAGGCTCACCTCTACAAAATCTCGCTAAATTTCTCGCTAAGCAACTTCAGCCCTATGCAGAATCCATCGCTTCACATGTTACTAACTCCTTCCAGTTCATAGAAACAATAAAGAAACAATACCTACATCCCGATGACCTACTTGTGAGCTTCGATGTTGTATCTCTCTTCACTCAAGTGCCCATTAATGAAGCCTTGACAGCCATTCAAAACAAATACAACCCCCCCAAATACATCCTGGACCTGACCAACCACTGCCTAACCAACACGTACTTCATCCACAATGGACAAAGATACAAACAGATAGAAGGAGCACCTATGGGATCACCCCTCTCACCGGTCATCGCAAATTTGTACATGGAACACTTTGAAACCAATGCTTTAGACAAGTCAGAACACAAACCCAAACTTTGGCTCAGATATGTTGACGACACCTTTGTAATTTGGCCACACGGGAAAGAAAAACTAGATAGCTTCCTCACACATCTCAACAGCCTACACCCCAAAATACAATTCACTATGGAAATAGAAGACAACAACCAACTCCCCTTTCTTGACGTCCTAATCTACAAAAAACCTGATGGCTCCCTAGGACACACTATCTACCGGAAAAAAACACACACCAACCGCTACTTACATGCACAATCACACCACCACCCTGCACAAATAAACTCCGTAGCCAAGACTCTCATCTCCAGAACCAAACGCCTGGCTGACAAAGACCACTTGACAACTGAGTTACAGAATCTCTCAAATGTGTTAATCGCCAATGGATACCAGAAAAACAGGGTTACGAAGCTAATCCAAAAAGAAACACCCCCCAAAAACCAAGACACAGAAGAAAACAATGGCATGGCCCTCCTTCCTTATATCAAGGGCACTACAGACAAAATCAGCAAAATCCTCCATAAACACAATATCAAAACAGCCTTCTGCACCAACCAAAAAATAGCCAATATCCTCAGAAACCCAAAAGACAAAATCCAGCTGGAAAACCAAGGGGTCTATGAAATACCCTGCAAAGTCTGCCCAGCCACGTACATTGGACAAACAAACAGACGAATAAATGCACGTATCGCAGAACACAAGAATGCCGTCAAAAAAGAAGAAAAAACTTCCTCTCTTTTCCAACACATGAAAGAAACAGGACACGAAATTAATTTTGCAGATTCCAAATTGCTCTTTAACATGGAACATCACCACAAGAGAATAATCATGGAAGCCATCGAGATAGAGAAACACCCTCACAACATGAACAAGCGTGACGACACGTCCCGCCTGCCAGACATCTGGAAATTAGCCCTCCCCACAAAAACCGACACCAGAACCAGAGGCACACAGAACGCCGTCACCAGTCAACCACACCAGACCCAAACCCAGACCCTCTCCACAGACATATTACAGACTCCATCCAGTAGCCAAACTATAGTGGCACCTCCGGATGCTGCACCCCCCTGCAATCCCTACACAGATCTGGCTGGCACAAGGCACAAAACCACAGCTCACCCCTATACACGAAGCCAAGCCAGAGCACAACTAAATGCAGCACAGCCATCTTCTCAGAAAAACTCTTCACAAGCTCAAGAGGTCAAGACACGAAAGCTTTAGCAACTAATCTACACTTAATGACCCACCCAGTGGTATTCAGAATATCACTCATGAAATCACCCAAGATATCCCTCAAGTAATTAAGGAACAAAAGAAGAAAAGGCACACTAATCTAGGAACTTCCTCTCTGCCCAGAACGTTGGAGGCTATACACCACACCCCTCAACAGTATTTATAGGAACTCAAACACCAGACTCTGCTCTGTTCCAGTAACAAGAAGCCGAAAGCACCAGCCTGAAGATGACGAGTGAGACCTCGTCGAAACGTCGCACAGACACCCCGACTCTTACACGGGAAGACACCCGAAGACACCAAAACCTGCAATAATAATAATAATTTATACCCCGCCCTTCCCAGCCAAGGCCGGGCTCAGGTCGGCTAACAAGCAATAATAAAAACAAGTTGAATGGATAAAACTTAAAAACAACATTAAAATACAACTTTAAAATATTGAAGCATTAAAATATTAAAATGCAGCCTCATCACAGGAGGAGAAAGGAAAAAGAAAAAAGAAAGAAAAAAGAAACCATTAGACGCTGGGGTTCCTGCATTGCAGGGGTTGGACTAGATGGCCCTTGGGATGTTAGGATTCCTGCTCTGTGTTTGCAGTCATGGGATTGTTGTCTATTGTTGTGGGAAGTGACAGAGACAGGATGTTTGTGTTACTGTTTTCCATGAAGTGGGACTATTGTCCTTTGTTCTTTTTCTCTTTGCTGACTGATGAGAAAGAGGAAGAAGCTAAGTCAGAATGCTCCGAGTGTATTATATGTAAATAAAGTAGATTAGCCAAAATGCTGAGCTACTGAGGTCTGTGAATACTCTGCGGATCCCTAAGTGTGCTGTTGTCTCCAAGGCATCAGTCATTGTGATGTTTGGACTGGAGAAAGCTTTTAAAGCTCCCGAAAGATGGACCAGGAGGGAGAGAACATGCCAGTTGGGCATGTGTCTCTGCCAAGGGTCCTACACGAGAGTAGGACTCTCCTAACACCTTCCAACTCTATTATTCTAGAAGCTCAGGCCAGCTAACACCAGTAAAATCACAATAAAACATAATGGGGGGGAAAACCAATTTAAAATACAGGTTAAAATACAATTTAAAATGCAACCTCATTTTAAAAGTAGCCCATAGATCAAGACCATAAGGGGAGGGAAACATAAGGGTCAGACTGAGTCCAAACCAAAGGCCAGGTGGAACAGCTCCGTCTTGCAGGCCCTGCGGAAAGATGTCAAGTCCCTCAGGGCCCTAGTCTCTTGTGACAGAGCGCTCCACCAAGTCGGGGCCAGTACTGAAAAGGCCCTGGCCCTAGTTGAGACCAACCTAACCACCTTGTGACCTGGGACCTCCAAGGTGTTGTCGTTTGTGGACCTTAAGGTCCTCCGTGGGGCATACCAGGAGAGGCGGTCCCATAGGTACGGGGGTCCTAGGCTGCATAGAGCTTTAAACTAGCACCTTAAACCTGACCCTGTACTCCACTGGGAGCCAGTGCAGTTGGTAAAGCACTGGATGAATGTGATCCCGCGGCAAGGAGAATGAAAGCCATATAGATCATTTCTTTGTAAGGATCTCCCTGACTGTTATAGGACTCTGGGAAGAGCTGGATGCCAGACTGGCCCATCCTTTATTCTGAAGCCAAGGAAGAAGAGAGTAGAAGAATCCGTTTTCTCTGGAGGGCTAGTAATCTTGGTTAGGAAAGACACTCTTCAATTTCCATCAAGACAAATAGCTGAGCCCTGCATCCATCACAGCCGGGCAAATGCTACATTTGAGTGACTAATTAGGCATATATCTCTCCTAGAAAGGGCTTGTCCATTACTCGGAACTGAGCATCACTTTAGATGAATTATGGGCAATTCTCTGGTCATGTCCAGAATTCTTTGTGCTTCTCCAGGCTAATGTATTCTTAGAAGACCAACGTTGCTTTGGGCTTCTTCTCCTGACCTCCTTTCCATCTTCACTTAGACAGACATTGAAATTAGGCTCATCAGTTTTGCTAATGGACGGATCTTTGCTTGGTTTTAATTTTGATTCACAGCAGGAGCAAAATCCGGCACGTTAGGCTGATCCGGCAGTCGGGGCTTTGTCAAGTGGAACAAGCTCTTCCTGGGACAGCAGATCTGTTCCTCAAAAGGCCCAGTTTGAACCATTCATTAAAGATGGCTTTCAGTTGGACCTTGTGCCTCCTAGACCTGATGGAGGTGCTGCTTCTCCATGTTTGGAAGCAACAATGCTTCTTAGTACCAGTTGTTGGAAACCACAGGAGGGGAGAGTTGCTCTTGTACTTGGATCCTGTTTGTGGGTTTCCCACAGGCATTTGGCTGGTCACTGTGAGAACAGGACACTGCACTAGATGGATCATTGACCTGATCCTGTGGGATGCAATCCACTGGAAGCAGTCAAATACAACATTGCGTGGGCAGGCAGAGTCCCCCAAACCCTGGGCGGCCTCCCCTATGTGGAATAACAACTCAAGACAACGTGCTATGGGATTAAAATTGGCCACAACTTTATTATGTTTCAGATGTGGGTAGACCTTGGCTCAGGCATTGGGCGTTTATCCTTCCCAGTCCCCCACTGGGGATCTGGGGGACATCAGGGTTATCCAGAATGTGTGAGGATTGGGCTGGCTCTGGAGAACATATGTTCAAGCAGAGAGAGCCCGCCCCCGTTACGCCGCCGTTGCAGGGGAGAGCAATGATGACCTCTAGGTGTACGGCCAAAGCTTCCCCTCAAAAACCCCTTTAACGGGGAACCTGATGGCAGCCCAACCCAAAACTCCGGACAAGCTGGGCGAGGGGGCGCATAAAGATGTTGAAAAGCGTTGGGGAGAGTATCGCACCCTGCGGCACTCCACACACCAAGGAGTGGCGCGATGACAAGTCCCCCCCAAGCGCCACCCTCTGTCCCCGACCAGAGAGAAACGAGTGCAGCCATTGAAGGACTGCGCCCTGGATCCCCACGCTGGTGAGTTCTGGGTAAATGTGATCCTGCGGCGAGGACCCCGTAAGGAGTCTCGCCGCGGCATTCTGCACCCGCTGGAGTTTCTGGGTCAGTCTCAAGGGCAGCCCCATGTAGAGCGAATTACAATAATCAATCCTATAGTGAACAAATGGAGAGACTGATAAATGGACAAACTGTTTTCTAAAATATATAGCCGATCAGCATCCAAATGGGTCCAAGCGCCTTCCACCCCGATGAAGTCCAGAAGACTTCAGGACACCGTTTGTTACTTATTCCAAGGTAATACAGCTAATTCAAGTTTATGGTTGGCACTTCTGCAGAATCATAGAATTACAGAGTTGGAAGGGACCCCACGAGTCATCTAGTCTGTCCCCTGCAATGCACCAGCCTTTTTTCAGGGCTTCCTTTAAATTTTGTGAACCAGGTTAGAACCTCCTGAATCATTCCGCTCGCTCTTTTCTGAAGCTTTTTTTTAATCAATATGATAATCGGACATGTAGGAGAAGGGGAAAGTACTTAGCGAAATAAATCACTAGAAAATAAAGCAATTGTGATTTTGAGTTAGTTTTAACTAAGGCACGTTGTAAGAAAGATCGTCAGAGGAATAGTGAATTCTGCATCATACTGCATTTAATATTTGATGGCCTGGTAACTTTTTAATAGTCCTGAACGAGCATTTAATTTAGATTTAATAAGGCAGCTAGTCTATTGCAATTAAATATCAATTGATTGCTTTTTTACAATAAAAAAATCGCTTTCTGAGGTTTAATATTTGAGATAAACCTGAGCTGGTGTGTAATTAAAGCACAGGAGAGGAAAAAAATGAAATGAGATGGCGAGGATACGGGTCTGGCAAAGACGACAGATTGAATTGTGAGATATCCTGGGAAAAGCATTGAAATGAGATGCTTAAACAGTGCAGGTAATTTCAAAGATGGAGGCTGAAGGCCGCCTGTTTGCTGATGGGTTTCAATATTTGCAAGAATGGTTGGTGCAGGGGGGTCAAAAATCATGGCAGAGTGGGAATTTTTTTTTTTTTTGGGGGGGGGGAGAGTATTTAAAGAGATATAATAAACTAATAAATTTCCAAGTAGGGTTAGAAATATAAACAGCAGTCAAAAACAGCACAGGAAATGTATAGAATGAATTGGGCTGGATTAAAAGGAGATGGGGGAGGGTGTTAAAGAATAAATAAGGAACCGTGGAGGGGTGGAGGGGAAAGTCTTTTGATAGGAGATTAAAGAATGAAAATGTAAGATGTGTATACTCTCTCTCTCTCTCTCTCTCTCAATTTTTTATTGGTTTTCTTTTCTTCTTTCCATAAGGAATAGTGATTCCACAATCAACATCAAAAATACGTCATTGTCTTCCTCATTCTCCATGTATAAATAAAAATTTATTATTATTATTATTATTATTATTATTATTATTATTATTATTATTATTATTATTATTATTAATATATTTATCCTTTCATCACTATCTCTAATGAGATTCTTAAAATCTCACAACTTCCCTCCATTCCCACTTCTAGTTCCTTATATACACCAAATTCCTCTGCATTTCCATATCTCCTATTAACCCATTATTATATCCTAAATAATCTGAGTTTCTGGTACTTGCAAGCGTTTAGTCCAAAGCTGCCAATGTTTCAACTTGTTTACAAGGTTTTTGCACATATACAATAAATGTTTCCAACTCACTTTTTTTTTAAAAAAAAATCTCATTATCGCAGTCTCGGAGCTTTGCTGTCAGTTTTCCCATCTCTGCATCGTCCATCAGTTTAATTTGCCATTCTTCTTTCGTCGGTATCGTTTCTTCCTTCCATCTTTGAGCTAACAGGATCCGGGTAAGAGGTGTGTATACTCAGCCTGTGAAAATGCGTAAATAAAAACGAAGAAGGAAAAGGAAAAGGGTCGACGAGA
This sequence comes from Podarcis vaucheri, assembly GCF_965113315.1. Classification (NCBI taxonomy): domain Eukaryota; kingdom Metazoa; phylum Chordata; class Lepidosauria; order Squamata; family Lacertidae; genus Podarcis; species Podarcis vaucheri. The sequence continues at coordinate 2,182,310 of NC_138759.1, forward strand.
CATACATGAAGCCTTTTCCATGAGAGGGGTGGGGAAAATGTCACCTTCTTCTGCCCCGATTAAGAACAGAGGAACATAATGTTATGAGCGTCTCGGGGTGTGTGTAGGCTGATGCTTTTGCTCCTTCTAATGGGGTCACTAGATACAGAATTAGGGATGCGGGTGGCGCTGTGGTCTAAACCATGGGTAGGCAAACTAAGGCCCAGGGGCTGGATCCGGCCCAATCACCTTCTAAATCCGGCCCACAGATGGTCTGGGAATGAGCTGGTAGCTCATGCTGGTAGCTTCCAGAACACTGTCCCACCATCTCATCCTTTGTCGTCCCCTTCTCCTTGTGCCCTCCATCTTTCCCAACATCAGGGTCTTTTCCAGGGGGTCTTCTCTTCTCATGAGGTGGCCAAAGTCTTGGAGCCTCAGCTTCAGGATCTGTCCTTCCAGTGAGCACTCAGGGCTCATTTCCTTCAGAATGGATCAGTTTGATCTTCTTGCAGTCCATGGGACTCTCCAGAGTCTCATTCCAGCACCAGAATTAAAAAGCATCAATTCTTCGATGATCAGCCTTCTTTATGGTCCAGCTCTCACTTCCATACATCACTACTGGGAAAACCAGAGCTTTAACTATACAGACCTTTGTTGGCAAGGTGATGTCTCTGCTTTTTAAGATGCTGTCTAGGTTTGTCATTGCTTTCTCCCAAGAAGCAGGCATCTTTTAATTTCGGGGCCCAAGAAAGTAAAATCTCTCACTGCCTCCATTTCTTTCCTCTTCTATTTGCCAGGAGGTGATGTGTCCTTTTATTTAAAATGCATCTCTGGGTTATTTGTGGGGCATAGGAATTCATTCATCCCCCTCCCCAAAATATAGTGTGGCCCCCCACAAGGTCTGAGGGACAGTAGACTGGCCCCCTGCTGAAAAAGTTTGCTGGCCCCTGGTCTAAACTGTCAGGTCGGCCGAGGACATGGACGACCCCCAGGCAAATGACAGGAACGTTTCCAGGCTGTCCCTCCCATCAGCGTGCAACTCTAGGGAGTTCCGACAGCCTCCCCTGATGATTTATAGTGATTCAAGTCTTGGAGACACTGAGCACACATCCAGCGTCCAGCAGGGATAAAACACAGTCAGAGCTAGGCTGGGGTTGTGAGATTGAAGCTGCTTTATTAAGCATAAGGCAGAACAAAACAAAACATGTCTCTTCTCTCTGGGCTTCCTTGGAGAAAAGTCAAAAGTGAAAGCAAAAACAAATGGAAACAGAGTACAGTGGTACCTCTGGTTGTGAACGGGATCCGTTCTGGAGGCCCGTTCGCAACATGAAAAGCCCTCAACCTGAAGCGCTGTATCTGTGCAGGTGCACGGAATGATTTGGCGCTTGTGTGCATGTGTGAAGCGCGATTTAGCGCTTCTGCGCATGCGCGAGTGGTGAAACCTGGAAGTAACCCTTTTCGGTACTTCCGGGTCGCCGTGGGATGTAACCTGAAAGAATGTATCATGAAGCATACCTAACATGAGGTAGGACTGTACAGTGGTACCTCTGGATGCGAATGGGATCCGTTACAGAGCCCCGTTCACATCCTGAGTAGAACGCAACCCATGACTGCGTGTCTGCGTGTGCGCGGTTTGTGATTCGCTGCTTCTGTGCATGCACCTGATGTCATTTTGAGCATCTGCGCATGCACGAGCGGTGAAACCTGGAAGTAACGCATTCTGTTACTTCTGGGTCGCCATGGAGCGTAACCTGAAAATGCGCAACCTGAAGCATATTTAACCTGAGGTATGACTATACAGTAAACATCTGCTCCTGTGATTCCAATAGTTGGTGCTGGAATGCATAACACAGACATGTGATGAACCAATCCTACACAATATCTGCACAGTGAGAGGAATAGAAAACCCAACATAAACCACTGAGCCTTTTGGGTTTGCCGATCAGATGATTGGCGGTTTGAAGAAGAAGAAGAAGAAGAAGAAGAAGAAGAAGAAGAAGAAGAGTTTGGATTTGATATCCCGCCTTTCACTTCTCTTCAGGAGTCTCAAAGCGGCTCACATTCTCCTTTCCCTTCCTCCCCCACAACAAACACTCTGTGAGGTGAGTGGGGCTGAGAGACGTCAGAGAAACGTGACTGGCCCAAGGTCACCCAGCAGCTGCATGTGGAGGAGCGGAGACACGAACCCGGTTTCCCGGGTTCAGTTAAAGAACTTTTAACTGAATTAAGATTAAAAAAGGATGTGTACAAAAAATGGAAAAGGGGGGAAACCACCAAAGAGGAATTCAAACAAATAGCCAGCACGTGTAGACACAAAGTCAGAAAAGCTAAAGCACAGAATGAACTCAGTCTTGCTAGAGAGGTTAAAAGCAACAAAAAAGGCTTTTATGGGTATGTTCGTAGCAAAAGGAAGAACAAAGAAACAATGGGGTCACTCAGAGAAGATGGTGAAATGCAAACAGGGGACACAGAAAGGGCTGAACTCCTCAATGCCTTCTTTGCCTCAGTCTTCTCCGATAAAGAAAACAATGCCCGACCTGAAGAATTTGGAGCAAATGATTCAGCAAAGGAAACACAGCCCAGAATAACTAAGGAGATAGTACAAGAATATTTGGCTAGTTTAGATGTATTCAAGTCTCCAGGGCCAGATGAACTGCATCCAAGAGTATTAAAAGAACTGGCAGATGTGATCTCAGAACCACTGGCAGTCATCTTTGAGAATTCCTGGAGAACAGGCGAAGTCCCGGCAGACTGGAGGAGGGCAAATGTTGTCCCTATTTTCAAAAAGGGGAAAAGAGAGGACCCAAATAATTACCGCCCAGTCAGTCTGACATCAATAGCAGGGAAGATTCTGGAGCAGATCATTAAGCAAACAGTCTGTGAGCACCTAGAAAGGAATGCTGTGATCACCAATAGTCAGCATGGATTTCTGAAAAATAAGTCATGTCAGACTAACCTGATCTCGTTTTTTGACAGAATTACAAGCCTGGTAGATGAAGGGAACACAGTGGATGTAGCCTACCTTGATTTCAGCAAGGCATTTGACAAGGTGCCCCATGATATTCTTGTAAAGAAGCTGGTAAAATGCGGTCTTGACTATGCTACCACTCAGTGGATTTGTAACTGGCTGACTGACCGAACCCAAAGGGTGCTCATCAATGGTTCCTCTTCATCCTGGAGAAGAGTGACTAGTGGGGTGCCACAGGGTTCTGTCTTGGGCCCGGTCTTATTCAACATCTTTATCAACGACTTGGATGATGGACTCAAGGGCATCCTGATCAAATTTGCAGATGACACCAAACTGGGAGGGGTGGCTAACACCCCAGAGGACAGGATCACACTTCAAAACGACCTTGACAGATTAGAGAACTGGGCCAAAACAAACAAGATGAATTTTAACAGGGAGAAATGTAAAGTATTGCACTTGGGCAAAAAAAATGAGAGGCACAAATACAAGATGGGTGACACCTGGCTTGAGAGCAGTACATGTGAAAAGGATCTAGGAGTCTTGGTTGACCACAAACTTGACATGAGCCAACAGTGTGACGCGGCAGCTAAAAAAGCCAATGCGATTCTGGGCTGCATCAATAGGAGTATAGCATCTAGATCAAGGGAAGTAATAGTGCCACTGTATTCTGCTCTGGTCAGACCACACCTGGAGTACTGTGTCCAGTTCTGGGCACCACAATTCAAGAAGGACACTGACAAACTGGAACGTGTCCAGAGGAGGGCAACCAAAATGGTCCAAGGCCTGGAAACGATGCCTTATGAGGAACGGCTAAGGGAGCTGGGCATGTTTAGCCTGGAGAAGAGGAGGTTAAGGGGTGATATGATAGCCACGTTCAAATATATAAAAGGATGTCACATAGAGGAGGGAGAAAGGTTGTTTTCTGCTGCTCCAGAGAAGCGGACACGGAGCAATGGATCCAAACTACAAGAAAGAAGATTCCACCTAAACATGAGGAAGAACTTCCTGACAGTAAGAGCTGTTTGACAGTGGAATTTGCTGCCAAGGAGTGTGGTGGAGTCTCCTGCTTTGGAGGTCTTTAAGCAGAGGCTTGACAACCATATGTCAGGAGTGCTCTGATGGTGTTTCCTGCTTGGCAGGGGGTTGGACTCGATGGCCCTTGTGGTCTCTTCCAACTCTATGATTCTATGATTCTATGATTAAGTGACTACTGCTCTTAACCACTACACCACACTGGCTCGGATCCCCACAACGATGGGGGTGCGCTCCCATTGCTCTGTCCCAGCTCCTGCCTACGTAGCAGTTCGAAAGCACGTCAAAGTGCAAGTAGATAAATACAGTAGGTACTGCTGCAGCGGGAAGGTAAATGGCATTTCTGTGCGCTCTAGTTTCGGTCACGGTGTCCCGTTGTGTCAGAAGCGGTTTAGTCCTACTGGCCACATGACCCGGAAAGCTGTCTGTGTACAAACGCCGGCTCCCTTGGCCTGAAAGCGAGGTGAGCACTGCAACCCCATAGTCGCCTTTGACTGGACTTCACTGTCCAGGGGTCCTTTGCCTTTTAAAGAATTATACAGAATTATACAGAATTATAGAATCTTGGAAGGGACCCCTTGTGGCATCTAGTCCAGGAATCTCAGCTAAAGCATGCATGACAGGTGGCATAGTCAGGAATTTTATTAGGTCGGGCAGGTCTTTTGTTGGGGGGGGCGCAGAACTGACATGATTGGACAGCTAAGTATTTCTATTGTTTTACTTGATGGGGGGGGGAGCTGCTTCCATCTGTCCCCTCTTGGCTATGCCCATGGTGCAACCTCTGCTTTAAAATCTCCAAGGAAGGATTGTCCACCATCTTTCTCGAGGGAGACTGCTGCACTGTCGAACAGCTCTCCAGATAGTTTCCCCTCAAAATGGGGCGTTTTGAGGTCAGGAGGGGAAGATGGCCAGGGGCTTGGAGAAACGTCCACCCACCGCTCCTAGCCACTTCATAACAATAAATTAGGCTTAATCCTGCACCCTCTGAAAGCATATAGGAATTTTAAAGGGCCCAAAGAAGAGTCGGGAAAAGTGAGGCTTCCTTCAGAGGCGAATGGAACGTTTGCGATGTTGGAGGGCAGGTCTTGGCAAAGGCCTTTCCCCCTGTGCCTTTTTAGTCTGCTTTTCTTTGGTGCCTCTTCCATCGACTCAGAATTCCTGCTCTTCAAGCAGAATACAGTCATACCTCAGATTACAGATGCTTTGGGTTGTGCGATTTCGGGTTGCGCACCGTGCCGAACCCGGAGGTACTGGAATAGGTTACTTCTGGGTTTCAGCGCTTGTGCATGTGCAGAAGCGCTAAATTGCACTTTGTGCATGCTCAGAAGTGCCGAATCGCAACCGACATGTGTGCAGATGTGGCGCTGCGGGTTGCGGAAGCTGCGGTTTGCGAACGTGCTTCCCGCATGGATCACATTTGCAACCTGAGCATCCACTGTGTGGTAAAAAAGAAAGTTGACAAGCTTTTTTGTGTGTGAAATGGGTCCTGCTTCAAGCATGGCGCCCCCCTCGTCTCGGAATGAAAGCCCTCTCGTCTGTGACTGCTGGCCAGCAAAGGGGTTGGCACATCCCTGAAAGGTGAAAATAAATAGCTTTTATTGTCATTGTGGTTGGCTTGGGGCAAGATTTACAGTTTTCTTATTGCCGCTGGATGAAATAACTAATGACTTCAAAGCACAAATTTATTGGGGAGATGCTGGTCGTCTGTCAGGCTGGGCTGGATAAATGGCAGCAAACAGTTGTTTCCCATCAGAGATCCGTCATCTGACATTGAGCACATCAGCATCTCCTTGGCAACGGAGGTCTCACAAGCGCAGCAGGCAAACAGATGGACCTTGATGGTCCAACTCCTTTCCTGGACAGGAGGGAAGTCCTTTGCGCAATGCATAGCGGAACTATCAAACTCCCTTTCACCGTAGGCAGAAACGGCCACCAACCTGGATAGGTTTAAAAAAGGATCAGACAGATCTTCCTTTTTCAGTACGCGACAGTGGCTGCCAGAACACTAATAGCGCAGAATTGGAAGACACCAAAAATACCAACTATAAATGAGTGGCAATCCAAACTATTTGATTATTTAGAATTGGCAAAAATGACACAGAAAATAAGAAATCAAAAAGACACAAAGTTTAATAATGATTGGAATAAATTCATGGCATACATGGAAACAGAGGTAAAAAATCTAAAAATTACAGTAGGTGCGATATAACACTTGTGATGCAAAGAATGGTCTGAGGAGAAGAAACTGCAGATAGAAAAACTTTATAACACATTCCGATACCGAGACGAAGGGAAGTCAGTTAGTGTTATGTGTTTTGTAGTTAATGTAGTTAATTTGTTGTTGTCCTATGTTAATTTTTTATGTATTCTTTTTAGTGTGAATGTGTTATGTATGTCTTTTTTGTTTGGTTTAATGTATGAAAATCAATAAAAAAAACTTTTTAAAAAAAGGATCAGACAGGAGAAACAGTGGAATCTCTACCTGAGACCATAATCCGTTCTGGAGGTCCATCTGGAGGTCAAAACGGGTCACTGGGAGAGGTGCTGTTGTGCACAGGCGGGGATCACTGCTTCTGTGCATGCACAACTGGCAGCAAACCCACCGGTTAATGGGATCATCTTAATAGATGGTCCTGGTTGTGGGCAGGCTCTCAACCTGGTTCCCCCCACCCTGGCATGGGTGGAGCTATCGCCCTCACGCCAGGGTGGCACCACAATCACCCAGGGCTATTGCCCAATCATGTCAAAGGGTGATAGTGGGGGAAAGTATAAAAGCGGCAGTGCGACGTGTGCCAGGCTCCTGCTTTGCGCTGTCGAATACCCACCCACCCTCCCTTTAATTTAGATCCTTTGGCCTCACTTTGGACTTTGGTCGGTTGCCCGGCTTGAGTCGGGGGCCAGGTAGGATTTTTTCCCATTTGGCAAACTGGCACGGACCACTTGGTTTTTGCCTACCTCTTTGCAATCATCACAACTTTGTAAGGTTTGGCGGTTAGGCATTGGCTTATGGTGAATGGGGGAGGGGAGGTCAGCCATCGCCTGCCCCTCCAGTTTCAAGGGTATTCCGTTAAAGGAATCTGGGGCCTGGATCCTGTCCAAAGTCCGCTTGAGGGTGAGGGCCAGGCCAGGCCTCTGGGAACACCAGGGGAGATGCAGGCGGGTTCCCCCGAAGCAATTTCCCTTTGGGTGGTTGACCCTTACAGACTTCCTGCAAAGGGGGCAGGAGTCAGATATAGTCTTGCCAACGCCTAAGCCAATACCGCTCTCATTCCTGTCATCAATAAAGTTGTGGCCAAATTTTTGCCCAAAAAACCTTAAACAAAATATCTGTGTCTGTGTGAATGACTCTAATGGGGGGTCGGCTTGAGGGTCTTGCCACGCAATGTCCGGGTTTGCCACGGACGTTGGGCAAAATGGATGCAAGCGGAGGCAGACCCAAGAAGAGGTTTGACTGTACCAAAGAGAGATCAAAAACTGTTTATGTGTGCAACAACTGCAGCAAGAATTCTTTTAGCCCAAAAAAGGGAAGCAACAAGAAATACCAACGAAAGAAGCATGGCAGATGAAGATGATGGACTTTGCGGAATTGGTGAAGCTGACCAGAAAAATCCAAAATCAATGTGATCAAGCTTTCCAAAAAGGCTGGAGTAAATTTATACAACACTTGAAGGACCAATGCAAAGAATTAACACCATTAGCAGGGTTGTAAGAAGACTTGCGATGCTAATTGTTTTTACCTTTTTATACTTATTTAAATGTTGTGACATTTTTAATGAGTGAAATGTAAATGGGAAAATGTACAAATGCGATGAGATAAAATCCAACTTTGAAAACCATGAGGCAGGAGAAAGTCAACAGGCTCTCAAGAGCAAAAAAACCTAAATAATAATAATAAATAATGAAATTTAATTATATCCCGCCCTCCCCAGCCAAAGCCGGGCTCAGAGTGGCTAACAGTAGACTTCCGGGTTAGCGCCTCCGGCAATGGCGGATTTCCTCTGATCGGGAGGAATCCGCTTCGTGGAAATTAGGGTCTGGACCGCCACGGCGAGGCGGAGACCCATCAAAAACCACAGGCGGGAGAAGCCTGTGAACGTGGGATTCGGCAGGCACCTTTTGCGCCTCCCCTACTCGCGGGGAAACCCGGTTTCAGGGATCCGGAGCGACGTGGGGTGAGCGGCGCGGTGCTTCGAATCGACTGCTCTTTTCACGGAGTGAAGCCGCATTGCTGTTGCCGGAGAGCGCTGACTTTTTCCTGTGGACAATTGGACTTTAAACAACTACCCGTGAGTAGAACGGAAAATTGGACTATGAAACATCTTAATTTGGCACCGAAGCGGGAAGGTTCTAAACAGGAAGTCCGCCTTCCGCTTTTGTAAATAGATTGAAGCAAAGACATTGCAAGCTGAAGTCGGGAAAGTCTTTTGTAAAGGATTAAATCTCCATCGGCTAAAACTACTAAACCCCCCTTGGAAGCAGGAGAAGAGGGGGGAAATTTTAGATTGTTCAAGCCTGCAGGAGAGAGAGTAAAGAAAGATAAATTTCCACCACCTTGAACCTGGGAACGGGTTGCTAGGAAGACAGACGTTTTGGGAAAGTTCATTGACTGTGAATAAAACGTTTGTTGACAGATAGTTAAAAAAGAGAAACATATTGATTCCGATGTTTCCTTTTGCATTTAAAAGGAACAAAATATTTGAAAAATGAAAGTAATTTTGTTGCTGGATCTGCTTTTAAAAGGATGGATACAAATAGATATTGTTTCCCCTAGAGGGAGCTTTTGAAACTGTTGTTGGAGCCGATCTGGGGAATTCTCCAGCTGTAGAGATTAAAGATCGTGAGAACCAGACATTGACCTTGAACAAGAATGTGCCCAGAAGAAGCCTTAGTGATTGCTTTTTGCAAGACAAGCACTTTATTGGAACAGCTACATGAGAAGATGGATTTGATGACTGTTGCAGTTAATAATTTTGGCTAAACAGTGAATACCTATATAGAAACCTCTCAGGAACCGGCCCAGGAATCTGCTTTGACAGGACACGTTGTGCAGAAGACAAAGGAGGAGGTTGCTGTTGAACCTCAAGTAATACAAGTGGAGAGAGCCGCGGCCTTGCAGGAACATAAGCTGTTGTTTTTGATGACCGAACCTGGAGAAAGTCAGATTTGGAGAGATGGAGTCTCGTTTGGATTGGCGATGGGAAAATGGATAGATCCCCCTATGCAGGGCTGTTCTGGCTTCTGGGATCTGGTTTCGCGCCAGGGGGAGTCTGGAGTTGTGGGGGCCTTTAATTTTGGAGGGACTTTGAAACATGCCTTGAAATACCTTTTGGATTTTAGTGCTGACTATGGAGAATGGGCTGACCTGTCGAGAAGGGATAAAGACATTGTTAGGTTGGAGTCTCCCCGAGATCTACTCCTCAGCGATAAAGGAAGGAAATTAAGAACAAGATCAGCAGAAGACAAAGTAAAGTGCAGGTATAAACATGAAGAAGATCTGCAGAAGGGACATGGAAGAGAGTTAAGAGCCTCGGATAGAAGATCCATAGAATGGATAGAAAGGACTGACAGAACCCGAGACCAGGAAGAAGAGACGGTGGATGAAGATTGGAAGAAAGTTTAAAAATTCATTTAGAGAAATATTGTAAAATTAATGAGTGTTAGAAAAAATGTTGGAATGAAATTATTTGGCTTTAGTAGAAATGCTATAAGGAGTTATGTACAAATAAGTTTTAAGTTTTAGGGCTTTGTATGGTAAGATAAGGTTAAAATAAATTAAGACAATTTAATGACAGAACATAGTGAAAGATGGAAAGGATTTGCTGAGATAATTAATAAGTAGAATACAAAAAAGGGGGTGTGAGGAGGTCGATGAAACAAGATAACAAAAGATAAAGATTTGGGAATATTGGATTTGTTTTTAATTTTTTGTTCGCTTTTGTTTTTGGTTTTGATGTATTGTGTGTTTTGTTTTTCTCTTTTTATTGACGTGTATTGTTTAATTTCTTTCTTTTCTTTTTTTCTTTTTCTTTTTTTCTATGTAATTTTAAATTCTCAATAAATATCATTTTTTTTAAAAAAAACAGAGTGGCTAACAGTAAAAATAGCACAGTTTACATAAAATCACAGTCAATTAACTGAAATCAATTGAACTAAAAATCAATTCATTCTAAAATCAATTCAGAATGAGGATTACAGAAGGAGAGAGGGGGTCAGACTGTGCTTTGGCCAAAGGCCTGGTGGAACAACTCCGTCTTGCAGGCCCTACAGATGTTAAGTGGATAAGGTGGATGTGATTAAATATTATAAAATGGAAACTTAATAAAAATATTACAAAAATAAAATAAAATAAAAAAGCATCGGACAAATTCATAGAGGAGAAGAGGGCGAATCTCCTTCATCGGTCCCTGGAGATTTCAACTACCTCCTGTGGGAGCAAATTCTGAAGTTTAACTGATTTATTAATTTTTACATGGCCCCCGGGAGAATTGGGAGTCAAAGTTACCCCTCCATGGATCTCATGTCTTGTTCTGGCCAAATTCCACCCAAGTCAGGAGACACTTTACTCTTCTGCAGAGCAAACCCATTTGGGTTTGTTCCTCTGAGGCTTTAGGGGAGAAGCCGCTGGCGTCTGGAGCGCCAAGGACAGGGCGAACCTTCAGGGCCCCCTAAAATGGCTCATCTGATATAGCAAAGCCATTTGTCAGCTGGGGGGCTGACAGCCTCGCACCCAGGAAAGGTTACTTCTGCTCCTGGCAGAATGAGACATTGATCAGTAAATGTCAGTTTTACCATAATCACAGCCCAGCCAACGGCAGATCAGGACGGGCCGGCGGAGAGGAGAGGAGAATCTCTCCACGGTGAATTATGTGCGGTGGGGAAATAATTTATGCTGCACAAACAACCCACTGCCTGCCCTGATAAAACAGAACTAATAGCAAAGTCCTAGACAGCATCTTCAAAAGCAGAGACATCACCTTGCCAACAAAGGTCCATATAGTTAAAGCTATGGTTTTCCCAGTAGTGATGTATGGAAGTGAGAGCTGGACCATAAAGAAGGCTGATCGCCAAAGAATGGATGCTTTTGAATTCTGGTGTTGGAGGAGACTCTTGAGAGTCCCATGGACTGCAAGAAGATCACACCTATCCATTCTGAAGGAAATGAGCCCTGAGTGCTCACTGGAAGGACAGATCCTGAAGCTGAGGCTCCAAGACTGGCCACCTCATGGGGGGTCACAAAGAGTCGGACACGACTAAATGACTAAACAACCACAACAACAATAGCAAAGTCAGGGGAGAGGGCAAAATATCAGTTTTACCAAGTTTGACTAAAACATTGGGAGGCTATGTGTCTACATTTTGGGGTGGGAGGAAACAGGTGTCCAATCCCTTATATTGGTTCCAGTTACAGATAGGTAGCCGTGTTGGTCTGCCATAGTCAAAATAAAAAAATTCCTTCCAGTAGCACCTTAAAGACCAACTAAGTTAGTTCTTGGTATGAGCTTTCGTGTGCATGCACACTTCTTCAGATACACCTTATACACCCTTATATTGGTGCAACTGGTTATTCCTGCCTAAGTGCAGAATATAGCTGTCAACGTTTCCCGTTTTTAAAAGGAAATCCCCTTATTCTGAATAGGATTCCTCGCAAGAAAAGGGAAAAGTTGACAGCTATGGTGCAGAACCTTACAGTTGCCTCTAAGGGCATTCCTTTTCTGAATTTGGCCCAGGATCTCCATTCTGTAAGGTCATTGTTATGTACTAAGCTTGGATCCTTGAACAAATAGGCAGGTAGGATCCTAGAAAGCAATAACTGATTGGCCTGTGGGAGCAGCCCAGTCAGGCTCCAGGAGGAAAGCAGAATCAGCCAATCAGACAGGACCCATTGTGTAAATAATGTATATAAAGCCAGAGGATTCATTCACTGTTTTACGAGCTGCAATAAAGAGCATGAAATCACTACATGACTCCGAGTATATTTCAGTCATCTTGGATCCCCCCTCCCCGCTTTTTCATTATTATTAATGGAAATCCATGGGTATTATACACAATCTTAAATACACGTACAAAGAAAAAGTAATATTGATAATAATAATAATAATAACCTTAAATAATTATACCGTTAAATATTGATTTAAACTTGTACTTATACGTGTTCTTTTCTTATACTTTCTAACCAAAGAAAAATAAACCAAAGTAAAATCAAATAAACTCAACTATGTCAAAGTAAACTTCCCGTCATTTCCCAATGTACTTTACATTTACAATATTCAATGTGCTTATTCATAATACCTTAAAGTAAAGGTAAAGGTACCCCTGCCCGTACGGGCCAGTCGTGTCCGACTCTGGGGTTGTGCGCTCATCTCACTCTAGAGGCCGTGAGCCGGCGCTGTCTGAAGACACTTCCGGGTCATGTGGCCAGTGTGACGAAGCTGCTCTGGCGAGCCAGCACCAGCGCAGCACACAGAAACGCCGTTTGCCTTCCCGCTATAAAGCGGTACCTATTTATCTACTTGCACTTAAGGGTGCTTTCGAACTGCTAGGTGGGCAGGAGCAGGGACCGATAGACGGGAGTTCACCCCGCCGCGGGGATTCGAACCGCCGACCATGCTATCGGCAAGTCCTAGGCGCTGAGGTTTTACCCACAGCGCCACCCGCGTCCCTACTTAATACCTTACTCTTAATATATTTTCTAATACTTTCTTATAACATATCGTACCATTTTTCCTTATTTATTAGTGCTTGATTGAAAGAAGAGTCATTCAAACGCTGCCATAGATGTTATGTCGTTATTATATTTTTGTAGGTATTTCTTGAACATGTCCCGTTTTGAGTTCATGATTCTTTTGTGTTTCCCCTTAATCTCTTTGTCAATTGAGTCATTTCTGCATAGTCTAGCATCTTATTCTGCCATTCCCTTACTGTCATACTGATTCTCTCTTCTGTCATTTTATCTGCCCCTCCCAGTTTGGTGTCATCTGAAGACTTGATAAGCATCCCCTCAATTCCTTCATCCAAGTCATCCATAAAGATGTTGAACAACTCCAAAACCAGGATGGAGCAGATCTTGATGCAAACAAGTTATTTAAAGCAAAAATGGTCTGCACAGTCCTTGTGTTCCTTATAGTTGCTGAGAATAAGGGCCAATTGTCTTGCTTGCTGATATCTCATTTTCTCTCCCTTGTTAACTCCTACTCTGGAAAGCCAAACTGTGTTAAGTTTCCAGGCAGAAAGAGTTCCTTTCTATGGAAGGCGAGAACTGAAGAATTGAAAGAGAGGTGAGGTGGAATGCAAGGGCAGAAAACTGCAAGAGATACACAGAACAATGGGAAGCCAGGGGTTCATCATTAGCACATCACCTTTCCAATGCAAACATGGTGTTTTTCTGAGGAAATTGCCATTCCAGCTGATGGGAGTACTGCAATATGAATTAGGTATGTTTGGAGGTTAATTGAAGAAGAATGGAGGAGAAAACTCAGTGCTGTGGATAACAAAGACCGCAGTGTGAAATCTGCAAATGAGTTCAGTATTCACAAGATGCCACTGTTCTAGGAATTACAAGGTCTTGTATATATAAATCATATGTTCATAAATTTACAAGGCAAACACATACGTAAGTATATAAACTACGTGTCTGAAATAGTACAGGAGACCAATCCTGAAACCATTTTGACTCTCCCAAATTGACCTCAAATTCTTCACTGCAAGGAGGAAGGAAATGGGAAAATTTCCTCCTCATTGTCTCTTTGCTCACCAATCCTGCCTTAGGGGCACATTTGTGCATGAATAGAGCAAGCCCTTGACCTTGATCCAGGAACTGAGGTATCTGAAGAAGTGTGCATGCACACAAAAGCTTATACCCGGAACAAACTTAGTTGGTCTCTGAAGTGCTACTGGACTTTTTTTTTTTTAATTTGAGTACCATCACAAAAGAATGTTCAGGATGCCCAGGTAAAAGCAATCAGTGACCATTATTAGGTATCCTGGCAGACAGGATTTCTGCTGTAGACCACCCCTTCAGTGATATATGTAGGAAGTTTTTTGGGGGTGGTCTTGAGCTACAGTGGAGGCAGTTTCAAAAGTCTATATAAGATCTTGCACACCAATGTTCTAGGTTCCTCCTCCCTCCTGTGTGTGGTGAGTGAGGACCCTGTTGCAACAATTTAATAAAGATCAGGCTTACTAGCCTCTTTGCTTCTCAATATTCTCTGGTTGGCCTCTGTTATTTTCTCCTACCGACAGAGAACCTACATAAGGACTCTATCTTAAGGCAGCCCTGTTCAGGGAAGTTTTTAATCTGTGATATTTTACTGTATTTTTTGTTTCTATGGAAGCCGCCCAGAGTGGCTGGGGAAACCCAGCCAGATGGGCGGGGTACAAATAACCTATTATTATTATTATTATTATTATTATTATTATTATTATTATTATTATTATCTGGGCTCTTGGGTACCCCATAAAGCAGGTGTGTCCAAACTTTTTTCAAAGAGGGCCAGATTTGATGAAGTGAACATGCATGAGCTTTTTTAAGGATTTTACCCAAAAGTTGTTGACCTTTTTTAATCAATCAATCAATCAATCAATCAATCTTTATTACGGTCCAGAGACCCAACAAATCATTACAAAGCAATGCACAATTCAGACAACCTACCTCCAGGTTAAACAAGCATTTTGTTCAGACTTAAAGATAGGGATCATTGGTTCTTGCAACCACTGATAAAAACTTCGCCACTGCTAATCTTTTTTAGAATTAAAGTTATTGAGCTTTTTTTTAGGATTCTACCCCAAATTTGTTCACCTTTTTTTAGAACCCTGGGATGGATACTACCTATGGGGGCCAGATTAAAACGACTGGCAGGGCGCATTAGGTCCTCAGGCCTGACTTTGGTCATGCCTGCCATAAGGGAAAGGGAACAGTAGTTTTCTTATAGCGCCACCTTTTGTAAAATGGTCATTGGATGGAAGGGCCGGGGTTCCCGCTTGCTCCGCAGCTGTCACATGACAGGGTGGACATCAGGACAAGTGTATTATCTGGAGGGTGTAAGAACATCATGGGAAACTAGCAATCAGGACATGTGTGCTACAGCCACTGTCCCCTCCTGTGGTCTCCATGAACTGTTCTTCAGGAGCATTGCTGCCTTTGACCATTGAGGCAGAGCAGAGCCACTGAGGCTAATAATAATAATAATAATAATAATAATAATAATAATTTATTATTTATACCCCGCCCATCTGGCTGGGCTTTCCCAGCCACTCTGGGAGGCTTTCAACAAAATATTAAAATATAGTAATGCATCAAACATTAAAAGCTTCCCTAAACAGGGCTGCCTTCAGATGTCTTCTAAAAGCCTGGTAGTTATTTTCCTCTTTGACATCTGGTGGGAGGGCGTTCCACAGGGAGGGAGCCACCACCGACAAGGCCCTCTGCCTGGTTCCCTGTAGCTTTGCTTCTCGCAATGAGGGAACTTCCAGAAGGCCCTCAGAGCTGGACCTCAGTGTCCAGGCTGAATGATGGGGGTGGAGACACTCCTTCAGGTATACTGGACCCAGGCCATTTAGGGCTTTAAAGGTCAGCACCAACACTTTGAATTGTGCTCAGAAACATAGTAGCCACCAATAACCCATTTCTCCATGAATTTGCCTCATTTTCTTTTAAAACTGCCCAAGCTGGTGGCTGTCCCTCCTGTGGGAGGCAGTTCCATAGTTTAACAGTCCATGGTGTGAAGCAGGAATTCTTTTAGCCATCCTGAATTTTCCAACTTTCAGCTTCTTGCTGGGTCAGACACTAAACTATTCCTAAACCCATCCTTATATTCATTTCCCAAACCTGCCCCAGATTCCCAACTCTATAGACACACTCAGATTTAAAATACTAGTATTGATTGTGACAAATCACCTTTCACCCTGTTGTGTTAATATTTTGTTGTTGTTTAGTCGTTTAGTCGTGTCCGACTCTTCATGACCCCCTGGACCAGAGCACGCCAGGCACTCCTGTCTTCCACTGCCTCCCGCAGTTTGGTCAAACTCATGCTGGTAGCTTCAAGAACACTGTCCCACCATCTCGTCCTCTGTCGTCCCCTTCTCCTTGCGCCCTCCGTCTTTCCCAACATCAGGGTCTTTTCCAGGGAGTCTTCTCTTCTCATGAGGGGGCCAAAGTACTGGAGCCTCAGCTTCAGGATCTGTCCTTCCAGTGAGCACTCAGGGCTGATTTCCTTCAGAATGGAGAGGTTGGATCTTCTTGCAGTCCATGGGACTCTCAAGAGTCTCCTTCAGCACCAGAATTCAAAAGCATCAATTCTTCGGTGATCAGCCTTCTTTATCAAGCACTTAAAGGTTTGGTTTTCCAAATAGGTTTTCCAGTATCAAACCTTGCCTTAAAAACCAAAACCAATAACCAATAGTCACTGTTTGGTGCTCCACAAATCAATTTCCCTTTGAGATGATATTTTGAAATCATGTACACGACACCACTGATCCACGTAATTTAAATGCTTTATGTGGTAATTGGTTTTAAAGCTGTGCTGGCAAAAGCCAAATTTTCCAAAGGAAATGGGGTTTCTATCCTATAGCAAGGATTCCCAAACTTAGGGACAGAGAGTGGTCATTTGTGAGTGCCTAAATCTGGTGGACTCCAGTTCCCCCATGGAACAAGGTGAAAATGAACCATGTGCCACAGAATTTCCATCTCATCTGATTGAACAAACATTCTTTTTTCTCCTCCAAATCCTATGTAAATGTTTTCCTATAGCTGACCTTTCATCGCTGCTTTTCACTCTTGAAAATGTAGCCTTGTAACTTCTCAACGTTTGCTTTGAAAAGTGGCACAAATCAATGGGAGCTCACAGCTATGGCGTCCATTTAAATGTCAAGGGTGTGCAGGAAAAAAGTAGCTGACATGTAGAACATACAGACTTGGGGTTTTTTAAATGCTTGTCAGAATTTAGGTACTCATGTAACATGAGTAGTTAATTAAAGGGGGGGGGAGAATTCCATCCCCTGGAAAAATACCTGTAGGCAAATCTTATGAAAGGAGGTAGAATATAAAGTCAAGAAACAGGCAGGATCGGACTCTCTCTCTGTAGTTCATTGGTTTCATTCTTTGCAACTGAGTTAAGAATGTCAGAACAAAAGGAGTATTAACTCATGGTCTGTGTGTGTGGTTTGGGAGCTGTACAATGCTGTCCAGGGTTGTAAAGAATACAGTGGTGCCTCGCAAGACGAAAATAATTCGTTCCGCGAGTCTTTTCACCTTGCGATGTTTTTCGTCTTGCGAAGCACGGTCCGTCGCAACTGTGCCTCTTCAAGCGGCTTTAAGAAAAAAGCGCAAGACGTTTTCGTCTTGCGAAGCAAGCCCATAGGGAAATTCGTCTGGCGAAGCAATGCAAAAATGGAAAACCCTTTCCTCTAGGGCGTTTTTCGTCTTGTGAGGCATTCGTCTTGCGGGGCACCACTGTAATTGGGTGCACTCTTCCCACCTTGGATCAAATCTAAGCTTCCAGGTGCCATAAGAAAGCTGCAGAGATAGCGCAGGATAGTACGCACCCCGGAAATGATCTCTTTCAGCTTCTGCCTTCTGGAAGAAGGTACAGGGTTATAAAGACTAGGACTAGCCGCCTGAGAAACAGTTTCTACTCAAATGCGATTTTGGTTTTAAACGCAGTGTAAGGAGTCTCTGTGGGAGTATATTGTATTCCATGTCATTACAGAGGAGGCAGGTTTAGTCGTTGTCTGAGGACTATCCCTGCCTCCGGGTCTGGTCCTGACCGGATGGATACTAGAATCAGCAAGGGAGACCCACATGACCTGAAGGTGCTGCTGTGCAATGCCAGGTCAATGATTCATAAGACCACTGCCATCCATGACTTGATCATGGATGGAGGATTTGACCTGGCATGTGTAACAGAGACTTGGTTGGATCAAGCAGATGGGCCTGTCCTTGCCGCTGCTTGCCCACCAGGTTTCTCTTATGCACAGCAACCCAGGTCATGTGGGCGGGGAGGGGGGGGTTGCAGTGATTTTTAGGAAGTCATTAGTTTGCACCAGGCGTCCTATTGGGAAGACCCAGTTTTCTGAGTGCATGTTCTGGAAGTTGGGCAATAGGGGCAGTACAGGATTCCTTTTGGTGTACCGACCTCCCCGCTGCACCAAGGATTCCCTGCCCGAGCTGCTTCAGGTCGTGGCGGATATGCTCCTGGAGACACCTAGCTTGGTCGTCCTAGGGGATTTTAACATCCATGCCGACACGACCTTACAAGGGGCCGCTCGGGACTTCGTGGAAAGCATGGCCTCCATGGGGCTGTCCCTGAATAAGTCTGGCCCAACCCATAGCCGTGGACATGCCTTGGACCTGGTGTTTACCTCTATGGATGTTGGTGATCTGACACTAAGTAAAAGCGAAACGAAAGAAGTGCCATGGTCAGATCACTTCCTGGTGCAACTGGACTTCTCTGCGACCCATCCCCTCTGCAGGGAGGTGGGACCAATTCGGATGGTCTGCCCCCACCACTTAATGGATCCAAATGGTTTCCAAAGAGTGGTAGGGGATGCTTTATCCCATGTTGATGGCCTTTCAGCTGATTCCCTGGTGGCCCGCTGGAATGTGGAGTTAACCAGGGCTATTGACTGTTTGGCTCTGAAGCGCCCTCTCCGATTGCATGGAGCCCGGACAGCCCCGTGGTTTTCCACGGATCTGAGGGCAATGAAACAATCGTTGAGATGGCTAGAGCGCCGGTGGCGGATGACCCATTCTGAAGCTGACTGGATACAGGTTAGAGCTCAATGTCGAGCCTACCATGTGGCGATAGCGATGGCGAAGAAGAATTTCTTCACTGCCTCTATTGCATCTGCAGAAAACAGCAGCAGGAGACTTTTTCAGGTGGTTCACAATTTAGCGGAACCACCTGCAACATCGGGGCCCAGTACGGGCCACATGTTCTCCTGCAATGATTTTGCAAAGTTTTTTTGCAGATAAAATCGCTCAGATTCGGGAAGAAGTAGACTCCACCGTGGGAGCAGGGCTGGGGCGGGAGAGTGCTAGAGTCCTGTCTAGTCAAGTTGAGTGGGATCAATTCCAATCTGTTACCTCCGAGGATGTGGACAGGCTGCTTGGACGAGTGAAACCAACCACCTGTCTCCTGGATCCTTGCCCATCCTGGCTTATAAAAGCTAGCCGGGAAGGACTGGGCGATGGGCTTCGTGGGGTGGTGAATGCTTCCCTCCGTGAGGGAGCCTTCCCAGACCCGCTGAAAGAGGCGGTTATTAAACCGCTTCTTAAAAAACCATCTTTAGATGCGGCCATGATGGCCAACTATCGCCCAGTCTCAAATCTTCCATTCCTGGGCAAGGTGATTGAGCGAGCGGTTGCCGAACAACTCCAGGCACGCCTGGAAGAAGCGGACCATTTGGATCACTTCCAGTCAGGCTTCAGGCCTCATCACGGGACTGAAACTGCCTTGGTCGCGCTGGTTGATGATCTCCGGCGGGCTAGGGACAAAGGTGAGAGCTGTTTCCTAGTTCTGCTGGATCTCTCAGCGGCGTTCGATACCATTGACCATAGCATCCTTCTGGACCGTCTTGAGGGGCTGGGAGCTGGGGGCACTGTTATACAGTGGTTCCGCTCCTTCCTCCTGGGCCGTGTTCAGAAAGTGGTGGTGGGGGATGAGTGTTCAGACCCCTGGGCTCTCACTTGTGGGGTGCCTCAGGGTTCTGTCCTCTCCCCCATGCTTTTCAACATCTACATGCAGCTGCTGGGAGAGATCATCAGGGGGTTTCGGGCTGGGTGTTCATCAGTATGCGGAAGATACCCAGCTCTACCTCTCTTTTAAATCAGAACCAGTGAAGGCGGTGAAGGTCCTGTGTGAGTGTCTGGAGGCGGTTGGAGGATGGATGGCGGCTAACAGATTGAGGTTGAATCCTGACAAGACAGAAGGACTGTTTTTGGGGGACAGGAGGCGGGCAGGTGTGGAGGATTCCCTGGTCCTGAATGGGGTAACTGTGCCCCTGAAGGACCAGGTGCGCAGCCTGGGAGTCATTTTGGACTCACAGCTGTCCATGGAGGCACAGGTCAAATCTGTGTCCAGGGCAGCTGTTTACCAGCTCCATCTGGTACGTAGGCTGAGACCCTATCTGCCCGCGGACTGCCTTGCCAGAGTGGTGCATGCTCTGGTTATCTCCCGCTTGGACTACTGCAATGCGCTCTACATGGGGCTACCTTTGAAGGTGACTCGGAAACTACAACTAATCCAGAATGCGGCAGCTAGACTGGTGACTGGGAGCGGCCGCCGAGACCATATAACACCGGTCTTGAAAGACCTGCATTGGCTCCCAGTACGTTTCCGAGCACAATTCAAAGTGTTGGGGCTGACCTTGAAAGCCCTAAAAACCTTGGCCCAGTATACCTGAAGGAGCGTCTCCACCCCCATCATTCTGCCCGGATGCTGAGGTCCAGCGCCGAGGGCCTTCTGGCGGTTCCCTCATTGCGAGAAGTGAGGCTACAGGGAACCAGACAGAGGGCCTTCTCGGTAGTGGCGCCCGCCCTGTGGAACGCCCTTCCAGCAGATGTCAAAGCGATAAACAACTACCTGACATTCAGAAGACATCTTAAGGCAGCCCTGTTCAGGGAAGTTTTTAACGTGTGATATTTTACTGTATTTTTGGTTTCTATGGAAGCCGCCCAGAGTGGCTGGGGAGGCCCAGCCAGATGGGCGGGGTACAAATAATAAATTATTATTATTATTATTATTATTATTATTATTATTATTATTATTATTCAATTATGGGGTATCAGAGTTTTTAGGGGGTTAACCAGGCTGGGATAGAAGGCTTGTTGATTTCTGAAGGTCTGATGTAGATTTTTTTAATTTTGTTGTTCTGTATGGGACAATGACAATAAAGATTATCGTATCGCATCGTATTGATTCTGCTGGATCCGGCCAAAGGCCCTTCTAGTCTAGCCTCCTGTTCTTGCAGTGGCCAACCAAATACCTCAATTGGAAACCAGCAAGCAGGATTTGAACACAAGAACAGCTCTCGCCTCCTGTAGTTTCCAGCAGCTGGGATTAAGAAGCATTTCTGCCTCCAGAGCAGAACCAGAGCAGCACACGGAAACACTGTTTACCTTCCCGCCAGAGCGGTACCTATTGATCTACTTGCACTTTGATGTGCTTCCAAACTGCTAGGTTGGCAGGAGCAGGGACCGAGCAATGGGAGCTCACCCATCGTGGGGATTCGAACCGCCGACCTTCTGATCGGCAAGTCCTAGGCTCTGTGGTTTAACCCACAGCGCCTCCCGCATCCCTGAATAATGGAATAGGACATCCCTATTTTCATCGGCGAAATGTTGGTGGGTATGCAGCTGTGAAGGAAGCAGCCATAGCTAGCCTTTGTTAAGTATACCGTATTTTTTGCTCTATAAGACTCACTTTTCCCCTCCTAAAAAGTAAGGGGAAATGTGTGTGCGTCTTATGGAGCGAATGCAGGCTGCGCAGCTGTCACAGAAGCCAGAACAGCAAGAGGGATTGCAGCTTTCACTGCACAGCGATCCCTCTTGCTGTTCTGGCTTCTGAGATTCAGAATATTTTTTTTCTTGTTTTCCTACTCCAAAAACTAGGTGCGTCTTGTGGTCTGGTGCCTCTTATAGAGCGAAAAATACGGTAATTGTTTAATTGACATTGAAATGGGAATTGTGTTTGGGTGAAAGGGTTTAAGAGTGGAAAATTCCATTGCAGTCTTCTAAGGCACTTATGAGGGATGGTTGAGGGATTTGGGTATGTTTTTCTCCTTCTTCCCCTGTTACGTTCAGTGGAAATGTCTGCTAAAATATCTGGGCAAATAATAGCCTTGATTTAGGGTCTTGTGGTCTGAGACACAGCTCCATTTTGCTGGAGCTGACCATGAGCTTTTGCCTCTTTGATCTCAGCAATCTCTTGCTCATAATTACATCTTCAGAAGAATCTTCTTAATTGTAAATGCAACAGGGGAAAAAAAATCACCATGGGAAATGACATAATCATGATCTTGCAGGGAGTCTGTTATGTAATTCCAGGTGCATGAAATGCTGCAATCAAACTATTGATTTCTTGTTGAATGGTTGGTTATTCTGGGTTATTCTGTAAAGCATAAATGGGTTCAACATTTTTCTATAGGGGTGTGTGGGGATTCAAAGCAAAACCAGTCATGTGGGGTGTGTGTGTATGTTTATGTGCAAAGGTTGTGGCCATGCTAACCCAAGAACAAGTTAATGGATTGGAACAAAATTTGTTGTGCAGGAATCTTGTTGCACACAGAAGAGCTAATTAGTTTTTGTCTGCAGAGTTACAACTGGAAGTAGAGAGGAATTTGGGCTTTGGGGTGTAATTTGGTGGGTTTTTTAATGCATATCTTTGCAACTATTGCTTTGATCAACACGAAACTTCTTACGCAAGGTAGAGCTTGTTTATTTTATACGTAAAGAGCTAGAGCTTGTTTATTTTATACGTAAAGCTGGCACTGGTCAAGTCCCTTTCTTGCCATGTTTTTGGAAACATTGCATGGACCTCTCCAAAGTGCTGGACACATTTACCTCTCATATGATCTCAGGAGTTTCATAGAATCAAACAACTGCAGAGTTGGAAGGGGGATGCAAAGCAGGAAGCACAACTGAATAACCCTTGACAGCAAAGCTTGTCTCTGGCCTCTTTGGCTGCCTCAGCTATTGCAGCTGGAGATGGTCACTCAGATGGTCAGGGCCCCGCCCTCTTTGGCCAGCTGGGAGAAGAAGGCAAGGAGCAGGTCTTGCAGGACTTGCAGCCAAGATGAGCCAAACTCACCCATGACAACGTCAAATGTCCCCCCTGTTCCTCCCCAGCTGGGGCCAAATGAGTGATATTATTGCTGTTGAACAAACTCTCCTTTGGAGATCAGCTGCAGAGATGCTGAAAGTCTCCAACTTCTCCCAAAGGCCAAGATAAACGCAGGCGAGGCTTGCAGGATGGCAATTTTTCCTTCTGTCAGAAACAACAAAGCAACTGTTTATTATGCTCAATTCTCCCTCTGGTTGCCTGCGGGTGGGTGGGTGGGTGGGGGGGAATAATGACCCCAGAATACTGTTTACTCTGTATAGCAGATTTGTAGCAGGGCTTTGATGTGTGGGCTGATTCAAATTGCTCAGCATCTTGTCTCTATCCGTGGTTACAGGGCCAGGATGAAGTGGGCTCTGTTTACAAGAATCAGCTGGGATCAAGATATAGCAAGCAGTGTTTTGTGCGAACGCTGCAAACAGATTTTACCTCCCTAGAGCCCTGGAGACGAACTGTTTGCAACGTGACAGCCGTCGTGGAGGAATGATCTTCCTATTCCTCCCAGTGCTGCTGTACGGCTTGGATTTCCCCATCTTATTTTGGAATGCTCTGTTTTTTTATGTTGTAATTTTGTGTTGTGAACTGCCACGAGATCTACGGGTATAGGGCGGCATACAAATTAAATAAAAAAAAATAAAGTATAGCAGCAAAAAACTCCAGTGCAATTATAGGCTCCATCAACAGAAGTTTAGTATCCACATCAATGGAAGTAACTATCACTTCATCTCACCTTGGTTGGACCCCAGCAGAGGTCCTGGGTCCCGTTCACAGCATCCCAGTTTAAGAAGGATATTGGCAAGCTAGAAGGTATGTATAAGAAGGCAATCAAAATGATCAAGGGTCTGGAAAACAAGCCTTATGACGAATGGTTGAGGGAGTTGGGCATGTTCAGCTTTGAAAAGAAGATGACTGAGAGGTGATAATGATAGCCTTCTTCAAATATGAGAAGGGATGTCAAATGGAAGATGGAACAAGCTTGTTTTCTGCTGCTCCAGTGAGGAGGAACCCAAAGAATGGATTCAAATGACAAGAAAGGAAATTCTGCCTAAACGTTAGGAAGAACTTTCTGATGGCCAGAGCTTTTGGACAATGGAATGGATTGCCTTGGAAGGTGGTGGACTCTTCTTCATTGAAGGTTTCCAAACATAGGTTGGATGGACATCTGTCAGGAATTCTTTAGGTTTGATTACTCCATTGCAGAAGATCGGACTAGATGGCCCTTGAAGGAACCTTCCAAATCTTCAATTCTGTGATTGTGTGATTCCAGGACGAGGCAAGCAGCCTGGATGCAAGGAGCATGGAAGCATCCGAGGAGCTGTGAGAGCCAGCATGCAGAAGGAGGAGCTGTTTACCTCTTCTGGGAGAATCAGTGACCCTTGAAACAATTGGTTTTGTGTTTCCCCCTCCTGCTTAGGGCTGAGACATGGAAGGCCTCAACCTCCTCAAAGTGCAGTGAGTCTTCTGCTCTTGGTTGGCTCAGACTCATCGCTGTCTCTCTTTCCAGGCATTGGGAAGTGACGGTGGAGGAAAGGAACCGAGTGTGTGACTGATCTGGGCTTGTCAGCTCTGCAATAGTATGCCTTCCTAGCAAAGGACTGAAGGCAACATGCATGGCTCTTTCCATCATTTTATCTTTGATAGTATAGAAAATAGTAGACGTCAACAGTATGGAAAAGATCCCAGGTTCCGTCCTTGGCATCTGCAGTTAAAATAAGGGAACAGGTAGCAGGCGATGCAGCAGATGACAGGGAAATACTGTCTTTGCCTGAGACCCTGGGGAGGTGCTACCAGTCAGAACAGGTAATGCTAGGGCAGGCAGAAAAATAGCCTTATCTGATACATGGAAGATGGAGCAAGCTTGCTTTCTCCTGCTCTGGAGGGTAGGACCCAAAACAATGGCTTCACATTACAAGAAAAGAGATTCCGACTCAACTTCAGGAAGAACTTTCTTCCTGGGTCCAGGGGTAACCCTTGAAACGCAGTCCAGGACCGGTCCAGAATCTGGAGGTTCCGCTAGGAGTCAGTCCAACAGGGCCAAGGCAGCAAACCAGGGAAGGACAGGTACAGGATCTCAGGCAGGATCTGGCATATAGCAATGTTGCTCCCGCAACCTGGGGTGGGGTCCGACAGGCTTTTATCTCTGTTGAGGTAGCGGCCGGTCCTGATCCCCCGGCGACTCACCTCCCTGTCTCGCCTGAAGGTGAGCACTCCTCCTGTGAGTACTCAAGTCTTTCCTTCTCTCAGACCTGAGTCTCTGCAGCTTGGGAGACGTCGGTGGGTTACTAGACCCAGAGGTCGCCTCAGCCTCTCCTGACCCAACCAGTAGTGGAGCAGCTGTAAGTGATGGCCCAGCTGGAGGCAAGGAGGTCATCCCCGCATCTGGAGCCAGGGAAGGCTCAGGCCCCTGACTTGGCCCAGCTGGTGCTTGTTGCAGGGGAACCTGTGCAGACGGGGGCTCTTCAGAATCAGGTCCCAGACTTGGTTCAGATGATGCTTGAGGCAAAGGATCCGGTACCGACTGGGACTCCTCTGGTTCTGAGTCCAAGCCCAAGTCCCAGGCCATCACATTTCTGATGGTAAGAGCTCTTCAACAGTGGAATTCCCCCAACAAGTTCTGGACTCTCCTTCCTTGGATGTTTTGAAGCAGAGGTTGGATGGCCATCAGTCATGGATGCTTCAGCTGAGATTCCTGTACTGGAGGGGGTTGGACTAGATGACATTCAAGGTCCCTTCCAAACCTACAGTTCTATGATTCCATGGTATAAGGCAGTTTCTTATGCTCACCAACAATGGAATCTCATGCGCTGGACACAGACTTCAGCTGCATCACCTTGTAGGCCTTTTCGGACAAATATGTGATGGTCACTTAAGTCAGGAGATCCCACACCCTAAATGGCAAACACAATATGAATATGTTGGAAAGGGACCAATGACACCTAATCCTGCTATATAGAGGCTTCATGGGATAAGCCCACCTGCCCCAGTCTCAACCTCTTGGAGAAAGGGCGGTTTCCAAAGAGGTAAATAAACTTGACACAAGACGATCTATAGCTGAGAAAGATCTCCACCCAGTTCTCTAAAGCCCAGGGCCAACGTGATTTAGCAGGCTGCTCTCTGTGTTACAAAAACCATTAGCCCTGCAATCTTTCTTACTGGTCCATGGGGTCACGAAGAGTCGGACACGACTAAACGACTAAACAACAACAAGCTTTCAATGGTCCAACGGTTTGTTACATGTGATCTTTCCACCCGATCTCCAGCATGTTTGCTCATCTTGCAGCTCATTGCAAAGAGAAAGCGTCTTCCGAGATCCGGCTGAAGCCACGTGCAAAATGAGATCCAGGGAGTGTTTTTGCTGGACTCAGCAAAAGGTAACCATCATTAGCAATGTGCTGAATCAGACCTCCAGGGGGCAGCTTTCAGAAGCTTAAGGCGAAAAATACCAGGTTTAAAAACACAGAGGAAGAGAGAATGTGCCTGGAATGAGGAAGCTGCAAATGTGCTTGGAATAAGCAAGTCATGGATGTAGCAAGGCGAGTGGCGCATCGAGAATACTTTAGTCCTTGTGCAGTTGATAAGAGAGGGAGGGGGCATTTAACCTCTTGAAGACACTGCAAGGGACAGTGGGGGCTAGCTGCGTCCGTGTTTGGAGGCACCAGATGCATGGCTTGAATGGGCTGGATTCTTGGGGGGGGGGGCTGTATGGGTTTGGGAGGTCTGTTGCCCTTGTCATCAAATTAGAGATGGGCACTAGCACCAAGATAACAGTGATGAAATACCAACTAAAGAACAATGGCAAGAGAAACTGATGGAATATGCCAAAATGGCAAAGTTAACTGAAAGACTTAAAAACAAAGACAATTTTTGTTGTTGTTTAGGCGTTTAGTCGTGTCTGCCTCTTCATGACCCCCTGGACCAGAGCATGCCAGGCCCTCCTCTCTTCCACTGCCTCCCACAGTTTGGTCAAACTCATGTTTGTAGCTTCGAGAACACTATCCAACCATCTTGTCCTCTGTCGTCCCCTTCTCCTTGTGCCCTCCATCTTTCCCAACATCAGGGTCTTTTCCAGGGAGTCTTCTCTTCTCATGAGGTGGCCAAAGTCTTGGAGCCTCAGCTTCAGGATCTGTCCTTCCCGTGAGCACTCAGGGCTGATTTCCTTCAGAATGGAGAGGTTTGATCTTCTTGCAGTCCATGGGACTCTCAAGAGTCTCCTCCAGCACCAGAATTCAAAAGCATCAATTCTTCGGCGATCAGCCTTCTTTATGGTCCAGCTCTCACTTCAATGCATCACTACTGGGAAAACCATAGCTTTAACTATACAGAGTTTTGTTGGCAAGGTGATGTCTCTGCTTTGCTGTCTAGGTTTGCCACAATAGAGACTTTTAAAAAGACCGGGAACCGTTTATGTTGTATTGACAGAATCAGTGTAAAGTAATGGACTCACTAGCAGTTTTTGAGTAAACACCTGCAACTAACAAAATAAATACAGAAGCTATAAAGATGAGGTTAAAATGACAAGAATACAACAAAGTTTGATTTAAGAGTATAATTTTGAAGTATAATTATTCAATCAGGACAAATTTATATGTAAAAAAGCCCAGAAGGGGAAGTTGAAGGAAGTCATGGGGGAGGGGGAATGGGGAATTCATTTACTAATTCTCTGTTGTGATGTGATCATGATAAAAATGTAAAAGACAATAAAAATTATTTAAAAAAACAAAAACAAATTAGAGATGGGCAGCTTCCTTGAAGGTCTCCCTGTTTAAACTTCCAAAAAGATCAAGAAAGTGAAATAAAAAAATCAAGGAGATTATATATATATATATATATATATATATATATATATATATATATATATATATAATGTTCATGGATTTGCCAGGCAAACACATACATTAATATATAAACCACATGTCTGAGGAAGCAGAGGAGGGCAGTCCTGAAGCCATTTTGGCTCCCAAACTGACCAAATGTTTTCTCTGCAAGGTCAAAGGAAAGTGGAAAAGCCTCCCCATTGTCTTTTCCTTCACAAAACTTGTCTTAAGGGTATGTTTGTGTATGAATAGGGTGAGCCTGTGACCTGGCTCAGGAACTAAGTATTTGTCACTACAAAAGACTGGCCAGGCTCCCCAGGGTATCCAATCAAGTAGGCATTAACGGGTAACTTGCCAGACAGGAGATAAACAAACTTGCCAGACAGGAGATAAACAATGACAGGAGATAAACAAGGCACTCAGATTTCTGCTGTAGACCACCCTTTCTGTGATGTAGGTATGATGTTTCTGGGGGTGGTCTTGGACTCAAGGGCAGGCAATTTAAAATGTCTATATAAGGATGGGCACACCTTGGTTCTGGGTCCTCCTCCTTTCCTGCAGGTGAGGGGAGCCCCCTGTTGCAACAGTTCAATAAAGATCAGGCTTACGAGCTGCTTTGCTTCTCAATATTCTCTGGCTGGCCTCTGTTCTTTCCTCCGACCGATGGAGAACCTACAAAGGACTCTGTAAGGGCTCTTGTGTCTCCCATAAGGGAATAAGGGCAGGTTTTCGTTTATTACAAAAGCTTGTCAGTTTCCGTAGTCAAAACAGGGGCTTGCCAAAATGCCCACCCTCATGCCTGCCAGCCTCAGAAGCTCCCAGTCCCAGTCACACTGTCTTCTCTCCTCAGCTCCACCCACCCACCCCAAAACCCACTCCCCCTTTCCTTTCCCTTCCAAGCCAAGTGATGGGATTTCAAAAAGAAGGAGTCCCTTGCCTTTCCCCCACTTCTGTTCCCATAAGAAGAATCTCTCGGATCAGGCCCAGTGGCCCATCTAGTCTAGCATCCTGTTCTTGCAACAACCAACCAGATGTCCCCGTGGGAAACCCAGAAGCAGGACCAGAGCAACAGCAAAATCCTGTCCTCCTGCAGTTTCTAGCAACTGGTGTTCAGAAGTGCACTGCCTCCAGACACGGAAGCAGAACACAGCCATTGGGTTAGTGGAGACAATGCTGGAGATGTGGGAGTAAAAATGCGAACTTAGTACATATGATGATTAGCTGCCCAATGATAAGATCATTTTGGTGCGAGGTGAGGATATTTATAGTAAGAGTAATAAAAAGAAATTGTCATTTAGGGGAATTGAATTTAATTCTAAATTATATTCCAGAAACGTGGGAGATTTCAAGGGATGTACCGTGCTATATTAGAAGCAAAAAAACAACAACTTGTTTTGATGAATTGGAAGAGCTGCAAAAAGATTCCATTGAGCACTTGGATTGATAATATGGACAGATTAGCTACATACGAATGAATTGCATGTCGATGCAAATTAAGAATGGATAAATATGAAGAAATCTGGAATGAATATTTAAGTGATAAGGAGGATAGTGGGGGGAAGTGGAGGGAGGAGAGAGAGGTGGGGAAATATTGTCAAAAGGGGGCAGTCATTGGTATATCAGTGTATTTAAATCTGAATTGTCAAATTGTGTTATTATTGTTATTATGGTTTTTGTTGTAGTGTCTTTTGCGGTTGTTGTTTGTATCGAAAAAATGATTAAATAAATTTTTAAAAAACCACAGCCATTGGGTTAGTAGCCACTGATAGTCTCGTTACCCTCCATGAATTTGTCTGAGCCTCTTTGAAAGCCGTTCTTGTTGGTGGACACGTGTAGATAAGCAGCACGTCAGAAGACGAATCCTGGTCACACCTGGAAGATAAGTTTCCACAAGGACTGCTACAAATGCCACAACCCAATGGAGAACTCCATGTCCCAGCAGCCTCTGAGGTCTCCTTCCCGATAAGGAGCATCTCAAGAAGCAAGGGCACCAAAACAGTTATTGCAACCCTGGTGTTGGTCCTCACTCCTGTTTTCCACAGTAAGCAGGCATCCGGGAGAGATCTGCAAGAAACAGACAAGATGCACCTCCTTCTCACCAGCTGAAGCACCTGGCATGGGAACTTGGGTGCCACAATTTCAAGACCATGCTGAATGCAAGACGGCACTAGCGGATGAAATCTAGGGAAATCAGAGAAACCTTGCTATGTGGGTTCTGAAGAAGTCCCTGCTCAAATTCTAAACCTATGTTGATGTTCTAACTCCTGGTTGGCCACAGTGTGCCCACAAATGTCACCCTGGATCTGCAAGAAGAAGACGACACGGAAACATGCGATTCCATCAGTCAAAGTGGTTGAGCTGAAAGGTAGGCTAGATGGACCTGATCCAGCACGGCTTTCCTTATTTGCTTACGGTAGGTCCTAATGCCCCTTCATGGATCACTGCCTTGCCATGGCAAAGGGGCTTGAATAACTCAGGGAAGCTATGAGCTATGCTGTGTAGGGCCACCCAAGATGGACAGGTCATAGTGCAGAGTTTTGACCAAACGTGATCTACCTGGAGCAGGAACCGGCAAGCCACTCCAGTATCCCTGCCAAGAAAACTCCATGGACAAAGAAGGCTGATCGCCGAAGAATTGATGCTTTTGAATTCTGGTGCTGGAGGAGACTCTTGAGAGTCCCATGGACTGCAAGAAGATCAAACCTCTCCATTCTGAAGGAACTCAGCCCTGAGTGCTCACTGGAAGGACAGATCATGAAGCTGAGGCTCCAAGACTTTGGCCGCCTCATGAGAAGAGAAGACTTCCTGGAAAAGACCATGATGTTGGGAAAGATGGAGGGCACAAGGAGAAGGGGACGAAAGAGGATAAGATGGTTGGATAGTGTTCTCAAAGCTACCAACATGAGTTTGACCCAACTGCAGGAGGCAGTGGAAGACAGGAGGGCCTGGCGTGCTCTGGTCCAGGGGGTCACGAAGAGGCGGACGCGACTAAACGACTAAACAACAACAAGGTCCTGATGTGCCCAGACTGACATGAATCATCACATGCAACTGAACGATTGTCTCCTCCAAACCCAGCCCGGCAATTCTGCTGCAAGAGAACAACACAGCTATTCCCAGCTGCCTGCCCGCTACTGCCTGGGGTAAGGTGCCTAAAGTTTATCGCAGAGAAAAGGAGCAGGAGAT
The DNA here is from genome assembly GCF_965113315.1 of Podarcis vaucheri. Classification (NCBI taxonomy): domain Eukaryota; kingdom Metazoa; phylum Chordata; class Lepidosauria; order Squamata; family Lacertidae; genus Podarcis; species Podarcis vaucheri. Next base: position 2,213,122 of record NC_138759.1, read on the forward strand.
AATGGCACTTCTGAATACGCTAATGTATGCTAATGTGTGCCGAGTGTCATGGCTCCTCGGCTTGTGCTGGGACTATCTCAGGACAGCTTCATGGTGATGGGAATTTAAAAGCAGCAAAACAGCCTTGTCGGGGGAGGTCATGATCATTTCCGACAAGGGTGACTTATCCCTGTCACTCTCCCGGTGAAAGCTACTAAGCCGTCACCCCAAGGCACCCAAAGATCTGATTAATATTTCACCGTATTCTAAGAAATGCTCGCCAATTAACTCGCCCAAGTCCATGATCAATTAAACATGAAGTTATAGGGAAAGTTCGCAGGGAGGAGACGACAACGAGAAGACACGGTGGGCTGACTTTTTTCTTTTTCCTCTTTGGCAGTAAGCTTCTCAAGTCAGCCTCAGAGCGGGAGAGGCTTCCAGAGGGGGGAGAAATCATTACAGAGATAATAAATGAAATATTTAAAATTGCATTAATACCACAACCCAACCCCTGCCTGTTGAATTTTGTCAAGGTTGTAATGAAATCTCCCAAGTATTCGTGTGTCTATGATTTATTTATCGGCTGCAGCTGGAATTACACTGGCAAGGTTTTGGAAATCGAATAAGAGGCACCTCCCAAAACGATGGGATAAGTAAGGTTTGGGGTGTTTTTTTATCCCATGGATTAAACTGACTGGCTATCAAGTGGGAGAGGGCCACACATGGACCTGGGGAAGAATATTTATTGTGCTGTGATATTTATGCTTATTGTCAAATTTTAAAAAGTGAGCCCTATTGGATTCAGCAATAGCATTCAGCAATACTTGCTCAGGGTGGCTCTCATGGGAATTGTTTTTGGTTATTTAATAATCATAGAGTTGGAAGGGACCCTGAGGGTCATCCAGTCCAGCCCCTGCAATGCAGGAATTTCAGCTCAAGCATCCATGACAGGTGGCCACCCAACCTCTGCTTCAAAGCCTCCAAGGAAGGGGAGTCCTAAGGATTAGAACCTAAGAATGTAAGAAGAGCCTGATGAATGAGGCCAATGACCTGTCAGGTGTGCGTGCAGGAGCCGGGCCCTGTGGCCAGTAGGGCTTCGCAGGACTGGGGCCTTCCTAAGCTTGTTCTGGAGAGGCAAGGCGTGGCCGCACAGGTGAGGCTGCTTGGTAACTCACAGCACCTGGTGGCAAGAGCTGGGAAGGGAGGTGGACTACCGAAGACAGTATTCCAAATGCGGTCCCATCACATATTTGTATAACGGCATCATGCTGCCGACAGTTTTATTTTCAATTTCTTCCCTAATGATCCCTTGCATGGAATTAGACTGAAGATAGATGCCAAATGAATGTTAGGAATAATTTCTTGCCCAACATTTATTTTTTATATTTACAAAGTGTGTATACAATGTGTTTTTTTGTGTATTTCTGTGTTATCTATATAATGATAGCCATTGCAAACACATTTTTGTTTTAAAACAATATGTTTGCTTTAGCATTGGTGTTCCGTTTGTATTCACTGTTTTGTTTAATTAGCTCTTTGTTAGCCCCCCCCTTTTAAAATCACTTTCATTTTGTTATTTGCTCATTAAATGCACACTCATTTGGGTAATTGCTTTGTTTTCTTTCTCCTGTTTCCTTGCTGTTTCCTTTTTTCTTCTTTTCTTTGGTTGTTTTTTTTTTGCCATCTCGAGTGGTGACAGTGGGAACAGCAGACCAGATTTCAGAAGCCATTCCTCATGGCTGCCATCGCATTTCCTCAAAATGCCCTGAATGTTGCATTGCTCTGAAGCACTCCAGGGAAAGCTGGGGTGGCTCCCATGCAGGGCCACTAATTCTTGGTTTATGTGTCACCCACTACTCTCTCTCTCCGACTTTTATATCCCCCTCCCCTCCCCAGGAGTCCCCAGTTCTCCTCCCCCTCCTCATTAAACCCTGACAACAACCCTGGTTAGGCTGAGAGGCAGTGACTCTCTGAAGGTCCCTCCATGAGCATCATGGCTGAGTGAGGATTTGAACTCGGGTCTCCCAGGCCCTGATCCAGCACTCTAACCACTCCACGGCCCTGCCTCTCTATTCACCTTGTGACAAACCGCAGAGTGGCTTGTGCAAAGAACAACGCAAGAATCCCCTAAATCAGGCACGTCCAACTCCCAAGAGAATGTGATCCATTCTCAGTATTTAAAAACTGCCATTGTCATTGGAGAGAGGCGGAGCATGCATTTTGGGGAGGAGGATTGCCCAGAGTTGTTGAGCTTTTTTGGGAGCAGAGGGACCTATCGCCAGGGGCAGGGGGCAGCTACATTCCTGGCCCACAATCAAACAGGATGCCATAATCAACCCGCAATAAACCTGGAACACCCCAGAGGCTGTAGGTCGTGGTCAACCGGTTGGACATGTCTGGCCTAAATGAATAAATCCAGCTGGTGTGGGGGACTCCCTGGTCCTGAATGGGGTAACTATGCCCCTGAAGGACCAGGTGCGCAGCCTGGGAGTCATTTTGGACTCACAGCTGTCCATGGAGGAGCAGGTCAGTTTTGTGTCCAGGGCACCTGTTTACCAGCTCCATCTGGTACGCAGGATGAGACTCTACCTCTCGCCAGAGTGGTGCATGCTCTGGTTATCTCCCGCTTGGACTACTGCAATGCGCTCTACGTGGGGCTACCTTTGAAGGTGACCCGGAAACTCCAATTAATCCAGAATGCGGCAGCTAGACTGGTGGCTGGAAGCCGCCGTCGAGACCACATAACACCGGTCTTGAAAGACCTCCATTGGCTCCCAGTACGTTTCCGAGCACAATTCAGAGTGTTGGTGCTGACCTTTAAAGCCCTAAATGGCCTCAAAGGCCCAGTATACCTGAAGGAGCGTCTCCACCCCCATCGTTCTGCCTGGACACTGAGGTCCGGCGCCGAGGGCCTTCTGGTGGTTCCCTCACTGTGTAAAGCAAAGCTACAGGGAACCAGGCAGAGGGCCTTCTCGGTAGTGGCACCCGCCCTGTGGAACACCCTCCCTTCAGATGTCAAGGAAATAAACAACTCTCTGACATTTAGAAGACATCTGAAGGCAGCCCTGTTTAGGGAAGTTTTTAATGTGTGACATTTTAATGTAGTTTTAATCTTTGTTGGAAGCCGCCCAGAGTGGCTGGGGAAACCCAGCCAGATGGGCGGGGTGCAAATAATAAATTATTATTATTATTATTATTATTATTATTATTATTATTACTTTGTGATGATTTGTTGGGTCTCTAGACCGTAATAAAGATTGATTGATTGATTGATTATTACAGAAATCCCACGTACGGGCTGCTTTCAGTTGATGGGGTGGGGAGTCTGTAGCACGGGGAGATGATTCTGGAGTGCCATCTGAAATGCATGTTTCTCTCAGCCCACAGTTCCCCAACCTCCTTTATTTTGTCTGCCGTGTTTCTTAGGAAGAAGCAATCGATGGATGCTCAGTGTGTTGACAGAAACACACCATGTCCTTCTGCCCACGAGTTATGGTAACTGTTACAGCACATGAAAATTCAGATCTATTAGACTGGCAAGCCATTGTGATTCGAAATGATAAGCCTGGGTGGCTGTGCTCCCCCCTCCCTTGTCCTCCTGCTATTAGGAATAATTGAGTTTTACAATTGCCCGTGCTAATGTTTGCCTCGTCGCCACTTTCCTCTCTCCTTTTTTGCCATTATCCTGCATGCAAGGAGACAGCCCTGTGTATTAGTTATGTACTTTCTTGCTGTCTCTGGTCTTGATTAAAACTCCTTGATTAAAAGTCTGCTTTTGCTAATAGCTGTATGAAAGCCATTTTGCCTCTGCTTTTACTCTCCCCTTCGCCAGCAATCAAAGATGCTAAATGCTCCGTCTGACACAACAGCGCATCTCTCTCCACAAAGAATATAATAGCCTGAACAATAAATGGAAAGCTGGGTTCCTTTTATAAATTGTTTTCCCATTATAACAAGAAAAAGAAAGAAAGAAAGAAGCAGCGCTGTAAATTACTCTGAACTGACCACATCACGCCAGCGGGGTTAAAATCCATTAATGTCTCGTCCGTTTTGAAATGTCCGCTTTGGAAATATGAGGATCGCAAATTTCATCATTGCTTTTGGGCAAATGAATGAGAATCGAAAGGAATTTCTATGGAAGGGATGTGGTTTTCTGCAGTGTTCTGCTCTGCTCCCCTTTCTACCCCAGTCACTTCACCTGGCACCTGACTGTTGGGAAAATGCCCCCGGGAAGAGTGCCACCTTCCCCAGACACCGGGGCCTCTCTCCAGTGGTCACTCTCTGGCTGGAATACTCCCTCTGTCCAGAGAGACTGGTAATAAGCGACCCCTCCCTCCTGAGAGGAGCACACTCAGCTTCTGGCATTCCATGACAGAAGAATAGAAACAGTCCGTAGTCTAACTCACTACTTTATTAAGACTGTACACACGGAGCTAATACAAGCATGTCTGCTCTCCTGAGCAGCTACGGCTCGACTCCCACCTTTCAGAAGTGAAAGTACGTTCTCAAGTTACACTGAGAACTGAGTGAGACTTCCTGTCTCACGCTCAGAGACATCACATGATGATGAAGAAGAAGAGTTTGGATTTGGATCCCTTTAAGGAGTCTCCAAGCGGCTCACATTCTCCTTTCCCTTCCTCCCCCACAACAAACACTCTGTGGGGTGAGTGGGGCTGAGAGACTTCAGAGAAGTGTGACTGGCCCAAGGTCACCCAGCAGCTGCAGGTGGAGGAGCGGAGACGCGAACCCGGTTCCCCAGATTACGAGACTACCACTCTTAATCACTACACCACACTGGATGCAGTTGTTTTCCACTCTAGAAGCCAGCACCAGATTCCTCCTATGGTGGTTCTTACCAGTTTTGCGGTCAGCCAGCGCTCTTGCTTTGTGTCAGTGATAATGGGTTTTGCAGAATTTCTGCCTCAGGGTGTGTCAGGCAACAGAGAGAAGGCGAAACAGACAACCATTATATCAATGCTGTATTATGATTATGGCTAGCTCATTGTATCTGGGCTTTTCAAATGAGCAGTCAATAGATGCCTTGCAGGCTCTGCCTTGAAGGCCTCATTGAGTTCATGGAGGAGACTGAAGACCCACTTCAAGCCATAAGGCAATGTTCAAACACTGCTTCGTCCCACCTCCAAGAGCACCAGCTGTCCAGGCTCATGAATTCCACCAACGAGCTTCAGAGTTACCTTACAAGAAGTTTTGAAACATGCTTTGGTTACAAAAAGGAGATAAACCGGTAAATATGATATCTATAAGGTGATGAGGAATCTATTGAAAACAAATTCAATAGAGGCCATCAAGACTAAATGAATGTTTTATTAGATATATAAATCTTGTGCTCCACTATTAAGTCCCGCTTGGATTTATTAAATTCTGTGTGCTTTGAGGAACACACTCGAATTGTAATAAAAAAGACGGATTGAATCTCATCAAATGTTAATAATCCTCAAGCAGGTCGATTAGATCTTCTGCGATGTGGGTGAATATTGGAAGCCCTAATATTTGTTGGGAAACACTCGGCAGTCAGAGGCGGTGGGCATGAAGCTATGGCGGCTACAAGGTGTGAGGCTGGCAGTTCTCCTGCTCAAGTTCTACACTGCTCACTTAAGAACTTAAGACGAGTCTGCTGGATCAGGCCCGTCTAATAATAATAATAATAATAATAATAATAATTGTTTATACCCCACCCTCCCCAGCCAAGACCAGGCTCAAGGTGGCTAACACTAGGTATAAAAACAATTCATTAAAATACAACTTAAAAACAGGATGAAAATACAACTTAAAATGCACCCCCATTTCAATGGAAGCCCAGATCAAAAACTGTTGGGGGGAAGAAAACGTCAAGTCTTCACCAAGGCCAACTATCCAGACTGGTCCTACGTGGGCCAGAAAAAAAGCCAGGGAAGTCCTCAAATAGGGGTTTCATCACAGAAGGAAAAGGAAAGAAGGGGAGGGGATCAAGTTGATTCCAAGCCAAAGGCCAGGCGGAACAACTCTGTCTTACAGGCCCTGCGGAAAGAAATCAGATCCCGCAGGGCCCTGGTCTCATGAGACAGAGCGTTCCACCAGGCCGGGGCCAGTGTTGAAAAGGCCCTGCTCTGGTTGAGGCAGGGGTCTGCAACCTTTAAGACAAAAAGAGCCACTTGGACCCATTTCCGAAGAAAAAAAAACTGGGAGCCGCAAAACTCGTCATTATAAAAATAACCTTTTTGTCACTTTTTAAATTATCTCTTTGTTTGACCCCTCAGAATTACTCCTCCTCATAGAAATAAACGTTAAATTGACAAGTTACCTTTTTTGTGTGTGTGTGTTCTTCACTCCCCTTCAAAACAGTGACCAGCGTACATGCCCCCTTTCAATGCAGTGACCAGCGTACATGCCCCTTACAATGTAGTGGGCGGGCGGGTGTGAAGGTGACTTCGGGACGGTGCGTGACTAATGCACGCACCGCCCCATGTGACGTCACAGCCAGTACAGCGCCCGCCACAGTGGGGAGTGTCGGGGCACACAATGTGCCTCCTCCCCTCGCTAGTATCCGCCCCGGAGCCGTGGCAAAGGTGTAAAAGAGCCACATGCGGCTCCAGAGCCGCGGGTTGCCGACCCCTGGGTTGAGGCTAATCTGACTTCCTTAGGGCCCGGGATCTCTAGGGTGTTGCTATTTATGGACCTTAAGGTCCTCTGCGGGGCATATTGGGAGAGGCGGTCCCGTAGGTACGAGGGCCATTGATAGTCCTCTCCTCCTCTTTCGCTAAGTATTTGTAGCTCAGCGGTATTGTTTCCTTTTCTCTCTCCTTTCATTCCTTTTTCTTGTTCTATTTGTTCTTCTTCGAGGCTGCTAACTGCTTTCTCTCCCTGTGTATCAAAAGGAAACAGACGTATTTGATGGCGGGAGGAAGCCGCCAAGGTGGATGGTCTTCGCCGCTACCTGTGAGAGAGAGTTCCGCAGCTGAACTCTCCACCGCATGAAGAAGTTTGCCCTTCACATTTGTTTTCGTGGAACTTGCAGAGGAGAATTTGCTTAGGTATATGGATAACAGACAAGGCTAGTCCCTAGGGCAAAAGAAGCATCACAGCTCAGCAGGGGAGCACCCATGGGCGCCCACAGAAGTAATTCTAGGAGGAGTCTGCAGCAGTGGCGTAGCGTGGGGGGTGAAGGGGGGGCCGGCCACACCGGGCGCAACATCTGGGGGTTAGGGTTAGGGGGCGCAAATCCACGGGTTAGGGGGCACAAATTACTTGCCTTGCCCCGGGTGCTGACAACCCACGCTACGCCACTGGTCTCCAGTCTTCATATGGCTAATGGATTGAGGTTGAATCCTGACAAGACAGAAGTACTGTTCTTGGGGGACAGGGGGCGGGCAGATGTGGAGGACTCCCTGGTCCTGAATGGGGTAACTGTGCCCCTGAAGGACCAGGTGCGTAGTCTGGGGGTCATTTTGGGCTCAAAGCTGTCCATGGAGGCGCAGGTCAATTCTGTATCCAGGGCAGTGTCTCCCAGCTCCACCTGCTACACAGGCTGAGAACCTCCCTGCCTGTGGACTGTCTTGCGAGAGTGGTGCATGCTCTGGTTATCTCCCGCTTGGACTACTGCAATGCGCTCTACGTGGGGCTCCCTTTGAAGGTGACCCAGAAACTGCAGCTAATCCAGAATGCGGCAGCTAGACTGGTGACTGGGAGCGGCCGCCGAGACCATATAACACCGGTCTTGAAAGACCTACCTTGGCTCCCAGTATGTTTCCGAGCACAATTCAAAGTGTTGGTGCTGACCTTGAAAGCCCTAAACGGCCTCAAAGGCCCAGTATCCCTGAAGGAGCGTCTCCACCCCCATCATTCAGCCCGGACACTGAGGTCCAGCGCCGAGGGCCTTCTGGCGGTTCCCTCCCTGCGAGAAGCCAAGTTACAGGGAACCAGTCAGAGGGCCTTCTTGGTGGTGGTACCCAGCCTGTGGAACGTCCTCCCATCAGATGTCAAGGGGATAAACAACTACCAGACATTTAGAAGACATCTGAAGGCAGCCCTGTTTAGGGAAGTTTTTAATGTGTGACATTTTAATGTAGTTTTAATCTTTGTTGGAAGCCGCCCAGAGTGGCTGGGGGAACCCATCCAGATGGGCGGGGTGCAAATAATAAATTATTATATGACTGACTGCCATGGTGCTCAAGAAATGCAAAAAAAGGAGAAGAGAGCTATCAATGGCTACTAGTGGTGATGGACTGGCTTTGGCAGGCGCTGACGAGGACCAGAGCCTTCGTCCTTACCTTTCCTCAGCTGAATTTGAAGAATTCTGTGCATTATGCTGGCAACACCAGCAGGGCATTTTCTCAAAAGACAGAATATATTTATATGCACGTGCTAACTGGACTTTCAGGCAGCAAATCATCCAAAGTAAGCAATACATTACAGCAAAACAGTAATAGAATTTTTATATATATATAAAAAAAGCATGTGAGGGGAACAAACAGCAGGCCCGGGACCTGGGACCACACTAATGAATCCCATTATTCATCACTCTCTTAATGGCTCAGCCATGGATAACTTGCATAATTCAATTGTAAAGAGGCTTCATTGAAACAGATGGAGCCTGTCAGGACTTTAATGTGCACCAATGTGCATTTCGCACGGCTAACCAGGCTGACAGGGGCACTGCCCCACCCACTTGAGAAACTGCACTCGTCCTACCCAAATTGTGTTTCGTTGTTGTTGCTAACAACACACACAAACACACACGCATAGAGATTTTCCCTACAGATGCATTGCCCTGGGACACATGAAATGGAGTGCAGATCAAGGGAAGTATTAAAGGTAAAGGGACCCCTGACCATTAGGTCCAGTCGTGGCCGACTCTGGGGTTGCGGTGCTCATCTCGCTTTATTGGCCGAGGGAGCCGGCGTACAGCTTCCGGGTCATGTGGCCAGCAGGACTAAGCTGCTTCTGGAGAACCAGAGCAGTGCACGGAAACGCCATTTACCTTCCCACTGGAGCGGTACCTATTTATCTACTTGCACTTTGATGTGCTTTCAAACAGCTAGGTTGGCAGGAGCAGGAACCGAGCAACGGGAGCTCACCCCGTCGCGGGGATTCGAACCGCTGACCTTCTGATCGGGAAGCCCTAGGCTCTGTGGTTTAACCCACAGTGCCACCCACGTCCCTAAGGGAAGTAATAGGACTGCTTTATTCTGCCTTGGTCTGATCCGCCTGGAGACCTGTATCCAGTTCTGGTTACCACAGTTGAAGACGGCTATTGACAGCCTAGATGGTGCACATAGGAGGGCCACCAAGATGGTCCGGGGTCTGGAAACCAAGCCTTATGCAGAACAGTTTAGGGAGCTGTGGAAGCCTGGAGAAGAGATGGTGGAGAGGAGAAATGATTGACATCTCTAAATGTCTAAACTGGGCTGCCACATACAAGATGGACCAAGCTGGTTTTCTGCTGTTCCAGAAGGGAGGACTCGAACCAATGGCTTCAAGAAAGGAGATTCCAACTGAACATCAGGAAGAACTTGGTGACAGCAAGAGCTGTTCGATAGTGGAATGGTCTCCTTTGGGAGGTGGTGGACTCCCCTTCCATGGAGGTTTGGATGCCCATCTGTCATGGATGCTTCAGCTGAGATTCCTTCATTGCAGGGGGTTGGACTAGATGGCCCTTGGGGTCCCTTCCACTTCTGCAGTTCCATGCAGCTAAAATGCAGCCTGGCACGCCCCTGCTTCTTCCCCCTCCATTTGTTAAGCTCATCTCACCCGTCCTCTGGCGCCATAATGTCCTGCGTTTCACACCATGAGCTGCTGGGAGTTACAGTTGGCTTTCCCAGGTCATCTTTGCTGTCCATGCTGGTGGTTGCCATTCACGAAAGGGTGTCTTGCCCTCGCTCCATCTCGCTGGCACGCTGTGAAATTAAGAAAAACGGCAGGGAAGGGAGCTAACAAAACAAGTTTCCCAAAACACACTCACACCCCGGCATTTCCAAAGCAAAGCATAGTTCTCCTTCAGACGAAATTACTATTATTTCCATTAAGTGCGTCCTCCACCGGGGATGGCGATTTGCTTCGTTGGTTGATTTAAATCATCTCTCCCATCTCGTCAGGCTCCGAGTCCTGTACTCATGTTCCAGTCTCCATAGAAACAAGATGCGGTTGGTTTTCACTCAAATGCTACCATCAAAAGCGATGCGCTCCAGCATTGCCTAAATAGCAGCTCCGCTCTGCAGAAACACATGCCGGCGGGTGGGGTAGGGGCGGCAGTTCCTTGAGAATGTAATTGCCGCTTCCAGATCTTATCCCTCAAGAGAAGTGGCTATTCCTCTCAGAAGGCGGATGGAAGAGTGTTGTTCTGAGCAATCAACACAATACTTACCCCATGACATTTTGGCCCAAGGAAGTTTCCCCTGGTGTTTTCATTATCTTCATCAGTGCAAACCCACAACTCCTCCAGGAAACAGAAAACTGCCGTGCTGGAAGGCCCAAAGTGCTGGATCCCATGTCTCTATGGGATGTAATCCAATGGGAGCAGTCAAATACAACATTCCTTGTTTTCCTAGAGTGGACGTGCAAGGGGATGTTTGGTCCAGCCAGTCAAAACTTCCTGTTCCTCCTGGCTGGAGCATCCTTCCTTTTGCATGTGATAGAAAGTGGGTGTGACCTCACCTGTCCAGGTAACAAAAGGACAAGTCACGCAGCACACCTCTCTCTTTTTGACTTCCTTCTTTGTTTAACCAGCTTCTAGCTCGGACTGCTCTGCTAACTCTCAGCTAGCAGAAGCACTGGGATTATTCCCCCGTATGGGGTAGATCCACATGTACATATTTGTAACCTAGTATGCCTCCAGGGATTCAAATGTGAACTGATGTGAGCAAACTTCTTTTATTGACTTTGAATAAGATTGTGGAGTCTTTATTCTTTTAAGAGGGATTCAAGGGAACTTACCAGGAATGTACAATTCAGTCTGAGACAGACTGAATTGTACAACAGTGAACTCACACAAGCCTGCAACCAGTTATCTGCTGTGCATGTAAAAGGGGGAATGTAAACTCTGCTAAGTAAAGGAACTTGCCAGCACAAGTTAGGAAGGATATTAATAAGCAATATATCCTCTCCTGCCACCCTGAACATTCCCACAATCTCAACTCTTTCCCTCCAAGCAAAAGCATCCTCTGGTCAGCCAGGGGGCAGCCAAGGTTACTATTCTCTGAAGGTCATCTTTATGTAGGATCTAGGGATGTTGGTGCCACCTGAAAGCCAGGACTCCCCAGTTATAGACTCCGCACACACTCAGGAGCAGCATGACCTCAACATGTGAGCATATGATATGCTAATGTACTTCTAGGCTGCATCAACAGAGGTCTTGCCTTCTGGTTTCCCATTGGGGCCCCTGGTTGCCACTGGGAGAATAGGATTGTGGGTTCAAACCCTGCGTTGGGCAACAGATTCCTGCATTGCAGGGGGTTGGCCTAGATGACCCTTAGGGTCCCTTCCAGCCCTACAAGTCTAGGGTTCTATGAACTACAGCCCTAATGAATGTATTCAGCATGTTCTCTTGCTTTTAAAGGAGATGCAACAACAGCCTGGGCGCTTCAGAACACCAAGACACAAGGAGAAATCAAGGTACCCTGCTCCTCCTGATACAGAGGAAATGTGCGCTGGAATCCTGACATGTTTTTCTGAGGGTCTGTCCTGAAGACAGATAGCAGGAGCCAGGTAGTAAAAAGCACCTGCTGCCGCAAACTCCTGGTGTCAGCTCCTCACTGAACAACTCAGATATGGTTTTGATAATTGCTAAAAAGGGGAGGAAAATCTCAAGCGGGGTCTTTTTTGCAGTCTGCTGCGCCGAGCTGGGTAATGCAATTCTTCCCAGAGACACTAAAACAGCAAATGAAGTCTGCAGATCTATTTTTGCCTTCTCTTATGTGGTACATTATGAAGTGATGCTCAAGGTTCTGATAAACAGGTAAATAAATTTTACTTTTTAAAAAAAAAAAAAGAATAAGAAAAAAGGCCAGTGCTACAAATTGCTTTCCTGAGTGTTTTCATCTTCAACAGAGATGGCAAATGCAAACAAGCCCAAACCTATTTTTATTCCCTGGTAATTCCCACATGGACGAGATCTGCAAGTGAGCTGCTTTTGGGAGAAAACTACTCTGCTGATGTTGGCAGGGTCAGGAGGGAGAGGACGGCAGAAACAAGGAGTTGGGAGAGACTGAACGAGCGGCAGAGGGGAGTACTTAATAGAAAATTGGAGCGTAAACAGGACAGGCACACACTCCAGTTGCGCTAACACATTTTCACTCTCCATTGATGGTCTGTTTTATGTTATTTTATTCAAAAAATGCAAGTTAAGTTTTTGTTGAGACAAACCAAAACAGGGGGAGAGGAGAGCCTTTTCCATGCTTGCAGTTTGCCTCCTTAAATCACAGGGAGGTAACATTAGGAAGAACTTTCTGATGGCAAGAGCTGTCGGATGGTGGAACAGACCCCCCCTCAGAAGCTGGTGGGCTCCCCTCTTTTGGAGGTCTTCAACAGAAGTTGAATGGCCATCTGTCAAGGATTCTTTAGCTGTGATTCATGCATTGCAGGACCCCTCGGGGGTCAAGTACAACTCTCCAATTCTATGATTGTAGGTGTGATGAGCTTTTATTTATTTTATTTATTTCATAAAATATATACATCCCCCCTTCCTTCCTTCCATCTATCTGTCTGATGTTCCCTTTCTCTGTAACTATCTCTGAATCTAAATAAATAGTAGATAGTTTCAGAGATTCAGGTAGGTAGCTCTGTTGGTCTGATGCAGTCAAAATAAATAAAAAAATTGCCCAGTAGCACCTTAGAGACCAACTAAGTTTGTTCTGGGTATAAGCTTTCATGTGCATGCACACTTCTTCAGATACCATGCATGCACATGAAATCTTATACCCAGAACAAACTGTGGAGGCCAATTCTGGACCCACATGTCCTTCCACAGTGGGAACATTGGTTTACGGGCAGGAGTTGATCTCGGTGAGGGTTTGCCAAGCGTGCCTTCCTCTTAGCACATTTCTCCCTTTTGTCCAGAGCCTGAGCATCTTCAAAGCCTATGACACCTTTGGTAAAGGCTGCTCTCCAATTGGAGCACTTGCAGGCCAGTGTTTCCCAGTTATCGGTGCTTATACTACATTTTTTTAGATTTGCCTTAAGAGCATCTTTAAATCTCTTTTGTTGACCACCAGCATTACGCTTTCCATTCTTAAGTTGGGAATCTGCCATCTACCTACCAACCTACTTACCTCTCTGCTGGTTCTGCGATGAAGATACTTTTAGCATTAAATGGCAACCAAGCCTCTTGTTCCTCTGGGTCTTCCAGCTGTCTTCCGTTGTCCAGGGAAAACTTTCACTAAGATGCGACTGGTCCATGGTGAAAGTTATCTGTGGATCAACAGGCTGTCTGCCGTTTATTAATGGCTGGTTGAAGGGAAAGGCACCATTAAGCAGCATCTCCTTCCGAAACTTATGATATCCTGAGCTGGCTATGGAACATTTCTTCCACACCTTGCGGCAGCTGCTGCCTCACCTGCTTGAGCTAACATTTTCTCAGTGTGAAGGATGTGGCCTGTGAAGGGGAAAAAATCCTCCGTTCTGCTCGACCTTTAGAAATGGAGACAGATACCAGATGGGTGTTGAGCCTTTCTCCACAGAGTTAACTTTGGTTTCAGCCAAATGGCTTCAAGTTACAAGAACGGAGGTTCCTACGAAGTATCAGGAAGAACTTTCTTTCTTTTTAAAAAAAATAATTTTATTAGGAATTTCAACATAACAATTTATCAAAAACATATCCTCATCCCCCCCCCTAATTTTCACTCCCCCCTCCCCTGGTTTGTTTCTCTTTTCACCCACTTTGCTATCTCCTAACAGAAAAAGTTATTAATAACGTAACACCAAGCCTAAAAACATAAAAAATAAAATACACTATAATATTTCACTATTTTCTAATACTAATAATGTCAATGTTTATTTAAATCCTGCCATCAAGTCTATTGACTTTCTTTGTTTCTGCAAATATAATATAAATGGTTCCCAATCTTTTTCAAAGTCGCTGTTGTCCTTTTCTCTTTATTTGCCATTTTTGCCAGTTCCGCATAGTTCATCAACTTCTCTGGCCATTGTTCTTTAGTTGGCATTTCTCCTGACAGCTGGCCATATTAAGGGCAACATTACCTTCATTATCTGAGGGCCTCATCAAACCTAAATCCGGCCCTGTATGCAGCCATCATGGCGGGTTGGCATTGAGAGCCTTCTCCTCCCTAATTTTGTTTCTCAATGCCCTTTGTTGGTTTGGATGTAAATCTGCCCCCTGCCAACGCTCTTTTTTCTGGCATTAGCCCCCCTCCCTCTCTCCTTCTGCGTTATATCCCAGCAATTCTGGACATGAAGATATTCTGTTTGAATTGCTTGAATGTTATCTCCGTTCAACTTCGATGCGTGACCTTTCCACTGGGATGCAGCCATTACACTGAAGGCTCTATTCAGCGGGATCGTTCGAGGCACTTGAACATGGCTTGCCAGAGCCCTGCAAAGGAGAGATAGGGCTCCTGCTCCGGAATTCACAATGCAACAACACACACACACTCTCTTTTCTCTCTCTCTCCTGGTGACTCACGGTACTAACAGGCTGCTCTCATTCTCCTGATCTCAGTATTAGAAGGGGTGGGGGCCCAAAGCTCGCCCCTCTCTGAACCTGATTAAACAGCTGGAAAAATCTGCTTGAATATCCACAGGACCCTAGAGGACCCCCCCTCCTGTGTCCCTGACATAGAGGGGAGCCGGCCTGAAGATATTTAGAAGAAGAAGAGAAGAGTTTGGATTTGATATCCCGCCTTTCACTCCCTTTAAGGAGTCTAAAAGTGGCTAACATTCTCCTTTCCCTTCCTCCCCCACAACAAACACTCTGGGAGGTGAGTGGGGCTGAGAGACTTCAGAGAGGTTTGACTGGCCCAAGGTCACCCAGCAGCTGCAGGTGGAGGAGCAGGGAAGCGAACCCGGTTCCCCAGATTAGGAGACTACCGCTCTTAACCACTACACCACACTGGCTCTCAAATACAGAAGGTCAGTGTTGGAGCTGACGAAATCAATAGAGGAAGGCTGGAAAATGAAAGCAAGGTATTGATGAGGAGGCTGAGCTGTGGGCACAATAGTAAGAATGAAAGAAGAGTGTGCTGGATTAGGTCAAATGGATTAGTTTTCCGTTCCCACAGTGGCCAAACAGATACCCATCACCAAGTGTCCCTGTTTTCCAGGAACATCCCTGAATTGACAGAAGCTGTCCTGGTTTCTGATTTGATCCCGGAATGTTCTGTTTTTCCTTAAAAAGGTAAAATGTACCCCTGACTGTTAGGTCCAGTTGTGGACGACACTGGGGTTGTGGTGCTTATCTTGCTTTCAAGCCAAGTGTTATGTACTGAGAACAATAGGATCCAAATTGCAGCAGTCTGATTAGTCCTAGAACAATAGGATTCAGAATGCAGCAGTATGATTGGTTGGCAGGAACCACCCAATCCTGCTCCAGATTGAAGTGAATCCACAACCTGATTGGCTTACAGTAGAATTCCAGAATTAGCCAATCATGTGCAGCCCATTGTGTAAATAATGTATATAAAGCAGATACTGTGAGGGGACATTCATTCATTCCTCCTCACCACTATGAGCTGAATAAAGAGCATGAAATCACTTTGCGACTCTGAGTATATTTCACTGGCGGCGAAGGTGGGATCCCGCTGAGCTGACTGCCACACACAGCACCGCAGCACCGCCACCTGCCGCACCGCTGCCTCGCACCGTGTATCCAGGCTTCAGCTCCGGGACACAAGGAACTCAGAATGGCAGCCAACAGCAGCTTCTCGCCATTCAACCCAGCATCTGGAGACTGGGAAGCATACACCTCCCGTTTCACCTTCCTCCTAGAAGCCAAAGGGGTCACCGATGAAGAAGACGCCAAGAAGAGGGCGATATTCTTCAGCGTCTGCGGAGAGGAGACGTTTGAAATCGCCCGGGCTCTCCTTGCGCCTGAAGACGTCGCTACTGTTCCATACAAAACAATAATGGAACAGCTGAAGGGGCACTTTTCGCCACAGCCCTCAGTGGTGGCTCGTCGAAATGCCTTCTACGCAAAGCGACAAGCCCCTGGGGAAACCATAACTGGGTTTGTGACCTCTCTCCGCCAAGCCGCCCGGTTCTGCAACTTCTCAGAGCTGGAGAACATGCTTCGTGACCGCCTCTTTGGTGGCCTGAAGGATGGGAAGCTGCAACGACGCCTCTACGCTAAGAAGGACCTAACGTTCCAGGTCGCTCTGGAGGAGGCCCTGGCAACGGAAGCTGCCGAGAGGTCGACGCAAGAGGCACGGCCGAGCCTGCCATCCCAACCGAGGGTCCACCACGAAGACCTCACCGACGACTCAGGATCCGACAGGGAGGAGGTGCACCGAGTACAGCAGCGCACTCAAGCAGCGCACAGACCACAGCTGCCTCGACGAGAAGGAGGAAACTGCGCAAGCTGCGGGGAGAGTCACGAGAGGAGGACCTGCCGTTTCCGCAACGCACAGTGCAGGCAGTGCAGAAAATCGGGACACATCGCCCGGGTGTGTCGGGCTTGGCCCACCCGACATCAGGCATCAGATGACCAACCCAAGAGCCCCAGGTCCCGGGGCCCAACACACCAAGGCAACTCGACGGAGCTCACGGACTGCCAGGTATACCAGTTGCCCCACCCCAACGTAGAGAAAATTTATGTAGAGGTACAGATAGAGGGGGCCCCATGCCGCATGGAGCTTGACACGGGTTCAACTCTATCCATAATCTCGGCAAAGACCTTAAGGAAACTGTGTCCTACTGGGGGTCCCAAACTCAGGCCGGCCCCATTCACTCTACAGGACTTCCAGAAACGTAAGGTCCCCACAATGGGGGTGGGGACCTTCAGGGTGCAATACCGAGGGCGGACGCGGCAACTGGACTTGCTTGTGGTCAAGGGCCCCTACATTAGCTTACTGGGATTGGCATGGTTTGGACCACTGGGGCTAGCTGTCACCGGGGTGAACCACACTAGCTTACAAGTGGACGTGGACGCCATATGCAAGGAATTTCCAGGGGTTTTCGATGGGAAATTGGGACAGTATACGGGCCCCCCCATTGCTCTACAGCTTGACCCCGCAGTACGACCGGTCAGGCTCAAGGCCCACCGGGTCCCGTTCACCCTGAAACCCCGTATAGACGAGGAATTGGACCAGCTCGTGGAGCAAGGAGTGCTGGAGCCGGTGCCTAATGCCCCCTGGGAAACCCCAATCGTCACACCCGTCAAGCCTAATGGTTCAGTCCGCATCTGCGCAGACTACAAATGTACCATAAACAAGGCCCTCACGGCCCACGCATACCCAGTGCCAGTGGTCAGCCATGTCCTTGCCACCCTGGCTGGGTCGAAAATTTTTGGGAAGCTGGACTTGGCCCAAGCATATCAACAGCTGCCAGTAGATGAGGCCACAGCAGAGGCACAGACGATTGTGACACACAGAGGAGCGTTCAGGGTAAAGCGGCTGCAATTCGGGGTCAGCGTGGCACCAGGCATATTCCAGAATCTAATGGACTCTCTCCTTAAAGGGATTCCTGGTGTCACCCCCTTCTTCGATGATGTGTTGATTGCCGGGCCCACACCAGAGGAGTTTGAGGACCGCCTCTGCACCGTTCTGCACCGTTTCCAGACGGCGGGTCTCAAGCTGAAGCGGGAAAAATGTCTACTAGGAGTGCCTCAGGTGGACTTTCTGGGATTTATGGTGGACGCAGAAGGGGTCCACCCGACTGGGGACAAGGTACGGGCTATTTGTGATGCCCCAGCGCCCAAGAGCAAGACTGAACTTCAGGCCTTCTTGGGACTATTGAACTTTTACCATTCCTTCCTTCCCCACAAGGCGGCGGTAGCGGAGCCCCTACACAGACTCCTGGACAAGCGGGCCCCTTGGGTGTGGGGCCAGCGCCAGGAGGCCGCATTCCAGGCAGTCAAGGACTTGCTTGTCTCAAACTCTGTCTTGGCACACTTCGACGAGAGGCTGCCGGTGGTGCTAGCATGCGACGCCTCACCCTATGGCATTGGCGCTGTCCTGGGGCACCAACTCCCGGATGGAAGAGAGGTACCGGTGGCATACTTTTCCCAGACACTCAACGCAACCGAGCGGAACTACTCGCAAATTGACAAGGAGGGTCTGGCAATCGTGAAGGGAGTAAAAAAATTCCATGATTTCTTGTACGGGCGGCCCTTCACCGTGGTGACTGACCACAAGCCGTTGCTTGGCTTGTTTGCCCCCGAAAAGCAGACCCCCCAAGTGCTGTCTCCTCGCGTCCTCAGGTGGTCAATTTTCCTTGCCAGCTACCAGTATGCACTGGTTCACCGACCTGGGAAGGCGATGGGCCATGCGGACGCCCTCAGCAGGCTACCACTACCGGAAACAGGCCCTGACCCAGCACCTGCACAAGAGGTTATGAGCCTGGAGCTGCTTCCCGACTGCCCCATTCAGGCACAAGAAGTTGCACACCATTCCAAGAAAGATAGGGTCATCTCCCGGGTCCTGGACTGGGTGTGGAGGGGATGGCCCAGCAGCAGCCCCGGGCCAGAATTCGCCGGCTACACAACCCGCAAACATGAACTGTCGGCCCACAAGGGGTGCCTGTTATGGGGAAGCAGAGTCGTTGTTCCCCAGCCCCTCCGCAAAAGGGTCCTCACAGCCCTACACGAGACACATCCAGGGGTAGTAAGAATGAAGGCCCTTGCCAGGAGTTATGTGTGGTGGCCGGGGATCGATGGAGAGATAGAGGCCTGGGTCAAACACTGCCAGGCCTGCCAAGAATCCCGCCCAGATCCCCCAAGGGCCCCAGTCCAGTCCTGGGAGTCCGCCCGAGCACCATGGTCACGCCTGCATGTGGATTTCGCTGGCCCCTTTCAGGGGAAAACATTCTTCATAGTGGTGGACTCCTACACCAAATGGCTGGAAGTCGCACTGGTACCGTCCACTTCCACGTCCGCAGCCATCCGGGTACTACGCAGGCTGTTTGCAACCCACGGGCTCCCTGACACTCTCGTCTCAGACAACGGGACTGCATTTACGTCAGGAGAATTCCAAACCTTCACAGCACAGAACGCCATCCGCCACATCCGTTCGGCGCCATTCCACCCTGCCACCAATGGCCAAGCAGAACGCATGGTGCGGACCACCAAGGACACCCTTCGCCGCATGACGCAAGGGGACTGGGAGTACCGCCTTGCCACATTCCTTGTAGCACAGCACAGCACCCCCAGCTCAACGACTGGCCGGAGCCCCGCTGAACTACTAATGGGTCGGCGCCTTGCAATCAGATTGGACCGCCTTCACCCCGATAGAGCTCAGGATGAGGTAGTGGTGGGGGAAGGCAGGAACCCCCAGACCTTTGAGGCCCAGGACCCAGTGTATGCAAAGAATTTTGGGGCAGGCCCAGCATGGGTACCCGCCACAGTCACCAGGGTCACTGGCCCAGTGTCGTACGAGGTGCTAACGGATGGGGGGCAATACTGGCGCCGCCACTGCGACCAGATACGGCGACGATTCCTGGGAGAAACCCAGGAGGAGGACAGGTCAGAGGAGTCCCAACGGAACAGCGGGGCAGTGAGGCCCATAGAGCAGGAGGGGCCAGCAGGAGAGGCAGAATCAGTAAATACAGAGAGGACCCGTGAAGCCGAAAGGACACCGGAACCAGAACCACGACTGAGCGAGCCGGTTGCACCAGACCAAACAACCCCATCACAGCCAGCATCCTTGGAACACGAGCCAGAACCTGGAGCCCGGACCAGGGAACACCCCAGGCCGCAATGCACACGTAGGCCGCCGGCATACCTTGAGGACTATGAATGCGACCTCCCGGGCAGGACTGGAACTTAGAGGGGAGGGGTGTTATGTACTGAGAACAATAGGATCCAAATTGCAGCAGTCTGATTAGTCCTAGAACAATTGGATTCAGAATGCAGCAGTCTGATTGGTCCTAGAACAATAGGATTCAGAATGCAGCAGTCTGATTGGTCCTAGAACAATGCAGCAGTATGATTGGTTGGCAGGAACCACCCAATCCTGCTCCAGATTGAAGTGAATCCACAACCTGATTGGCTTACAGTAGAATTCCAGAATTAGCCAATCATGTGCAGCCCATTGTGTAAATAATGTATATAAAGCAGATACTGTGAGGGGACATTCATTCATTCCTCCTCACCACTATGAGCTGAATAAAGAGCATGAAATCACTTTGCGACTCTGAGTATATTTCACCAAGGGAGCCGGCGTTTGTCCGCAGACAGCTTCCAGGTCATGTGGCCAGCAGGACTTAGCTGCTTCTGGAGAACAAGAGCAGCACACGGAAATGCCATCTACCTTCCTTATGTAAAGGTAAAGGGTCCCCTGACCATTAGTTCCAGTCGTGGCCGACTCTGGGGTTGCGGCGCTCAGCTTGCTTTATTGGCCGAGGGGGCTGGTGTACAGCTTCTGGGTCATGTGGCCAGCATTACTAAGCCGCTTCTGGCAAAGCAGAGCAGTGCATGGAAACACTGTTTACCTTTGACGTGCTTTCGAATTGCTAGGTTGGCAGGAGCTCGGACTGAGCAACAGGAGCTCACACCATCACGGAGATTCGAACCACTGACCTTCTGATCGGCAAGTCCCAGGCTCTGTGGTTTAGACCACATCACTATTTTCACTGGAGAAATGTCAGAGGGTATGGAAGACCACACATAGGATTCAAGCACAAGAGAGCTTTCCAGGCGGCATGGGGAACTTCTCTAACAGATTTATGGAGTAGAGCAAGGGGGGGGGACATTCTGTTGTGTGAGGACTTCTTGCAATGAGAAAATGCTTACACAGCCCTAATTTGGATTCAACCCTTTGATTCTTCCTCTCTAACAGATGATTTGGGTGGCGCTGTGGGTTAAATCACAGAGCCTAGGACTTGCTGATCAGAAGGTCAGTGGTTCAAATCCCCGCGACGGGGTGAGCTCCCATTGCTCAGTCCCTGCTCCTGCCAACCTAGCAGTTCGAAAGCACATCAAAGTGCAAGTAGATAAATATGTACCACTCCGGCGGGAAGGTAAATGGCGTTTCCGTGTGCTGCTCTGGTTTGCAGGAAGTGGCTTAGTCATGCTGGCCACATGACCCGGAAGCTGGATGCCAGCTCCCTCGACCAATAAAGTGAGATGAGTGCCACAACCCCAGAGTTGGTCACGACTGGACCTAATGGTCAGGGGTCCCTTTACCTTTACTTTTAAAGGATGATTTGCCTTCTCAGAAACAAAGAATGTGGCACAGTCATTGCCAACTGCAGAATTTCAAAACACAACTGCAACGATCACACCGCTTCTCCCCCCCGCCCAGTTTTCTGTGTGAGCAGATTCTGCACACACATCTTGAAGAGCAGTCAACCACACTGCTTTGCAGCTGCCTTTTAAAGGGGTACAGCAGGTCTGTAATGCATCTCCACCACCATTCCCTTTTCTTTTCTCTCTCCCTTTCTCTCTTTCTCTCTCTCTTTTAGCACTTTATTTTCATAACTGAAATTGAATGAATGAATGAATGAATGAATGAATGAATGAATGTTGGCCACCTTGAAATATGCAAAGGGCTGTCCCATGGAAGATGGAGAAAACCTATTTCCTTCTGCTCCACAGAGTAGGACGCAAAGCAATGGATTCAAGTGACAAGAAAGGAGCTTCCTTTCTTTACATCAGGAATATTTTCTGACAGTAAGAGATGTTTGAGAGTGGAATGGATGACATAGGGAGATGTCCTATGCTCCCCATGACAGGGGGTTGAATTAAATGACCTTTGGGGGTCCCTTCTATGATTCTCTGTTGGCTTGGGACTCATAAAGACAGGCTTCTCACGAGAAAGAATTGTGGCTTCTCTCTCCAGTGTTTGGGTCGAATCCTGGTGCCTTCGCCATTCTGCTCTCCAGCCTGGCGTAGTCTTTGCTCCTCTCTT
Organism: Podarcis vaucheri; assembly: GCF_965113315.1. Lineage (NCBI taxonomy): Eukaryota > Metazoa > Chordata > Lepidosauria > Squamata > Lacertidae > Podarcis > Podarcis vaucheri. The sequence continues at coordinate 2,235,108 of NC_138759.1, forward strand.
TTCTCTTTGCTCCGGCAATCCTTGAGGTGGGCGATTGAAATTCTTGCCCTGTGCTCTGCACATTCCTTGCCAGAGAGCCCCATTCATCAGAACTTCCTTGTTCTGGTTCAATTAAATTCTATAGCACTCGGAGGTGATGTAGCACCGGCCCTGGTGTGGAATTTCAATGCCGCCGACGCTCTTGTAAATACACGGCTGAGGATAAATTGGCCATCAGTGGCGCTGAGAGGAGGCGCAGAAAGTGTGTGACTACAGCTTGTTTTTATATGCTTGGAAGAGGGTGAGCCATTGCCAAGGACCTGGGCAATGTTATTGAGCCTGGCAAGAAGGGGGCAGGATTTGGTGGTGGTGGTGTGTATGTGTGTGTGTGTGTGTGTGTGTATGTGTGAGTGATAAAATAAATCCTGCTTTGCATTGGATGTTTTCAAACAATGTTTTAGGACAGATTTGTACCACTACAATTAAAGCTGTATTTGTATGCATTCAGATAATTGCTGTTGTTGTTTAGTCGTTTAGTTGTGTCTGACTCTTCGTGACCCCATGGAACAGAGCACGCCAGGCACTCCTGTCTTCAGCCCACGTGCAGGTCCCAAACTTCAGCCCATGTGCTGGGTCCCAAACCCAGCACTCCTCAAACTTGTTACTGTTGTTTAGTTGTTTAGTCGTATCTGACTCTTCGTGATCCCATGGACCAGAGCACGCCAGGCACTCCTGTCTTCCACTGCCCTCCATCTTTCCCAACATCAGGGTCTTTTCCAGGGAGTCTTCTTTTCTCATGAGGTGGCCAAAGTCTTGGAGCCTCAGGTTCAGGATCTGTCCTTCCAGTGAGCACTCAGGGCTAATTTCCTTAAGGATGGATAGGTTTGATCTTCTTGCAGTCCATGGGACTCTCAAGAGTCTCCTCCAGCACCAGAATTCAAAAGCATCCATTCTCCGGCGATCAGCCTTCCTTATGGTCCAGCTCTCACTTCCATACATCACTACTGGGAAAACCATAGCTTTAAACTATACAGACCTTTGTTGGCAAGGTGATGTCTCTGCTTTTTAAGATGCTGTCTATTCAGATAATCCCCCCCCATCTCAGAAGTGGGGCTGGAAAAAAGAAACTCTTTTCTCCCACCTTAAAGCTGGGAATTGGCTTGATTATTCATTTGATTTATTGACGACCTAATGCCAGGCATCTTGCAAACATAATACAGAGCTGACAAATAGCAAGCATCAGTGCAGGAATAAAACAACAATCCCGAGAACCCCAACCCTCCAAGTAAAAATGAAATCCTGCTTTACATGAGAGGTTTTGGAGCAGCACTTTGAGGCAGGCTGGTAGATCTTGCCACGTTTAAAGTCTTATGTGCATGTGTTCAGGACCTTAAAAGAAACTGTGTTGTATCTCAGAAGATGGGAGTGGGGTTGGAGAGGCAGCGTAATGCAGTGGGGCAGTTGAGTGTTGTACTAGGACCTGGGAGACCAGGGTTCGAATCTCCGCTTGGCCACGAAGCCCCCATCTCTCAGCCTAGTCTACCTCACAGGGTTGTTTTGAGGTTGAGATGGGGAGGGGGAGAACCAGATATGCCACCTTGAGGAAAGGTGGTATGTGAACGTAATAATGAAGCACCTCAGGGTCCCTTCCAACTCTACAATTCTGTGATTCTGAGAAATAAATGAGATGCAAAGGAAAATTGTCCTCCCCTGCCCCCCAATCTAGGAAAGGGCTTGATAGTTTATTGCAGGCATAGGCAAACTTGGCCCTCCAGATGTTTTGGGACTACAGTTCCCATCATCCCTGGCCACTGGTCCTGTTAGCTAAAGATGATGGGAGTTGTAGTCCCAAAACATCTAGAGGGCTGAGTTTGCCTATGCCTGGTTTATTGATTTGATTTGTTGGTTACCTAATGCAAAAATAGGCATTCTGCAAGCAGAATAAGAAGTGTGCAGTGGAAGAAAATTATCAACCACTACTGCAGGAATAAAACAGCAGCAAAAAGAACCGCCATCCACACAGAAGATAGAGATGTTAGAGATATAAATTCTCCCAACACAGGCAAGCTTCCAGGAGAAGCTCAATACCCAGCGATTGCGGAAAGTGACTTCTCCACCAGCCCCGCAACATCTGGCACCGAGGGTGCATGTCACAAACACTGACGCATTTTTCTGACAGCCAAAGACGTTGCCTGGGATATCGGGAGGAAATGAAGAGTGTTGTGATATCAGGATATAACACTGTTCCCCATGAATTTGTCTAATTCTCTTTTAAACCTCATCGAGGTTGGTGGCCTCCTGTGGAGCTGAGGATGGAGGAGACCAGAAATCAAATCCTCACTCGGCCATGAAGCTCTCAGGACGACCTTCAACCAGTCGCCTTCAATCTGGTGGAACACCCCGATCTGGTGGAACGCTCTGTCACAAGAGACCAGGGCCCTGCGGGACTTGACATCTTTCTGAAGGGCCTGCAAGATGGAGCTGTTCCACCTGGCCTTTGGCCAAGGCACAGTCTGACCCCCTCTCTCCTTCTGTAATCATGACAGAACTCTAGCCCAATAGCCACATACAGTCATACCTTGGGTTACAGATGCTGCAGGTTGCATTTTTTCAGGTTACGGACAGCCGAAACCCAGAAGTACCAGAACGGGTTACTTCTGGGTTTTGGCGGTCGCGCATGCACAGAAGCTCTAAACTGCACTTTGCACATGCGCAGAAGCGCCAAATAACAACCCACACGGGTTGCAAACGCTGCGGGTTGCGAACGTGTATCCTGCACAGATCACGTTCGCAACCGGAGCGTCCACTGTATTCCTTCCTCGGAGCTTGGGTGGCCATCTGTCAGTTGAGATTCCTGCATTGCAAGGGGGTTGGACTAGATGACCCTAGGCTCCCTTACGACTCTAAGATTCTATGATTCTATACTGGCTTAGGTATTGCATGATAACTGGGCAGTTTCTTTCTTAAATGGCCGGGTGCTTCTATATCATTTGACACATAGAACAAGAAGGAATCTTCTCCTGTCTAGATGCCATTGATTCAGCTCCAGCAGTGTGAGGACCCCGGCAGGCAGACTATAAGCTCTGAGTGCTAATTCAGCACCAACAATTGTGCAACAAGTGTGGCATCCACATCACCTATGATACAAAGAGTGGCATGTGCCCTTTCTTTTCTCCCCCCTCCCGAACAATCTTTATTGGTTCTTCAGTTACATACTATACATGCACCTACTGTATTATATTTTACATTTATACTTGCTCCTAGGAGCTGACTTCCCTGCTTCCTTCTTCTGGCTTTTTTATATCGCCTCTAAATTTTTCGCATGGTTTTTATCCATTTTGTATATTGTTGCAGTTCTTCCACATTTATCCATAAAGTGTCTGTAAACAAACAAATCCTTCCATATATACAATTCTTGTTGTCTGTCTATGTTGATTTACAACTACTATTAGTTAGATTGGTCACATTGTACATTTTACTTCTTATTGTTGTTATTGCCCAGTAAAATTCTTTGTATTTCACATTATGAGGTTTATTTCAGTTCTACTGGTTTCCCTCACCTTGCCAACAAAGGTCCATATAGTTAAAGCTATGGTTTTCCCGGTAGTGATGTATGGAAGTGAGAGATGGACCATAAAGAAGGCTGATCGCCGAAGAATGGATGCTTTTGAATTCTGGTGCTGGAGGAGACTCTTGAGAGTCCCATGGACTGCAAGAAGATCCAACCTCTCCATTCTGAAGGAAATCAGCCCTGAGTGCTCACTGGAAGGACAGATCCTGAAGCTGAGGCTCCAAGACTTTGGCCACCTCATGAGAAGAGAAGACTCCCTGGAAAAGCTCTCTCTCTCTCTCTTTCTCTCTCCCCGTTCTCTGGAATCCAAACACATCGCCCGGCGCAGGGGAGAAAGAGCTATTTCGGGAATATGAAATTGCTGCAGAGCAAGGGAGGTAGAGAATGGCTGTCGAAACGAGATGTGTAATGTTTCTAGATTGCACGAGAGCTCAAAGGGCAAAGAGCGCGGAGTCTATTTCTTGCTAAGGGACCATTGAGGAGGCTTCGCTGAGCAGGTCAGCATCTGCTTCAGAAAAGGGGGGCAGCAACAGCAACAAATCAGCCCCCAAACAGGCTCATCTCCTCATCTCCTGGAAGAAGAGTCTCCTTTCCCGCCCCCATGACATGGTAATTATCATTCAAGGTGCTGATGGCAGCAAGCTTTACAGCTTCCAAATAAACGGTGCTTTTTGAGGGAAGGACTCCCCAGGCAGACATCAGCCAGCAGAGAAGAGTCAGGAAAGGTGAGCCTGGGAAAAGGATGCTGCTTACATAAGATGGGCAGAGGAGGGCTGGACAGGCGTACAGATGAGATCGCAACCGCTTGAGCTCTTGACAGGGAGATTCCGGGGCAGGGAGACAAGGGGGGAAAAAAAGCCATGTGTCAGAGCTGCCCTAGGTCCCAGCTCACAAAGGACCAACGCCACTTCGTTGTTATATACAAGAGTCTTTATTGAAGTTCAGTTTGTCTTTCACATCAGCAGCGTGCAGCTCTACGTCTGAAACTCTAGACCGCTGAAGCTCCGTCTGAGTCTCCTCCCCCCATACCCCAGTTTAAGACTCTAGCCTTGCTCCACCTCTTCCTCTGCTCTTTCCTCCTCTGGGTCCGCCTGTCAGCTGGGGTTTCGCCCTTCCTAGACTCTTCTGACGCTGAGTCCCCTGAGTCTTCCCCCTTCCTCCGGCGGGCTTTAGGACCTGGTTCCCGATCCGGGCTTTCTGCTGTCCCGCGCGCCTGTACATTTGAACTTGGCGCGCGCGCCCAGCCGGCAACCTTCCTCCTGACCGTTGCACTGCTCCTGTCACTGCTTCCCCCACTCTCCGCTGGAGGTGTGGTCAGTCTCGACTCCTCTTCTCTCCCTGCTGGGGGAGATGCTGGCTCTGATACCTGGGACACCTCCCCCCCCCCGCTACGCTCTGGTGGGGAAGCTGGCCCTGATCTCCAGCTGCTGCTTTGGGAGTCCCCGCTGGCCCCCCTTGCCCTGACCATCGGCGCCTCCTTCTGGGAATCTTCTGATTCGCTGGAGGAGCTCATGGAATCTCTCGGGTCACTGCTATACCCCCCTACGCTGCCCTCCGATTCTTCCCCTTAGCTCTCCATCTCCTCTCTCCCCTGTGCCTCTGTTCCTGAGCCCCTGACACCATGCAATATATATTTCCAGTCCTGGACAAGTCAGATATCTCCAGGTCTAGCCAGCTCTAGTAAAGGGAAAGGGACCCCTGACCATTAGGTCCAGTCGTGGCCGACTCTGGGGTTGCTGCACTCATCTCGCTTTACTGGCTGAGGGAGCCAGCGTACAGCTTCCGGGTCATGTGGCCAGCATGAATAAGCCGCTTCTGGCGAACCAGAGCAGCGCATGGAAACACCGTTTACCTTCCCGCTGGAGTGGTACCTCTTTATCTACTTGCAATGGTGTGCTTTTGAACTGCTAGGTTGGCAGAAGCTGGGACTGAGCAACGGGAGCTCACCCCGTTGTGGGGATTCGAACCACCGACCTTCTGATTTGCAAGTCCTAGGCTCTGTCTACCTCTCCTTTAAATCAGAACCAGTGAAGGAGGTGAAGGTCCTGTGTGAGTGTCTGGAGGCGGTTGGAGGATGAATGGCAGTTAAAAGATTGAGGTTGAATCCTGACAAGACAGAAGTAATATAATAATAATAATTTATTATTTATACCCCGCCCATCTGGCTGAATTTCCCGCCCACTCTGGGCGACTCCCAATCGAGTGTTAAAAACAATACAGCATTAAATATTAAAAGCTTCCCTAAACAGGGCTGCCCTCAGATGTCTTTTAAAGAGAAGATAGCTACTTATTTCCTTGACATCTGAAGGGAGGGCGTTCCACAGGGCGGGTGCCACTACCAGGAAGGCCCTCTGCCTGGTTCCCTGTAACCTCACTTCTTGCAGGGAGGGAACCGCCAGAAGGCCCTCGGAGCTGGACCTCAGTGTCCGGGCAGAACGATGGGAGTGGAGACGCTCCTTCAGGTATACTGGACCAAGGCTGTTTAGGGCTTTCAAGGTCAGCACCAGCACTTTGAATTGTGCTTGGAAATGTACTGGGAGCCAGTGCAGGTCTCTCAGGACCGGTGATGAGTCTGAGATGTTTTCTATTTGCCTTGCCACTTCCCCTGGGGGAAAGGGCACTTTGCCGCTGAATCAGAGCAAATGTCAGTCCATGGGAAACACTCTTGATGTTTGCTCTGGTTCAGCAGTAAAAAGCAGTTTTCCCTGGGGTGAGGGAAGCCTCAGGACAGGCAAAAGTGTGGACGACTCCCCGTTTCCAGCAGTCTGCAGAAGGCTTACTTGTTGGGTAGTCAGTGCAGAGAATAGTGAGTTAGATGAAGGAATGGTATGATCCAATATTAGGCAGTTTCCTACATTCCTGTGTTGACTTTGGGCCAGATAGAATCATAGAATCATTCTTTGAAGGGATTCCCAAGTGTCATCTAGTCCAACCCCACATTAAGAACATAAGAAGAGCCTGCAGGATGAGGCCAATGACCCATCGAGTCCAGCATCCTCTTCTCACAGTGGCCAACTAGGTGCCTCAATGGGAATCCTCGGAAGCAGGATCTGAGCGCTGCAGCACCTGGTATTCAGAGGCAGGGGAGGCAGAGCCCAGCCACTGTGGCCAGGAGCCATGGATAGTCTTTCCCTCACCCATGAATTTGCCCAATCCTCTTTGAAAGCCAGCTGTCTTGGTGGCCATCACTGCCTCCTGTGGCAGGGAGTTCCATAGTTTGACAGGACACAGACATCCCCACTAGGAGCCCTCAGTAAAGGCTGATTTCTTCTCTTCACATCCCTCTTTGCTGCTGCTGCTGCTAATAATAATAATAATAATAATAATAATAATAATAATTTATTTGATCCCCAGCCACTCTGGGTGGCTTCTAACAAAGATGAAAAATACATTGAAATGTCACACATTAAAAACTTCCCTGAACAGGGCTGCCTTCAGATGTCTTCTAAATGTCAGGTAGTTGTTTTTCTCTTTGACAACTAGTGGAAGGGCGTTCCACAGGGCAGGCGCCACCACCGAGAAGGCCCTGTGTCTGGTTCCCTGTAACCTCACTTCTTGCAGGGAGGGAACCGCCAGAAGGCCCTCGGAGCTGGACCTCAGTGTCTGGGCTGAACGATGCGGGTGGAGACGCTCCTTCAGGTATACAGGGCCGAGGCCGTTTAGGGCTTTCAAGGTCAGCACCAACACTTTGAATTGTGCTCGGAAACGTACTGGGAGCCAGGGTAGGTCTTTCAGGACCAGTGTTATGTGGTCTCGGCGGCCGCTCCCAGTCACCAGTCTGGCTGCCACATTCTGGATTAGTTGTAGTTTCCGGGTCACCATCAAAGGTAGCCCCACGCAGAGCGCATTGCAGTAGTCCAAGCGGGAGATAACCAGAGCATGCACCACTCTGGCCAGACAGTCTGCGGGCAGGTAAGCTTAAGGCTACATTCTCAGGTGCAGCCGGATGCAACCATTCATGGGGAATTACAGCCGCAGCAGCTCTCCAGCCCATCTCAGCCCTGAGTCACAGCACATTGTCTTGAGAGCAAAGGTGGATTTACAACTCCCTCCCCATGTCGAATGACTCTGCCACCATCAGCCTCTTTAGAATTCACCCGTTGTAATTAAGATTAAGGGGAAGGCTGAGGAGCCAATAAAATGCAGAGGGAACTCACATTCTTTTAAGCTTAATTTACTAGTTCATAAGCTGGGCATCCTCATGAATTCCAGAGTGGCGGCAAAGCAGTTGGGCTAATGAGCGCGAGGGGACTGGTAAATCGAACCTGGGTCTCGTCCGACTCTCAGCGTTGTTCTTGTGTGGTGGGAAGATGAAGAGGGGCAGTGAAGAAAGACAGGCACAATCTGTTGGGTGATTTATTATTATTATTATTATTATTATTATTATTATACTTTTTGAAGTGGATTTTCAACATAATTTTCAACTGGGGGAAAGCCAGTCAGGTGGGCGGCACATTAATACAACTAATACTAATACTACTAGTGTCCAGAGGAGGGCAACCAAAATGGTCAAAGGCCTGGAAACGATGCCTTATGAGGAACGGCTAAGGGAGCTGGGCATGTTTAGCCTGGAGAAGAGGAGGTTAAGGGGTGATATGATAGCCATGTTCAAATAGATCAAAGGATGTCACATAGAGGAGGGAGAAAGGTTGTTTTCTGCTGCTCCGGAGAAGCGGACACGGAGCAATGGATCCACTCTACAAGAAAGAAGATTCCACCTAAACATTAGGAAGAACCTCCTGACAGTAAGAGCTGTTTGACAGTGGAATTTGCTGCCAAGGAGTGTGGTGGAGTCTCCTCCTTTGGAGGTCTTTAAGCAGAGGCTTGACAACCATATGTCAGGAGTGCTGTGATGGTGTTTCCTGCTTGGCAGGGGGTTGGACTCGATGGCCCTTGTGGTCTCTTCCAACTCTATGATTCTATGATTCTATGAGTCTATGATTCTACTAATAAACTAAGAATATCTGCCCTCCTGCCACCCCACGCAGTTTAAGGGTGACAATTTTTATTTGGTTATTTTTGAAGTAAGAACATGAGAAGAGTCTGCTAGATCAGGCCCACGGCCCGTCCAGTCCGGCATCCTGTTCCCACAGTGGCCAACCAGGTGCCCCGATGGGAAACCCATAAGGAGGACCTGACCACGAGATACCTGTGGGAAACCTACAAGCTGGATTTGGCCACAAAAGCAACTCTCCCCTCTTGCAGTTTCCAGCGGCTGCTATTCCAGAAGCATTGCTGTGAAGGCAGGGCATAGCGTTCATCCTGGCTAGGAGCCACCGATAGCCCTTGTGATAAGAATTTTAAAGTCTTCTTCTTGTTTAGTCGTTTAGTCGTGTCTGACTCTTCGTGACCCCCTGGACCAGAGCATGCCAGGCACTCCTGTCTTCCACTGCCTCCCGCAGTTTGGTCAAACTCATGCTGGTAGCTTCGAGAACACTGTCCCACCATCTCATCCTCCATGTCCCCTTCTCCTTGTGCCCTCCATCTTTCCCAACACCAGGGTCTTTTCCAGGGAGTCTTCTCTTCTCATGAGGTGACGACCAACCTAGCTGGCATTGAAAGAGGATTGGACTGATTCATGGAGGAGGAGAGGGTGTTGTAAACAAAATCTGCCCTTCTTCCCTTATGGGGTATCCAAGAGCCCATATAGAGTCCTTACGTAGGTTCCCTATTGTTAGGAGAAACTAACAGAGGCCAACCAGAGAATATTGAGAAGCAAAGCAGCTAGTAAGCCTGATATTTATTGATCTGTTGCAACAGGGTGCTCCCCTCACTCACAGGAGAGGAGGAGGAACCTAGAACCAAGGTGTGCCTGCCCTTACATAGAAATTTTAAATCCCCTAGAGACCCTACGTGACTAAACAACAACAGGTTGGTGGCCATCCCTGCCTTCTGTGGCAGGGAGTTCCATAGCTTGACTATGTGCTTTTTAAAGAAGTCCATTCTTTGATCTGTCCAGAATCTTCCAGTGTTCCGCTTCAGTGGAAGCCCATGGATTCTGGTGTTACAAGAGGAGAAAATGACCCCTAATGGTCAGGGATCCGTTTGCCTTTATTTTATTTTTTTTATAAATTTTTTTATTGGTTTTACAAAGTTTTTAAATAACAAACAAACACTTAAAAAGACAAACATACACGTATAGTTTCATAGCATATTTTCATAAACCTCTTTTCTTGGACTTCCCCTCCCCCCCCCTTTCTGCATCCCAATGTCCATTATTTTTTTTTTTATAGCAACTCCCAATTGTTACTTCGGAGCTCTATCATCTTAGTCTTTTCTATATTCTGACCTTATATCACTGTATCCCTTTGTCTCTAAAAACCGCAACACTTTAACATTCATTGAGTTTATAATAGTCCTTAAGATAACTTTTAAATTTTCTCCATTCTTCTTCCACCGTCTCCTTTCGTTGGTCACGGATTCTGCCTGTCATCTCAGCCGGGGATCCGTTTGCCTTTACCTCCACTTGGGCTCCAGATGAGGATATGTCTCCAAGGCCTGAGGCAGTGATACTCCTGACAGCATCAGCATCATCAACAACTGAATTTATATACCGCCCTATACTCGGAGGTCTCAGGGTGGTTCACAGAAAAGATCATGATATATAAAATCAAAATAAGAACACTAATTCAATAACACCTCCCCCCCCCACAAAAGAGCCACATTTTAAAAGGGTATAGGATGTCAATCAGGTCAACCAAAGGCCTGGTTAAAAAGGAACGTTTTTGCCTGGCACCCAAAGGTACATTCTTTCACCTTTGGTGGACGTGCCCAAAGATTAAGGCTTTCTGGGAGATGATCTATAATGAAATGAAAAGGGTATTTAAATATACCTTTCCGAAGAAACCAGAGGCCTTTCTCCTGGGCATGGTTGGCCAACTGGTGTCAAAGAAGGACAGAACTTTTTTTATGTATGCAACAACAGCAGCAAGAATACGCATTGCAAAGTATTGGAAGACACAAGATCTACCCACTCTGGAAGAATGGCAGATGAAGGTGGTGGACTACATGGAATTGGCAGAAATGACTGGCAGAATCCGAGATCAGGGAGAAGAGGTGGTGGAAGAAGACTGGAAGAAATTTAAAGACTACTTGCAGAAATACTGTAAAATTAATGAATGTTAAAGGGATGTTGGATTGAAAATAAGCGGTATTGGTAAAAAGATTAACAAGAATATGTAAATACGGACTGACAATGGTTGAAAATATATAGTTATATTAGGTTAAGATATTGAGTAAAGATAAATGATAGAGGGTGAGGATTTGCTGAATTAATCATGTGAACTGGAATACAAAAAGGGGTGTGTGAGGAGGTCAGGAAACAAGTAAATGAAATATAAGACATGAAAATATTGATTTCTTTTTATTTTTTTTACTTTTTATGTATTTTGTCTTTGTATCTTTGTATCTCTTTTTCTTTTATTATTGTTTTTCTTTTTTATTTCTTATTTTTAATTTTGTAACCTTTTATTGTCTGTAAAATTTCAATAAATATCATTTAAAAAACAAAACAAAACAAAATAAAGGTGTATAGTGAAGGCGCCAGGCGAACTTCCCTGGGGAGAGCGACCCACAGACGGGGAGACACTGCAGAGAAGGCCCCGTTCTTGTGTTTCCACCCTCCAGACCTCTCGAGGAGTAGGCACACAAAGAGGGGCCTCGGAAGATGATCTCAAGGTCATATGGAAAGAGACGGTCCTTGAGGCATCGTAGTCCTGAGCATGCTTTTCTTCTGTTCTTATGGAAATCAATTTCCCCCCTCTTGAATTTGGGCCTGGGTTTGGGGGTTCTCAATTACCAGACCTTTCCCCACCACCCCGGAACAGCACCAAGGCATCTCCCTGTGGACACTCACCATTCCAGAAGAATTGCAAGATATATAGAGAAATTCCTCCCCACCACCGCTTTCCAGACATGCCTCTGTGAATCCTGGCAATTGCATTTTTGCTGCCTGTCCATCTTTGCTGGCATAGCTGTGAGTCTTTGGACACTCATGAAATTTGACCAGAGCCATCAACATTTGCAACTTGAATGTCAATGTTCCTGTAGTTTTGGACGTTGACTGTCACTGTCCAACCCAGCACTGAACACAGCTTTGAATGTTTTCTGCCCTCTGCCCACTGTTAGGTTCTCGGTAATGATGAACAAAATCTTGGGTCATGTCAACAGCTTTGCTCGCCCACCACCTGCCCACAGGCCCAGCGCATAGTGCTGATTGGCTATATCACGCTAACATTGTTCCCCGTCGTCAGGTGACTTCTTCGCACCCGTTGCAATCTTGCCTAATATTCCACTGCAACTTTCCCTTTCATCAGCCTGTCATCCTCTTGATGGCTATTCATACGCCGAGGCACTTGCACTATCCATCACCTGTCAATTATCTTCCTTTTCTTTTCTGTATCAGAGCTATCGGGAAGGAGACTTTCATCCCCAGCGCACAGGAGCAAACCCTTTTTTCTAAAGATAACACCTTCTGACGTGCAAAGGTATTTGATCACATCGCTCCACTAAATGGGCTCTCAGACGCAAAGTAAATTTGGACATCACCTTACAGGAGCTGGAATGGCCAGTTAACAAAGACGTCGAGATAATAATATACAGATAAGGGCGCTGCTCTCCTGTAAATTACAAATTGAGATACAACCACCATTGTCTCAATCCCCATAATAAGGATTAGCGAGGTATAGGCTAATTTGATCATGTGCAAGATCTCCAGGCTTGCTGTTGGCCTCTGTTTGTCTCAGGAGACAATGGAGGAGTGAGCCTTTGGGGGCAAAGTCAAACCATTGAAGAGTTACAATGCCTGCTGTGGCTGTAGAGACCGATATGAGAGAGACATGTTTAGTTGCAGTCAGGGCAGAGGAAGGCTTCTGGAGTGTTGCTGCAGATGCACCAGGGCGTTTCTTCCCTCTGCGCTCCTCCCAGCGATCATAACATCTTTGTTAACACAGCCTTATGGGGAGTTCGTTAGCATTGGTACCAGGTGATGCCGATTTTGGCCTGAGCTTGTAGGTCTGTTTGTGCACTTTCAGAGCTGCATCCTTAGTTATCCTGCAGGAGCATCAAGAAAGAGCAGACTTTTGCTCACCTGGCTCCCTCCACAAGTTTTGGACAACAACTACCATCAGCACCAAGCTGGCCAGGGCTGAAGAGAATTGCAGTCCTAGCTTTTGGAAGGAGCCAGTTTGAGGAATGTATAGTTAAAGCTCTGGTTTTCCCAGTAGTGATGTATGGAAGTGAAAGCTGGACCATCAAGAAGGCTGATTGCTGAAGAATGGATGCTTTTGAATTCTGGTGCTGGAGGAGATTCTTGAGAGTCCCATGGACTGCAAGAAGATCAAACCTATCCGTTCTGAAGGAAATCAGCCCTGAGTGCTCACTGGAAAGACAGATCCCGAAGCTGAGGCTCCAAGACTTTGGCCACCTCAGGAGAAGAGAAGACTCCCTGAAAAAAACCCTGGTGTTGGGAAAGATGGAGGGCACAAGGAGAAGGGGACGACAGAGGATGAGATGGTTGGATACTGTTCTCGAAGGTACCAGCATGAGTTTGACCAAACTGCGGGAGGGAGTGGAAGACAGGAGGGCCTGGCGTGCTCTGGTCCAGGGGGTCACGAAGAGTCGGACACCACTAAACGACTAAACAAAAACAACAAGTTTGAGGAATGCTGGGTTTGGGACCCAGCATGTGGGCTGAAGTTTGGGACCCGCACATGGACTGAAGCTGAACCCACGCTGAAAGGCGGCAACGGCCTCATTCCGCTTTGTGCTCTTCTGTTTGGGAACAGAGAGCAAAATGAAGGCATCCTCCCTCGGAGACATGAACACGACCGAGAGGATGAATGAAGCTGCGTCTTCCTTCATCTGAGCTCAGCAGGCTCTGCCGCTGCCAAACTGAGACTTGTCTGGCTATGTGCGCTCAGCCACTTCCTCTCGCTCCGGGGTAGCAATAAACCCACCGTCGGATGATAAACTGCAAACATCTTGTGAGAACCTCGGCAGGGAAATCAACGACAAAGTGGGAAAACGTGTGGGAATGACCCTGCCGTCTCAGGGGCAAGTGTGCTACCTGGACACATTTATGATGGTGTCATTATAATTATATAATCATAAATTTCCTCCATCGTCTTCTGAGACAGATGGAGGCCAACAATTATATTATTATTATTATTATTATTATTATTATTATTATTATTATTATTATTATTATTATTTTATTATTTATACCCCGCCCATCTGGCTGGGTCCCCCCAGCCACTCTGGGCAGCTTCCAAAAAAACACAAAAATACAATAACCTATTAAACATTAAAAGCTTCCCTAAACAGGGCTGCCTTCAGATGTCTTCTAAAAGTTTGGTAGTTATTTTTCTCTTTGACATCTGGTGGGAGGGGGTTCCACAGGGCGGGCGCCACCACCGAGAAGGCCCTCTGCCTGGTTCCCTGTAACCTCACTTCTCGCAACGCCAGAAGGCCCTCGGCGCTGGACCTCAGTGTCCGGGCAGAACGATAGGGGTGGAGATGCTCCTTCAGGTATACTGGGCCAAGGCTGTTTTGGGTTTTCAAGGTCAGCACCAACACTTTGAATTGTGTTTGGAAACGTACTGGGAGCCAATGTAGGTTTTTCAAGACCGGTGTTATATGGTCTCAGCGGCCACTCCCAGTCCCCAGTCTAGCTGCCACATTCTGGATTAATTGTAGTTTCCGGGTCCGGGTTACATATAACATAAGGACAGCTAAAACCATAGAAGAAAAACAACCATTAAAAAACAATTAGACATGAATAGAAGTAAAAACATACATCTGCTTACAATAAAAACAGCACAGCAGCAGCCCTTTCATTAAAAGCAGTCAGTTCCCTAAAGCCTGTTGGAATAAGGTCTTCACCTGCTGGCAGGCAACAGGTGAGGGAACTAGTCTGGCACTTCTAGGCAAGGAGTTCCAAAGTTGCCTGGGAGAAGCCACCACCAAGAAGGCCCTCTCCTGCTTCCCCATCACGCGTGCCTGGGAGGCTGGCAGGACCAAAATAAATACCTTCCCTGAAGATGTCAGAGTCTGGGCAGATTCCCATAGCCTGGACCTAAGCCGTATAGGGCTTTCCAGGTCATAACCAGCCCTTTGAGTTGTGCCCAGAGACAGACTGGTAGCCATCTGCTCCTTTTAGCCAGCCCCGGTCAGGAGTTTGGCTGTAGCTCTTTGGGCTAGTTGGAGTTACTGAGCACTTTTCAAAGGCAGCAAGTTGCAGCCACCCACTTTTCGGCCTGTCTCCAGAATATGTGGGGTTGAAGGCTTAGCAACCAGAACACACAACCGAAGCATCCCAGCAGCTTTTGTTTTGTCTTAGAATCATAGAATCATAGAGTTGGAAGAGACCACAAGGGCCATCGAGTCCAACCCCCTGCCAAGCAGGAAACACCATCAGAGCACTCCTGACATATGGTTGTCAAGCCTCTGCTTAAAGACCTCCAAAGTAGGAGACTCCACCACACTCCTTGGCAGCAAATTCCACTGTCAAACAGCTCTTACTGTCAGGAAGTTCTTCCTAATGTTTAGGTGGAATCTTCTTTCTTGTAGTTTGGATCCATTGCTCCGTGTCCGCTTTTCCGGAGCAGCAGAAAACAACCTTTCTCCCTCCTCTATGTGACATCCTTTTATATATTTGAACATGGCTATCATATCACCCCTTAACCTCCTCTTCTCCAGGCTAAACATGCCCAGCTCCCTTAGCCATTCCTCATAAGGCATTGTTTCCAGGCCTTTGACCATTTTGGTTGCCCTCCTCTGGACACGTTCCAGTTTGTCAGTGTCCTTCTTGAACTGTGGTGCCCAGAACTGGACACAGCACTCCAGGTGAGGTCTGACCAGAGCAGAATACAGTGGCACTATTACTTCCCTTGATCTAGATGCTATACTCCTATTGATGCAGCCCAGAATTGCATTGGCTTTTTTAGCTGCCGCGTCACACTGTTGGCTCATGTCAAGTTTGTGGTCAACCAAGACTCCTAGATCCTTTTCACATGTACTGCTCTCAAGCCAGGTGTCCCCCATCTTGTATTTGTGCCTCTCATTCCCCCCCCCCAAGTGCAATACTTTACATTTCTCCCTGTTAAAATTCATCTTGTTTTTGCCCAGTTCTCTAATCTGTCAAGGTCGTTTTGAAGTGTGATCCTGTCCTCTGGGGTGTTAGCCACCCCTCCCAGTTTGGTGTCATCTGCAAATTTGATCAGGATGCCCTTGAGTCCATCATCCAAGTCGTTGATAAAGATGTTGAATAAGACCTGGCCCAAGACAGAACTCTGTGGCACCCCACTAGTCACTCTTCTCCAGGATGAAGAGGAACCATTGATGAGCACCCTTTGGGTTCGGTCAGTCAACCAGTTACAAATCCACTGAGTGGTAGCAGAGTCAAGACCGCATTTTACCAGCTTCTTTACAAAAATATCATGGGGCACCTTGTCAAATGCCTTGCTGAAATCAAGGTAGGCTACATCCACTGCGTTCCCTTCTTGTTTGTTTATTTATGAAAAAGCATTCATAGACTGCTATTTCATGAAAAAGAAGATCATAGTGGTTTGCAAAGCATAAAAACAGACAGTGACAAAACAAAACAAAAGGTTAAAAGCAGACGTAAATCAACCATTGTGGGAAGATGCATTCTGAATTACCTCCTGGGTGACAACAGCCTTCAGTTTTTATTTATATAGGAAGACGAAGAGGATAGAGCACATTGGGAGGGGGATCTTTCCCAGGCACATACTACAAATTCTTAAGGATTTTTTTCCATAAAAAACCTTCCCTTCTTTCAACCTTTCCTCATAGGGTCAGCAGGGTGTTAAGGGTCAACAGGGGACGTGAGTGGTGCTGTGGTCTAAACCACTGAGCCTCTTGGGTTTGCTGACTGGAAGGTCGGCGGTTCGAATCCCTGCGACGAAATGAGCTCCCATTGCTTGGTCCCAGCTCCTGCCAACCTAGCGGTTCAAAAGCAAGCCAGTGCAAGTAGATAAATAGGTACCACTGTGGCAGGAAAGTAAACGGTATTTCCATGCGCTCTGGTTTCCGTCACATTCCTTCATGCACCAGAAGTGATTTAGTCCTGCTGGCCACATGACCCAGAAAACTGTCTGCAGACAAACACCAGCTCCCTCGGCCTGAAAGCGAGATGAGCGCTGCAACCCCACAGTCACCTTTGACTGGACTTAACCGTCCAGCGGTCCTTTACCTTTCTTAAGAGAAGCAATATGTGGCATCTGGTAAGACTGGATTCATGCTCCATCAACCAACAGGAAGCGGGTGAGACTGACACGAAGTCAATCGCTACCACAGCTCATTCTCAAGGATGCACAATACGATAATCTTTATTGTCATTGTCCCATACAGAACAACGAAATTGAAAAACAAACAAACCAACAAGCCTGCTATCCCAGCTATCCCAACCTGGTTAGCCTCCTAAAAACTCTGATACCCCATTTTAAAAATACAATACATTCCCATAGAGACTACTTACACTGCGTTTAAAACCAAAATCACATTTGGATAGAAACTGTTTCTCAGGCGGCTAGTCCTAGTCTTTATAACCCTGTACAGTGGTACCTCAGGTTAAGTACTTAATTCGTTCTGGAGGTCTGTTCTTAACCTGAAACTGTTCTTAACCTGAAGCACCACTTTAGCTAATGGGGCCTCCTGCCGCCGCCGCGCCGCCAGAGCACAATTTCTGTTCTCATCCTGAAGCAAAGTTCTTAGCCTGAAGCACTATTTCTGGGTTAGCGGAGGCTGTAACCTGAAGCGTATGTAACCTGAGGTACCACTGTACCTTCTTCCAGAAGGCAGAAGCTGAAAGTGCTCATTTCCAGGGTGCGCACTATCCTGCACTATCTCTGCAGCATTCTTATAGCACCTGCTTCCCCAAATGCTTTGGCCCAGATCCAAAGTCAAATTAGAAGACATTGTACTAGATCCCTGTGTCTAGTTCTGGGCACCCCAATTTAAGGTCCGTATAGTTAAAGCCATGGTTTTCCCAGTAGTGATGTATGGAAGTGAGAGCTGGACCATAAAGAAGGCTGATCGCCAAAGAATTGATGCTTTTGAATTATGGTGCTGGAGGAGACTCTTGAGAGTCCCATGGACTGCAAGAAGATCCAACCTCTCCATTCTGAAGGAAATCAGCCCTGAGTGCTCACTGGAAGGACAGTTCGTGAAGCTGAAACTCCAAGACTTTGGCCACCTCCTGAGAAGAGAAGACTCCCTGGAAAAGACCCTGATGTTGGGAAAGATGGAGGGCACAAGGAGAAGGGGACGACAGAGGGTGAGATGGTGGGACAGTGTTCTCGAAGCTACCAGCATGAGTTTGACCAAACTGCGGGAGGCAGTGGAAGACAGGAGTGCCTGGCGTGCTCTGGTCCATGGGGTCATGAAGAGTCGGACACAACTAAATGACTAAACAACGTACTAGATCCCTGTGTCTAGTTCTCGGCACACCAATTTAAGGAGGATATCAACAAGCTGGGACGTGTTCAGGGCAGGGCGGCCAGGATGACTGAGGGTCTGGAGAGGAGGAGAGAGAGAGGTGACTTGAGAACCACCTTCAGATATCTAAAAGGCTGTCACATGGAAGAGGGAGCAAACTGGCTTTCTCAAACCAAAAGATTCAAATACCAGGAAGGAGATTCCGACTCAATGTTAGGAAGAATTTTCTGATAGCAAGAGCCATTCAGCAGCAGAAGAGACTCCCTTGGAAAGTCATGGACTTGCTGGAGGTTTTTGAACAGAGGTGGAATGGCCAGCTTTCAGGGATTCCTGATTACCTTCTTTCAGAAGACATAGAAATGTGCTCAGGTGTGAATGGGTGTTTGCACAATCTGCGTGGTATTAAAAATGGGGGATAAAGTAAGGTACGTAAAAGACTGAAGAAAGCGAGACATTTTATTTTTCATCTCAGACGTAGCAAACATCACAAGGGCTCCCACTGCCTTTGACTCTGCCTTTGTCAACTCTTTCTCTGCAGAGCAAAACATTTGTCAAATAATATAGTATCTCCCTTTTGCTTTCTGCTTCCTCATCCGCCCTCCCTTTTGGTGTGAATATCCATAATCCACAGATCCAGGCTCTTGGGCCTGGTTTGTTGTTGCTCTGGGCAATGGTTAAATTTATGATTTTAGGCTTGCTGCACTCATGGGAAAAGAGAGGGGGAAATTTGCAGAGATTATTTCACCTTCGAGGGTGAATAAATGTTTAGCAAAGAGCATAATCCCTTTGAAGGAGGCCGGCATTTTCGAAGAGCTTTCGGCAGGAAACAATGAGGGACCTGCTGCCTTATTTTATTTAAATGTTGCTTTGGATAGCGTCGTTTTCAAGAAGATAATGAAGGTTTAAGGTCGGCCTCTTTTAAAAAGTGGATGTTTATCAGGACAAGGCTTGAACTGGGGAGAAAAAAACCAGACATTTTTTAAAACCATTCAGGAATATTGCACATACAAGCTCTCGCATACCATCCAACTTTTTTACAGAAAAAACCAGGATGCACATCTTCCATGACACATTCACAGGATCTCGCCCTGGGATCGCAGCACAAGAGTGCATGAGATTTCATCACCCCTAATGGCCACTATGATCTTGCATGGAAAAATTGTCGGATTTCAAGCCTGCCTTCAGGAGAAACTGGCCACACTCCAGGCACCCGGCTTGATCTCCTAGTTGACCTCCCTGTCTGTATTCCTGGCAAGACCCAGGCAAGGTCGCGATCGGCGATCCTCCTCATGCGCGAGGAGAACACACCACTCTTCCCTGCCCCCAAGGGCAGGGGAAAGAGATAGACAGAAACGTATTTACATGCCTTTATTTCTGTCTTTGCAGCGTTACAGAGAAACACGTCTGCTCCCTTCAAACTCCAACAGCAGAGCGACAAACTCCACCCATACTTCCTGTCCAGCTCATATTACTGTGAGCTAATTCCGGTGCTTTGCACTGTGAAAAGACTGCCCCTTTGTTTCCCATGGAAACAGTCCCCAACATTCCCATTTATGTTTTGCTTTCCAGCTGCCAGCTCGCTGCCGCATTGCTCCTTTTCCGTAACAAAAATGTCCTGTTTTTCCTGGGACACTTGGCAGGTGTGCTCTCAGCTGTCTCTCCCTAAAGGCTTGCAGCCTGCGAGTGCTTCTGGATCCAGCTCTGTCACTGGAGACTCAGGTAGCCTCAGTGTCCAGAAGTGCCTTTTACGAACCACAGTCCAACAGGTAAAGCCATTTCTGGCCTGGCCACAGTAGTTCGTGCATCGGTTACTTCAAGGCTGGATCAATGCAATGGTTTATGCAGGGCTTCCCTTGCTCAGGTCCATGGAGGCGCAGGTCAATTCTGTGTCTACCAGCTCCATCTGGTATGCAGGATGAGACCCTAACTGCCCGCAGACTGTCTTGCCAGAGTGGTGCACACTCTGGTTATCTCTCGCTTGGACTACTGCAATGCGCTCTATGTGGGGCTACCTTTGAAGGTGACCCAGAAACTACAACTAATCCAGAATGCGGCAGCTAGACTGGTGACTGGGGGCAGCCGCCGAGACCACATAACTCCGGTCCTGAAAGACCTACACTGGCTCCCAGTACTTTTCCGAGCACAATTCAAAGTGCTGGGGCTGACCTTGAAAGCCCTAAACGGCCTCGGTCCTGTAAACCTGAAGGAGCATCTCCACCCCCATCGTTCAGCCCAGACACTGAGGTCCAGCGCCGAGGGCCTTCTGGCGGTTCCCTCCCTGTGAGAAGCAAAGCTACAGGGAACCAGGCAGAGGGCCTTCTCAGTAGTGGCACCCGCCCTGTGGAACGCCCTCCCTTCAGATGTCAAAGAGAAGAACAACTACCAGACTTTTAGATGACATCTGAAGGCAGCCCTGCTTAGGGAAGCTTTTAATGTTTAATAGGTTATTGTACAGTGGTGCCCCGCAAGACGAATGCCTCGCAAGACGGAAAACTCGCTAGACGAAAGAGTTTTCCGTTTTGGAGGTGCTTCGCAAAACGAATTTCCTATGGGCTTCCTTCGCAAGACGACAATGTCTTGCGAGTTCCTGCGGGTTTTTCCCCTCCCCTCTTTTTCTAAGCCGCTAAGCCGCTTATCAGCTGATCCGATCAGCAGATAAGCCGCTAAAAGCCGCTAAAAGCCGCTAAAAGCTGCTAAAAGCCGCTAATAGCGCTAATAGCGCTAATCTGCTAATCCTTCAATGGGCTTGCTTCGCAAGACGAAAAAACCGCTAGACAAAGAGAATCACAGAACGGATTCTTTTCGTCTTGCGAGGCACCACTGTATTTTAATATAGTGGTGCCTCAAGTTAAGTACTTAATTCGTTCCAGAGGTCCGCTCTTAACCTGAAACTGTTCTTAACCTGAAGCACCACTTTAGCTAATGGGGCCTCTTGATGCCACCACGCCACCAGAGCACGATTTCTGTTCTCATCCTGAAGGAAAGTTCTTAACCCAAGGTACTATTTCTGGGTTAGCGGAGACTGTAACCTGAAGCGTATGTAACCTGAGATACCACTGTATTCCGTTGGAAGCCACCCAGAGTGTCTGGAGAAATGGTAATTATTATTATTATTATTATTATTATTATTATTATTATTATTATTATTTGCTTATTGCAGAAGCTGCAAACAGTGAAGAATGCTGCAGCACGATTGCTGACAGGAGTGCGGTTTTGCCAGTGTGCAGTTCCTGTGCTCAGAGAACTGGTTGCTATTCTGCTACCGGACTGAGTTCAGTGTGTTAGTATAGAAAGCCCTCAATAACCTGGGGCCAAAAAAGAAGGAGAGAGACATAATTTGAATATTATTTGATTCAGCGAGTGCCTTCCTTGTCTTTTCTGGCTTTGAGTTCTAGGACCTGCCCCCTCAATTGGCCCTGGGCAGAGAGAGGGAGGGGCCAACCAGTAGCCATAACTCCTGAGACGTGTCTGGGAGAAATTCTGCCCTGGCAGCCACAGATTCAGAGCATCGCAGTCCCTGGGGTGGAAATTCTGCAAAACCCATTATCAGAAGAATACAACCTGGCCATATAACCGGCAGGCAGTGGGGGGCTAGCTGTGCACCCAGGGGTGGGGCTAGTCATCCATGGGGGTGGAGCTAGCATCCCAGGGGGCGGGGCTAGTGTCCCAGGGGGCACTGCCCACAGAGAGTGTCCCGGGGCGCCATCTGTGGAGAGCATCCCAGGGGTCGGGGAGGCGATGTCACCCCTCCACGGTTGACACCTTTGATGGACCACCCCCACTGCACCCCCTTTCTCCATCAGTGCTGGCAGGAAGCAGTTTAGGAGGAACCTAACAGCTGTTAAGAGTGAAAAACAGCACCGGATAAGGTACAAGGAGGGCTCTGACAGGTACAGTAAAAACAACAACCAGCATCTCACCTTGGGTTGAGTAAGTGTTTCCAAGGACTGTAGTTGGATGAGAAATGTTGGTGTGAAGGGGTGGATGAAACAACCAAGATGGCTTTACTGAAAAAAGTCTGGCCACTTTGGTGTGAGCCTTCATACTGAACCCTCAAAATGGCTTTGTGAAAATAAAGACACATTACACAATTATTAAGATTAATGGGCTAAATAAGGCCACAACTTTATTGGTTACAGGTGATGAGCGGTATTTGCTTAGGCATTGGTCCTAACTGACTATATCTAACTTCAGCCCGTCTGCTTGAAGTCTGGGAAGGGTCAACCACCAGTAGGGGGAGTCCTGCTGATGCACATCAACTAGGAACTCCCCCGGGGTCACCGATAGGGGGTGTGACTTAGGCCCTCACCTCCCCAGGCTTCCTTTATCTGACTACCCTTCAATATGTGGTGCGAGTGATGGCGCTACCTCCCCTCTTCCATCTACAGAACTATACCAATGCCTAACCGCCAATACCCAGAAAGTTGTGACGATTTGCTACGAGGCAGGCAAAAACCAAGTGGCTGGTGCCAATTTGCCAAGGGGAAAAAATTCCTACCTGGCACCTTAATGGCGACCAACCGAGGTCCATAGCAAGGTCAAGGGTGGGAGGGTGGGAAACAGGAGCAGCTGGGTATGCAACAACAGCAGCAAGAATATTGATTGCAAAGTATTGGAAGACACAAGATTTACCCACACTGGAAGAATGGCAGATGAAGGTCATGGACTACATGGAACTGGCAGAAATGACTGGCAGAATCCGAGATCAGGGAGAAGAGGTGGTAGAAGAAGACTGGAAGAAATTTAAAGACTACTTGCAGAAATACCGTAAAATTAATGAATGTTAAAGGAATGTTGGATTGAAAATAAGCGGTATTGGTAAAAAGATTAACAAGAATATGTAAATATGGATTGACAATGGTTGAAAATATATAGTTATAATAGGTTAAGATATTGAGTAAAGATAAATGATAGAGGGTAAGGATTTGCTGAATTAACCATGTGAACTGGAATACAAAAAAGGGGTGTGTGAGGAGGTCAGGAAACAAGTAAATGAAATATAAGACATGAAAATATTGATTTCTTTCTAACTTTTTTCTTTTTACCTTTTATGTATTTTGTCTTTGTATTTTTGTATCTTCTTTTCTTTTATTTTTGTTATTCTTTTTTATTTCTTATTTTTAATTTTGTAACCTTTTATTGTCTGTAAAATTTCAATAAATATCATAAAAAAAGGAAACAGGAGCAGCTGGAGGCGGCAAAAGAGGGAGATCCCCGGCCGCGCCTCCGTTAAATAGGGCAGGCCCTGCCCCCAGAGCAAGCCGGGTGGAAGTGGCCTTTTTATTCCACAACCCATAACAGAAACACTACTGGAAGAACTATGGGGTTTGTGGGTTTGTGACGCGAGCGACGGACAGCCTGGGTAGAATAACCCCCCCGAGACAGCAGCATCTGAACCACAACCTCATAAACGTGGGGGTGGGGGGGAATGGGGAGAGACTCCTTTAAACAATGCTCCTTTTGCATCAATGTACTCGAACCAATCAATCAAGAAACGTGGATTTCCTGATTGCAGAACGCATTTAAACCCCTAAACGAGAACATTGCGAGCGTCTACCTTGCTCAGCCCAAATTAGCGGTCTATTTTTATGTAAATGGAGTTTCCGCATGGATTTCTGTCAATCAGGGACTCCATCTCTTGTTTGGCATCTTTCCGACAGTTTGGCGCTTGATGAGTGTTCATCATCTCCCTGTCACGGTTGCCCTGAAAAAATAAAGGGGGGGGGAGATGCTCAAATTGGAATATCTTTGCAAGACTATAATTTATAGATTTGGATTTGTAGTTTTGTAGTATGACGGGGAGTATGATAGCCAGATGGATGATGCTGTGCTTCTTCCAAAAGACTGAAGTTTCTTACGGAAAGCTCCATACAATCTTAGTTGGAAGGGACCTAAAGGGTCATCTAGTCCAACCGCCTGCAATGCAGGAATCTCAGCTCAAGCATCCCTGACAGGTAGCCAGCCAACCGCTGCTTAAAAACCTCCAACGAAGGAGATGTTAGGAGTTCAGCCTACACTCGAGTGGGACCCTGGCAGAGGCATATGCCCAGCTGGCATGTTCTCTCCCTCCTGGTTGATTGTTTGGGAGCTTCAAAAGCTTTCTTCTGCCTGAACATCACAGCGACCGATGCCAACCGACACCGGCACACTTAGGGATCCGCAGAGTTTGCGCAGTTGCGTAACAGACCTCAGCAACTCAGCATTTTGGCTAATCTACTTTATTTACATATAAACACACACGGAGCACTGCAACGTGGCTCCCTCTCTCTCTAGCATCAGACAGCAAAGAGAGAAAGGACAAAGGACAATAGTCCCACTTCACGGAACACAGGAACACAAACATCCTGTTTCCGTCACTTCCCACTCTGTGGAGTCAAAACATACACCGTCATGTGATAGACAACAATCCCATGACTGCAATCATGGAGCAGGAATTCTAACAGGAGAGTCAACCTCCCGAGGGAGACAGTTCCACCCCCCTTGAGTCTGCCCATAAAAAGCAAATCGAGAGCGAGACTCGTTGTGAGACTTTTGTGGGTGAGATGAGAGTTTATTTGGACGGCATGCCAGAAGGAAAAATGAATTGATATTGACATATATCTATTAGTAACTTGGTCTTAATGTAACATTTTTATAGGCAACTCTGTATTTTTGCAATATTTTATTTAAGTTGTCTGCTGTCACTTCAGGTTTTTTGCCCACCACTTAGAGATATTTTTAATCTATTAAGTGGTATAGAAAATAAATAATCAAATCAAAGGCTGTTGCTGGAAACAGAGTGTCTGTCATTTGACACAGGGAAGTCAAAAGTGCCAAGGGGAGGCAACCCCACCATCAGTGACCTTGCGTTCACACACAAACCATCGTATTCAGAGGCTGTGGACTTCTGAGGGTCTGCTTCTGGAGAGATGCAAGTCCCAGATGCAAGTCCCATCCTTCATGCTGTGCTTTCTGCTGGCAGATGGGACTCCCCAAGGCATCTAGAGGTGCCACGGTTTGCCCAATCCTGCTTACGCTGTTGGCCAAATGAATCGAGGACCCACGTGATGCACCTGGCAGGAAACTAACACGGCCAGGAGACTAATGACATTGTTTATCGGAGTGCAAACCTTCACGGCCGAGAGGCCATCAGGACCGCCTTGGGCAGCAAATGCCATGAGTTTAATTATGCATTGCATAAAGCACTTTCTTTCACCTGTCCTGGATCTACTGCAAATCAACATTATCGGAGGGGCCCAAATTAGGAGCAGAAAGGGGCGATTTTTCTCTAGCCTCTGTCTCTGCACCATATTTTACAAAGCTCCTCTCAGGTGGATCTCTTCACCTTCCTTCCTTCCTTCCTTCCTTCCTTCCTTCCTTCCTTCCTTCCAGATCTGAAATTCCTAACAGATCTGAAATTATTTACTCAGTGCTTCCCAAATCCTTTTGGGTCACCACCTCCTGAGTTCCACAAACTAACCGACTATATTCGGCTTCAGCCCGTCTGCTAGAAGTCCAGGAAGGCTTAACCACCCCCGAGGTCACTGATAGGGGGCATGCCTTAGGCCCTCACCTCCATAGGCTTTGGACGGGACCCCCCCCCCAGAATCCTTTAATGGACTACCCTTCAATATGTGGAGCAGATGATGGCGCTTCCAGGTGATGGGGCCAGTGTGGTGTAGTGGTTAAGAGCGGTAGTCACGTAATCTGGGAAACCGGGTTCGTGTCTCCGCTCCTCCACATGCAGCTGCTGGGTGACCTTGGGCCAGTCACACTTCTGTGAAGTCTCTCAGCCCCACTCACCTCACAGAGTGTTTGCTGTGGGGGAGGAAGGGAAAGGAGAATGTTAGCCGCTTTGAGACTCCTGAAGGGGAGTGAAAGGCGGGATATCAAATCCAAACTCTTCTTCTTCTTCTTCCTCCCCTCTTCCACCTACAGAACAATACCAATGCCTAACCACCAATACCAAGTAAGTTGTGACAATTTGCTAGGAGGTGGGCGAAAACCAAGTGGCTCGTGCCAATTTGCCAAGTGGAAAAATTCCTACCAGGCCCCTCAACGGCGACCAACCAAGGTCCATAGGAAGGTCAAGGAGCGAAAACCTTAAAGGGTGGGAGGGTGGGAAGCAGGAACAGCTGGAGGTGGCAAAAGAGGGAGATCCCCGCCACCTCCAGAGCCAGCCAATTGGCTGGCCAGGGGATGATGAGGCGGGGATTTCCCCAATCGCACGGGTGGTGAGGCTGTGACGCCCGCAACTCCATCTCCTCTGCAGGGCGGAAGTGGCTTTCTGGAAACCAGTTTCTGCAAACCGCAGGAGGAGAGAGTTGCTCGTGTGCTTGTATCCTGCTTGCAGGTTTCCCACAGGTATCTGGTTGGCCACAGAAAGAACAGGATGCTGGACTAGACGGGCCCTTTTTGAGCAGATCCAGCAGGCCTCTTCTGATGGATGCTTTGCCCCTTGACTTTTGGGGTGGGGTAGGATTGGGTCAAAGGGCTGCCATTTGCTGCTCCCTCTCAGGAAGCCTTGGGGAAGCCCCCTTGCACCAGCTGAGAATAGCATTGCACGTCTCTGAAGAAGTGCTTTCTGCCAGGTCCGTCAAAGCCTGTGCCGCAGGGAAGTTGTTGCCCCTGTGGATTTCATTCCACGAGACGGCAGCTCCTCCTAGTGGGACACAAAGCAAGTGGAGACAGCAGCCCCGTTCTCCGGACGGAGCTGCCGGAACGTCTTCCACTGGTGGGGAACGGCGTCGCTGCCATTTGTTCCAAAGAGCCGTGTGCTGGAGCTGGAGGCTTCAGTTTCTGTGAAAACACCCTAATCGCGTTGCGCACAGAGGACTGCAAATTCCAGGTGGATTCCTGGCACGTTGCAAGTTTGGAAACCTTCCAAGCACAGCCCACTCACCCGTCCCTTAAAGAAGGCCGATATCTCAGTGGCTTTGCAGGCAGCTGAGCTGGCCCCAGTTTCAATTCTTGGTCTCACCAGTTAAAAAGAAATGACTCAGAAGAGGTGTGGGAAAAGGAGACAAGAGGGCAGATAGATAGCCCAAGCTGGGGAAAAATATGGGAGAAACGTACGTCGAAAATGTTGTCTATAAGAATGAAAGAAAATTATTATAAATTAGTTTGGAGATGGTATTGGACACCAGTCAGATTAAATAAACAAGGATATTTGGTGTTATGTTGAAGGGGTTGCCAGGAAACCGGGACTTACGTCCACATGTGATGGGGGTGTAAATCCGTACAATTTTGAGGGGCAAAGGCTGTTTAAGGAGATAACAGAAATCACTGGATTAAAGCTGACCAAAAGTCCAGAGGTGGCGTTATTACAAATTGACGATGGGGTGGAAGGTTCACAGGCTAGGAAGGACTTGCTCACTAATTTATTGACAGCTGCGTGCGTTATTATAGCTAGGAAGTGGAAGGGGCAAGGTGAATATAAAATGGAAAAATGGTATGAAGAGGTGTGGGATATAGCTGTTAATGGTAAATTAACAAGTGCCGTTAAGGTAAGACGGGGAATATGCAGGAGGAATGATTCTGAGGAGATAGGGAGGGTGTTTGTAGAATTTGTACTGTTAAAACGGAAAGGGGTCAAACCATCACAAGAGGTGTTGAAATTTTGGGAGGTTGGATAGTTCCAATGGAATGGTCTCGGTGGTGGGGTGCACATTTTTATTCTTATTTATTTATGATTATTATTTTGTCATATAAAATAAAATAATAAATGTCCAAGAACATGAGAAAATAAGAACTTAAGAAAAAACCTGCCGGATTCAGAAGCACTGACTGCCTCCAAGCATAGAGACAGAGCAGAGCTAATTTTGAAGGAGCATCCCTGTTCTTCATTTGCATCTTCTTCTTTTTTGGAAAGCATGAATTGCACAGGTTCACCTTTCAAATGCAACCTGATCCCAATTCCTCCCTACCAGGCACCATCAGCAGTTTGCAAATGCACCATCCTGGATCCTTGGGAGTTCTCTGTGCTCCCAGGGCAGGACTGGGCTGCTGGCTCAGAGCTTTGCAGTCATCCGATATCGAGGCAGTAAAACTCGAGGAGATTTTACACACCAGCTCAGGGCTCAAGAGTCACTGCTAAAGCCCATTTATGGACTCGCCTGCTCCCCGAGCAAATCCTCTCGTCGTTAAACCTTTCTGGGGAGAGCCATCAGGTTTCACCGCCTTGTGTCACAAATGGCAAACGGGCCGAGAAAATGCCATTCTGGGACTGCAAACCAGGAGGCGGAGGAGGCTTCTGAAACGACCTGAAGCAGAATGAGGCTGCTGGGAGGAAGTCGGACATCTGGTTATTCGTATATTTTTAGGTCCTCGGGGGCAGGGAAAGCAAATTGGTGGAAAAGGAAACTTGACTTTCTGAGTCCATCAAACCTAGAATCCTAGAATTGGGGGAGTGAGTTGGGTATGGAGAAGAGAAGATATAACAACAACAACAACAACAACAACAACAACAACAACAACAACAATTTATTATTTAAACCCCACCCATCTGGTTGGGCTTCCCCAGCCTCTCTGAGTGGCTTTCAACAAAATATTAAAATACAGTAATGCATCAAACATTAAAAGCTTCCCTAAAGAGGGCTGCCTTCAGATGTCTTCTAAAAGTCTGGTAGTTATTTATCTCCTTGACATCTAGTGGGAGGGCGTTCCACAGGGCAGGTGCCACTACCGAGAAGGCCCTCTGCCTGGTTCCTTGTAGCTTAGCTTCACGCAATGAGGGAACCGCCAGAAGGCCCTTGGCGCTGGATCTCAGTGTCCGGGCAGAACGATGGGGGTGGAGATGCTCCTTCAGGTATACTGGGCCAAGGCCATTTAGGGCTTTAAGGTCAGCACCAACACTTTGAATTGTGCTTGGATATGAGCAGGGGTGGAGCAAAGTGGGGGTGGACTGACCCGGGTGTCATCTGTGAGGGGGGTGACATTTGGAGTGCTGCCCGCTCGCGACTGCCACCTACCCCAACTGTTGGGGGGGAGCTGCGCCACTTTGCCGGCTGCCTTCCCCCCTTCCCCCCTCGGTTTGACAGCCCCATGCTCCTGGGCTGCAGGGGGGGGCATGCAGGCAGACAGGGAGAGGACGGGAAGGAGGCAGGCGAGCGAACAAGTGAAGGGTGGAGGGAAGGAGAGAAGCTCCCTCAACTCAGGACTGAAAGCATGTAATCCCCCCCCAAAACAACTTTGGCCAACCCTCCCTCCCCCAAAAGCTCAACATCTCCTGGCAATGACAATGGGTAGATCACAGCTAGTCTTTTTATACGGTGAGTAGATGGCAGTCTCTTGGGAGTCCACGTAGATTTCAATGCAGGGGTGTTACAAGAAATTTTCCGCACTGGACATGAGAGCCCTCTTCAAATTTCTGAAGGGCTGTCCCATGGAAGGTGGAGCAGGCCTGTTTTCTGCTGCTCTGGGGGGGAGGGCCCAAACCAGTTGGATTCAAATGACAAGGAAGGAGATTGCAGCTCAACGTTAGGAAGAAGTTTCTGAAAGAAAGAGCCATTCAGCAGCAGAACAGACACCCTTGGAAGGTGATGGACTTGCTGGAGGTTTTTGAAGAGTGGTGGGATGGCGATTAGTCAGGGATGTTATAGCTGTGTTTCCCGCATTACTGGGGGTTGGACTGGATTTATGAATTATAGAGTTGGAAGGGACCCAAAGCATCATCCAGGCATGTCCAACAGGTCGATCACGATCTCCTGGTCCATCGTGGGGTGTTCCTGGTCGATTGTGGCCAATCTTTGGACCCTGAGTGATCTATTAGCAAATAAAAAATTTTAAAAGTTCAACAACTCTGGTCCATCTGCCAATGACAAGGGGTAAATCACTGCCAGTTTTTTAATATAGTGAGTAGATCACAGTTTCTTGGGAGTTGGATGTGCAATGCAGGATGCTATGAACCATGTTTTGCTTTTGCTGGAAGCAGGAGTTTGTGTTCCCTGCACTCATTTGTCATAGCAGAACAGGAGAAAACAGCAGATAAACACCTTTGCTTATTTGGTTTTGAGGATTATCAAACATTTAAATGCACCAGCTATTCCATATTTACTGCCACATTTCTGTGCTTTAGGCAGTGCCACTCTGCAATTCTATGATTTCCCCCTAATGTACACATTTTCTTTATGCCATTTTGTCTGAAATTTACAAATTTCCAAATGTCCCCATATACATTGCATTTTTGTATGTCACTTCCACTAAGATATGCATGTTTATGCACACGTAGGCAAGTCGCTGGTTTTTGTACACATTTTTGGGTTGGAGAGTTGCGTTGCAAAAGTGTCAATTTTCAAAGGTTGGGTGGATTTTGATTTGTCATTCAGAAAGCACAAATTGGGAAGTTCAATACTGGAATGCGAACTGAACCAAATCCCGGCATGCATGGAGGGTCATTCTGATGGGGCCCAGGATCTTCCTGAAGGAATCCCTGGTGTGATAGGAGGTTTCAAGATCAGCTGCTGGGTCCCATATAATGAGAAAAGGGTTAAGACTCAGCGAAAAAAACACATTTCCTGCCGCGCATCTTCTTCCTTGTGGGATGCCATTGTGGTGACCTTGCCACTTGCTCACTGCAATGAGCATCTCTTGCCAGAATGCACCATCCTTTCTCATGAGACACACACCACGGTGAGGGGTCAATCCTTAGACCTGCCTTCAAGGAAGGAAGGAAGTGGAAATATACAGCCCTGTGCTAGTGCTCACTGCTGGGATGAGGGGGCTCCCTGGTCCTCAATGGGGCAACTGTGCCCCTGAAGGACCAGGTGCGCAGCCTGGGAGTCATTCTGGACTCACAGCTGTCCATGGAGGACAATTCTGAGTCCAGGGCACCTGTTTACCAGCTCCATCTGGTATGCAGGCTGAGACCCTGCCTGCCTGCATACTGTCTTGCCAGAGTGGTGCATGCTCTAGTTATCTCCCGCTTGGACTACTGCAATGCGCTCTAAGTGGGGCTACCTTTGAAGATTACAACTAATCTAGAATGCGGCAGCTAGACTGGTGACTGGGAGTGGCCACCAAGACCACATAACACCGGTCTTGAAAGACCTGCATTGGCTCCCAGTACATTTCTGAGCACAATTCAAAGTGTTGGGGCTGACCTTGAAAGCCCTAAACGCCCTTGGCCCAGTATACCTGAAGGAGCGTCTCCACCCCCATCATTCTGCCTGAGGTCCAGCTCTGAGGGCCTTCTGGTGATTCCCTCACTGAGAGAAGCAAAGTTACAGGGAACCAGGCAGAGGACCTTCTTGGTAGTGGCACCCACTCTGTGGAAGACCCTCCCATCAGATGTAAAGGAAATAAACAACTACCAGACTTTTAGAAGACATCTGAAGGCAGCCCTGTTGAGGGAAGTTTTTAATGCTTGATGTTTTATCGTGTTTTTAATATTCTGTTGGGAGCCACCCTGAGTGGCTGGGGAAACCCAGCCAGATGGGCGGGGTATAACTAATAAGTTGTTGTTGTTGTTGTTGTTGTTTGACGCTCCTGTTCATTGCCTTGCCCTCTTCCTGGAATAAGCTTCTCCTTCCGCAAGGCTGTCTCGATCAGCCACATTTATATCCCACCTTTTTCTCCAAGGAGCACCAGGTGGAGTAGCTTGTCCTTTTCCTTCCCATGTCATCCTCGCATCAACCCTGGGAGACAGGTGAGGCTGAGAGACTGAATGTGGCAGCTGAGCAGGGATTTGAACACTGGCCTCTCGCGGGCCCTAGTTCACCCCTCTGACCACTACACTACACTGCTTCCTAGTTTGCTATTCCTTTGCGGCAGGCTGGAATAGGGCCCAGTCCCCGTGATGGGGTGAAACCTGCCCTATTGGAAGGATGGAGATGAGAGTTATCCTCCCTGTTTTAGTCTCCCAGCCTGCAAGTCTGTGGTTTATGGGCTCATTCCCTCCCTGGTCCATTTATAGAATGCAAAAACGCAGAGAAGACGCCTAATGGCTTCATCTGTTTCCAGCGCATTCCAGAAGCTTCCTTGACGTGTCACCAGGAATATTTCACAGCTTCCTAATGAGGAGCGGTGTTTGCCACACCGAGCCAGCCTGGCTCTCTTGGCAGAGGAGGAGCTGCTGTTTGCCTCCTAATGAATTTACGATGATAACTGAATTACTATAAAGAGATTCACTTGCGTCTAATTGTAATTGAGAGGGGAGATCCCTAACAACCTCTCGGTCTCATTAGGAGCTGTCTGTTCTCTCCCTGGTGTTCTGGTGGGGTTTCTTTCCTCCCAAGCCAAGGTTTATTCTAAGCAAATTAACTTCTTTAGCAGAGGAGCGACTTGGCAAACACCTCTTGGAGAAACTGCTGAACCTTTCAGGGTCTCCACATCTGCTGGCACTGTGCCACCAAACAGGTACCAGTTTCTGGGAACAAACCAAGGGAGTGTGGTGTCTCCTTCATGCTCTGTCCATGGCTGCTGGGCCAAGGCTGGATCGAGACACAGAATCATAGAATCATAGAGTTGGAAGAGACCACAAGGGCCATCGAGTCCAACGCCCTGCCAAGCAGGAAACACCATCAGAGCACTCCTGACATATGGTTGTCAAGCCTCTGCTTAAAGACCTCCAAAGTAGGAGACTCCACCACACTCCTTGGCAGCAAATTCCACTGTCAAACAGCTCTTACTGTCAGGAAGTTCTTCCTAATGTTTAGGTGGAATCTTCTTTCTTGTAGTTTGGATCCATTGCTCCATGTCCGCTTCTCTGGAGCAGCAGAAAACAACCTTTCTCCCTCCTCTATGTGACATCCTTTTATATATTTGAACATGGCTATCATATCACCCCTTAACCTCCTCTTCTCCAGGCTAAACATGCCCAGCTCCCTTAGCCGTTCCTCATAAGGCATCGTTTCCAGGCCTTGGACCATTTTGGTTGCCCTCCTCTGGACACGTTCCAGTTTGTCAGTGTCCTTCTTGAATTGTGGTGCCCTGAACTGGACACAGTACTCCAGGTGAGGTCTGACCAGAGCAGAATACAGTGGCACTATTACTTCCCTTGATCTAGATGCTATACTCCTATTGATGCAGCCCAGAATTGCATTGGCTTTTTTAGCTGCCGCGTCACACTGTTGGCTCATGTCAAGTTTGTGGTCAACCAAGACTCCTAGATCCTTTTCACATGTACTGCTCTCAAGCCAGGTGTCACCCATCTTGTATTCTTTGACACATCAAAGAAGCTCTTATGTATTGAAGTTCTCACCCTGGCCACCAGGGAAATCGTGTGTATAGTTTTCACTCAGGTCCACGTCAGTTAATTTAGGCAGGAAACCCTGGGTGGTTGTTACAATGTTGACAGCTGGCTGCCTATAAAAGCAGGCCGGCTGAGCTGTTTGCTGTTCAGTTCAGTTCCAGCTTACAAATAAAGAGCTGCGTCATCTGCTATGTCCACCCACTATTTAATACTGGCGACGAAGATGGGATCGGATGGACGTCAGAGCACAGCCAAATTCGGACACTCACTGAGCTGAAACACTGAGCAACACTGAGCGAAATCACTGAACAGAACACAATTCAGAGCTGACCGCACTGGCTAGAGCACTGTGTTCCATCCATCGCCCTCTACATTGGCATCCGAACCATGGCTTCACTTGTGCCTCTACCGCTGTTTCCCCCACCCTCTGAATCATGGGACTCCTACCCCGCTCGGTTTGACTGCTTTTTAAAAAAAAGATATTTATTAAAAGTTTTTAAGATATAACAAGAAAAAAGAAAAATAAACATACAAAATAAAAAACAGTTAAAAACACACATTAATTTTCAATAACATAACTTCCATACACTTATTTCCTCGGACCTCCTCATACCTCCCTTCTTTGTATTCCAGTTCGATTTGTTAGTTCAGCAAATCCTTACCATTAAACTTTTACCCATTTGTGAAACCTCTTTTTTTTCATATCTCTTAAAGCATTACAGCTGGAAAACCGCTTAGTTTCTATCCAACATCCTTCTAACATTCATTAATTTTACAATGTTTCTGTAAGTAGTCTTTGAATTTCTTCCATTCTTCTTTCACCGACTCTTCTCCCTGGTCTCGGATTCTGCCAGTCATTTCTGCCAATTCCATGTAGTCAATCACCTTCATCTGCCATCCGCTCGGTTTGACTGCTACCTCCGAGTAAATGAGCTGACAAGAGGGTCTGTAGAGCCGAAGCGGGGCCTCTTCCTCAGCCTTTGTGGCCCCGAAGTGTTCGCGACGGCCTGAGCATTGGTTGCGCCTCTAGCAGTCCAGGCAGCGCTGTGGGACGTGCCAAAAGAGAAGCTAAAAAACCACTATGCTCTGAAGCCGTCCAAAATTGCTGTCCGCCACGTGTTCTACCACCGGGACCAGGCAGAGGGCTGAGCTCTTTGCTGTTCAGTTCACTACCAGCTTACTTGTAAAGAACTACTTGGAGAAATCTCTGTGTTGTCTGCTATGTCCACCCACTATTTAATAGAAGCATTTCAGTTAAACACACTGTAAATTTAAACAGGGAAAACAGGTAGAGAAAAATGAGACTTCACGGTGCCACCTGGCGGCACAATGTTATATTGCATTCACAACGCATATACTGTATTTTTCCATGTATAACACGCTCCCGTGTATAAGACGCCCCCTATTTGGGGGGACTTAAAATTAAGAAAATGGGGGGAGATTGCCCCCATGTAGAAGACTAACCTCCCTTTTTTAACATTATTTTTTAGAGTCTCAAGTGGACCTTCGGGATAACAGAGTCCTTAGTGGGGTGTGACTTCCCCTACAGTTCAGTCTTTCCTGGAGATTTTCGTCTCTTATTTCAGTCAAGGCTGAAAGTGCTCTCCCAGGGAGTAGAAGGACAACAACAACAACAACAACAACAATTTATTATTATTCCCCGCCCATCTGGCTGGGTTTCCCCAGCCACTCTGGGTGGCTCCCAACAAAATATTAAAAATACATTAAAAAATCAGTCATTAAAAGCTTCCTTAAACAGGGCTGCCTTCAGATGTCTTCTAAAAGTCAGGTAGTTGTTTATTTCCTTGACATCTGATGGGAGGGCGTTCCACAGGGTGGAAGGAGTCAGAATCCCACCCCTGCCAATATCTCTTGTGGTACCAGAGTCATCAGAACATTGGAAGAACCTGTTGGATCAGGCTAATGGCCCATCGAACCCACCGTCCTGTTCTTGCAATGATCAGATGCCGGTGGGCAACTCTACAGTTCTATGATTTTGGCCACCTTTGGCCACCTGCCATGTGTGACTTAGTTGAGATTCCTGCACTGCATGGAGTTGGACTAGATCAGGCACCCCAAACCTTTGGCCCTCCAGATGTTTTGGCCTACAACTCCCATGATCCCTAGCTAACAGGACCAGTGGTCAGGGGTGATGGGAATTGTAATCCAAAACATCTGGAGGGCCAAAGGTTGGGGATGCCTGGATCCTCAAGGTCTCTTCCAACTCTGCAACTCCAGGATTTGAGGATTTGAGCACAAGAGCATCTCTCCCCTCCTGTGGTTCCCACCAGCTGCTGTTCAGAAGCATTGCTGTGTTGTACCCAACCCAAAATGACAAAGTCGCCCCTTTGGGGAAACCACTACAGATATCTCCCGGAAGTTAGGCAGGCTTTGTCCCCTCAAAATAGGTGACCAACAGGGCCAGATTTAGGTTTGATGAGGCCCTAAGCTACTGAAGGTAATGGGGCCCTTTATATGTCCAGCTGTCCTTTGTCAACAACAAATTGTCACTGTTTTTTTGTGTTGAATATAAACGATATGGTAATTTATGGACCTCATAGGTATCTAAAGCCATTTGCAGCCACTCCATGCAGAATGTAGGCACCCTACATATAGAAATGAGCAAACCAGTGATATTTGAGGGATCAGGCGAGCAGGCGGGGCCCGTGACTTATATCATAGGAGCCTACACAACACAAAACACTTATGTAGGTTTTATTTGTTTTTTATCTTAAATTTTGGAAATATATGTTCAGTTTTTTCTCCTTTATATTTTTTGGGGGGCCCCAAGAGAGTGGGGCCCTAAGCTATAGTTTGTTTAGCTTACAGATAAATCCAGCACTGGTGACCAAACTGAGAAACAGCACCCATTCCTGGCAGAATATGAAAAAAAAAAAACCAATAGACTTTATTTTTGAAAAATTCTGTTTTCCCCCCTCTTTGTCTAGCTGGACCCTCTTTCGGCTCTGGCAAATACTTTCTCAAAACCCACCCCACATTTGAGTTCAAGACTATTACTCTGGTGAAAGATACCCTGTTTCTCAAACCCCCCTGTGATATCATTATTCTTCGGGGCTTTCTCAATGATCCATTACTCTTGTGTGGTTTTTTTTGTCTTTCATTTTACAATGTAAAATCTTTTGTGTCAACAGAATCATGTACAAGGGACTAATAGGATTTATAGGCTTTTATAAATTAGAGTTATGGAATATTACCTGCTTCTCTTCATTCTTAACCAGCAATTCCTGGAGATAGATGGCCTTTAATGACACGTCGTGGCATTACACATTTATTTATTTTAAACTCGCCTGCCATGCAAAGCTGAACGTGGTGAAAAATGACATTTCAAAGGGGACCTGGGAGATTTTAGGGGGAGATGGAGAGGAACGGAGATCCATTCTAATCCAGCCGACTGCCAGGCATGCGTTTTGCACAGCAATTAGCTGAACAACACATTAGCTCCAGGAAACAGGGTTTTGCTTTTTGAAGTCTGCCACTTTTTAGCACTTCTGAGCTTTCTCCTTTGTGGGAAGGAAAGGTTTCTGGGGCGCAGCCCTGTGGAATCCCTTCTTCACCTGCCATATGTAGGAGAAAGGGAGGGTGATCCAAATCCCATCAAGTTAAAAGTCCAGCAGCTGTTGTGAAAACTTCTCTCAAAGTGAATTCAAGTTTCAAGGAAGGAGTCATGCATTTTCCCTCTCCTTATCCTCTCGCACGGCCAGAAGAGGAGGATTTTGGAAGATTCTGCTTCCCCTTCCCTTTTAACTTGCTGTGTCCAATCCCAGTTTCACCATAGCAAGGGCTCATTTCAGCAAGGCAGCTTCATGAAACCATGGTTTGCATTTGGCATCTTTTGAAACAGACCACAGTTGAGCTGTGATGCCTCATTCAGATGCAATCTTGCAACAGCTTCTGACACTGTCCTGGCTACACAGGAGGCTGAGGATCGTGGGACAGGCGGTCCAGCTCGATAATGCTGCACTAAACCATGGTTTGAGTTTAACGTGCAAACACAGCCCAGGTACACGGGACAAGGTCCTCTCTCTGCTCCTTTCAGCACACCTGACTTCCTTCCCCGCATCGCAAACTGGATGCGCGAACTGTATGTTGTTGTTTAGTCGTGTCCGACTCTTTGTGACCCCCTGGACCAGAGCACGCCAGGCACTCCTGTCTTCCACTGCCTCCCGCAGTTTGGTCAAACTCATGCTGGTAGCTTTGAGAACACTATCCAACCATCTCGTCCTCTGTCATCCCCTTCTCCTTGTGCCCCCCATCTTTCCCAACATCAGGGTCCTTTCCAGGGAGTCTTCTCTTCTCTTCTCTTGAGGTGGCCAAAGTATTGGAGCCTCAGCTTCACAATCCGTCCTTCCAGTGAGCACTCACTCAGGGCTGATTTCCTTCAGAATGGAGAGGTTTGATCTTCTTGCAGTCCATGGAACTCTCCATTGTGGGGGAGGAAGGGAAAGGAGAATGTTAGCTGCTTTGAGACTCCTGAAGGGGAGTGAAAGGCGGGATATCAAATCCAAACTCCTCCTCCTCCTCTTCTTCTTCTTCTTCTTCTTCTTCTTCTTCTTCTTCTTCTTCTTCTTCTTCTGAGTCTCCTCCAGCAAACTGTATAATCCCTTGCTAATGCCACTCACTGCTCAACCAAATGTCCATCTCCTCTCTTCCCCCCTGGAGAGGAAGAAGATTTTTGTACTCAAAATAAAGCTTTGGATTGGTTACCCCCCAAAAAGGGGGGAAAGGAGGGGGGAAGAAAGGAGATTTTGACTCAGCTGGCATGCCTGACTGTCATGTTCTCTCCCTCCTGGTCGGTTGTTCGGGCGATTCAATATCTTTCTCCAGCCCGAACATCACAGTGACTTATACCTTAGAGGCATCAGCACACTTCAGGATCGGCAGAGTGTAAGCAGTCAGCGTTCAGACTCAGCTTTTTGGCTAAACTACATTTATTCACATATGCGCACTTGGAGCATCGCAAATTAGCTCCTGCCTCTTCATCATCAGACAGAAAAGAGAGAAAGAGCAAAAGGGCAAATGTCCTACATCACAGAAACACAGTAATAAAACACCCTGTCTCCGCTAATGAAAACATACACCGTCATGTGATAAAAACAATCCCATGACTGCAACACGGGAAAAGAATCGTAACAGTTTTGAGGCATGAGTCCTACCTGGAGTTGCCAGGGATTGAACCTGTGAACTTCTGAATGCAAAACAGGTTCTCTACCCCTGAGCCACAGTCCATCGGTCATCACCCCTTCCCCAACCAGACGCCTTGACAGGTGGATTTCTGGAATTTGAGCATGGGGGCCTTTGTGCAACATGCTCAGTTCTGCCCACCCCTGGTCAAGTCCAAGGCCGGATTGAGGTTTGATGAGGCCCTTAGCTACTGAAGGTAATGGGGCCCTTTATATGTCCTGTTGTCCTTTGCCAACAACAAATTGTCACTGCTTTTTGTGTTGAATATATGCTATATGATCATTTAAGGACCTAATAGGTATCTGAAGCCATTTGCACATGTTGCCATGCGACCAGTCCATGCAGAATGTAGGCACCCTATATATAGAAAGGAGCAAACCAGTGATATGTTAGGGAGCAGGTGAGCAGGCGGGGTCCATGACTTACATCATAGGAGCCTACACAACACAAAACACTGTTGCTGGGTGTAGGTTTTATTTTATTTGGTTTTTATGTTATATCTGGAAATGTACATCCAGTTTTTTCCTCCTTTAGATTTTTTTGGGGCCCCCAAGAGAGTGGGACCCTAAGCTAGAGCTTGTTTAGCTTATATGTAAATCCAGCACTGGTGACCAAGCTGAGAAATAGCACCCAGTCCTGGCAGAAAATAATAAAAAAAACCAATAGACTTTATTTTTGAAAAATTCCCCCCCTCTTTGTCTAGCTGGACCCGCTTTCAGCTCTAGCAAATACTTTCTCAAAACTCACCCCACATTTGAGTTCAAGACTATTACTCTGGTGAAAGATACCCTTTAGCTTATACATAAATCTGACGCTGGGGCCACCTGCATCCTGTGTCAGACTGGTGCTATTAGACAAAGAAATGGGGATTTCTGTTTAATTTTGAAATGCTGATATTTAATATTATTCTATATTGTTTTAATGAATGTTGAATGTCATTTTATTTGCATATTGTATGTTGTATTATGCATATTGTCTTATTTATATGATGTTAGCCACTCTGAGCCTGGCTTTGGCTGGGCCAAAATATTTATTTTATTTTCAGTTCAGCTCTATTTGGTCATGCTTTGTGGTTGTTTAGTCGTTTAGTCATGTCCAACTCTTTGTGACCCCCTGGACCAGAGCACGCCAGGCCCTCCTGTCTTCCACTGCCTCCCGCAGTTTGGTCAAACTCATGCTGGTAGCTTCGAGTACACTGTCCAACCATCTCGTCCTCTGTCATCCCCTTCTCCTTGTGCCCTCCATCTTTCCCAACATCAGGGTCTTTTCCAGGGAGTCTTCTCTTCTCATGAGGTGGCCAAAGTCTTGGAGCCTCAGCTTCAGGATCTGTCCTTCCAGTGAGCACTCAGGGCTGATTTCCTTCAGAATGGAGAGGTTTGATCTTCTTGCAGTCCATGGGAGTCTCAAGAGTCTCCTCCAGCGCCAGAATTCAAAAGCATCAATTCTTCGGCGATCAGCCTTCTTTATGGTCCAGCTCTCACTTCCATACATCACTACTGGGAAAACCAGAGCTTGAACTATACGGACCTTTGTCAGCAAGGTGATGCCTCTGCTTTTTAAGATGCTGTCTAGGTTTGTCATTGCTTTTCTCCCAAGACTATTACTCTGGTGAAAGATACCCTTTAGCTTATACGTAAATCTGGCGCTGGGGCCACCTGCATCCTGTGTCAGACTGGTGCTATTAGACAAAGAAATGGGAGTTTCAGTTCAGCTCGATTTGGTTGTGCTCATTAGGTGCAAAGCACGGGCCAGAGAGTCCCTGGTGTGCCTGATCCTTTCCGTCAGGTTGCTCCCCACTCTATTCCCCTACCATATGGTGGGCTCAGTGCAAACATCAACACAGGGATGGTTGAAGCTGACACTGTGAATACCCGCTTCTCCCCAGAGCATCCTGAGCCCCGCAGCGCAGCCCCCGAAGGCCCCCGGAGCCGCTTCTCATAGCAGACACGTCATCCGAGCTACATTTGGGAGAACATAATTTCTGCTGCCCTTCAATTGCATGTCAAACACTTCTGGTCTTGCCACGATATTACATCCCACAGCCATTAAACATGTATTATCTTTGGAAGGAAAAGCAGAGATTAATGACCCAAACCAGAATGATGAATTTACTGTGGAAGGAGAAGGTAGACTTACGAGGGAAGCCGGCAGGATGGAAGAGCAAAAAATGTTATTATGGGCAGATAAGTAATGGAAGGAGAAGGTTAAAGAAGGAGAAATGAGCAAGTTGTTATTGTAAATGATTTTCTCGCCGGGGAAAGGAGAGAAAGAAAAAGAAAAAGACAGATTATTTGGATGACTTTGTCCCCTCTGCCTTTTTAGACACACTCACTTCCCAGCTCCAAAGTAATAGATTGATAGATTTCCATACAAGACCGGATCATTATGATCTGCTCTCATCTCTTGCCTAATTTAGGCCAGAGCAGCTCAGTCAACAGTTTCGGCACTGCAGCCAGGATTTCTCATGGAGGAATATCAGAGCTTTGAAAGTCTGGATGGGGAACCTGTTGCTGTCCCAAGTGTTGTGGGGATTACAACTCTCATCAGCCTTGATAACAGGACTGTTGGAAAATCCAGGAAAGACAAGAGAAAGAACTTACTCATGCAGCACTTAGTTAAACTGTGGGACTCACTGCTGCGGAGGCAGTGATGGCCACTGACCTGGTGGGCTTTAAAAGAAGATTAGACAAATTCATAGAGGGTAAGGCTCCTACTCACAATGGCTAGGCTATGTTTCCATGGTTGGGGGTAATAGTGCCTCTGAATGATATTGCTGGAGACCACAGGAGGGGAGAGGGCTCTTATGCTCAAATTCTGCAAATAATAATAATAATAATAATAATAATAATAATAATAATAATAATAATAATAATTTATTTATACCCCACCCATCTTGCTGGGTTTCTCCAGCCACCCTGGGCGGCTCCCAACAGAATATTAAGAGCATAATAAAAGGTCAAGCATTAAAAACTTCCCTAAACAGAGATGTCTTCTAAAATTCAGATAATTGTTTGTTTCCTTGACATCTGATGGGAGGGCGTTCCACAGGGCGGGTGCCACTACCGAGAAAGCCCTCTGCCTAGTTCCCTGTAACCTCACTTGTCACAGGGAGGGAACTGGCAGAAGGCCCTTGGAGGAGGACCTCGGTGTCCGGGCTGAACGATGGGGGTGCAGACGCTCCTTCAGCTCCATTGGGCCTTTGAGGGCATTTAAGACTTTCAAGGTCAGCCCCAACACTTTGAATTGTGCTCAGAAATGTACTGGGAGCCAATGTAGGTCTTTCAAGACTGGTGTTATGTGGTCTCGGTGGTCACTCCCAGTCACCGGTCTAGCTGCTGCATTCTGGATTAGTTACAGTTTCTGGGTCACCTTCAAGGTGGCCCCACATAGAGCACATTACAGTAGTCCAAGCGGGAGATAACCAGAGCATGCACCACTCTGGCCAGACAGTCTGCAGGCAGGGAGGGTCTCATCCTGCATACCAGATGGAGCTGGGAGACAGTTGCCCTGGGCACAAAACTGACCTGTGCCTCCATGGACATCTGCGAGTCCAAAATGACTCCCAGGCTGCACACCTGGTTCTTTAGGGGCACAGTTACCCCATTCAGGACTAAGGAGTCTTCTACATCCACCCACCCCCTGTCCCCCAAGAACAGGACTTCTGTCTTTTCAGGATTCAACCTCAATCTGAGTTTCCCATAGGCATCTGTTTGGCTACTGGGAACACGATGCTGGATTAGCTGCTGCCCTGGGAACTTGCCCATTGCCCTCCTTTCACTTCCTTTCATTGGAAATTGCTATTGACCCATGTCCCTGGTCTCTGGCTTCCCACATGGGAAGCCACAATCCTGTTATCATTTTGGGTGCCTTTGGGAGACAAGCAAGCAGGATTTGAGCACAGCAGCCTTGTCCACACCTGCAGTTTCCAACAACTGGTATTCAGAAGCATTTCTGCCTCTGACTGCGAAACCATCATAGCTAGTAGCCTTTGATGGCTTTCTCCTCCATGAAATTGCCCAGTCCTCTTTGAAAGCCATCTAGGTTGGCTCACTGTTGCTTGGCACAGGTGCAGCTTTTCAGCTGAGTCCACCTTCTCCTCCATAGTCGTTCCTCTTCTTCAACCACAACAGATCTGTCCTGCTGCTGCATCCAGAGACTCTAAGGTAAAGGTAAAGGGACTCCTGACCATTAGGTCCAGTCGTGGCCGACTCTGGGGTTGCAGCACTCATCTTGCTTTACTGGCGTACAGCTTCCAGGTCATGTGGCCAGCATGACTAAGCTGCTTCTGGCAAACCAGAGCAGCGCACGGAAATGCCGTTTACCTTCCCGCCGGAGTGGTACCTATTTATCTACTTGCACTTTGACGTGCTTTCAAACTGTTAGGTTGGCAGGAGCAGGGATCGAGC
Source organism: Podarcis vaucheri (assembly GCF_965113315.1). Classification (NCBI taxonomy): domain Eukaryota; kingdom Metazoa; phylum Chordata; class Lepidosauria; order Squamata; family Lacertidae; genus Podarcis; species Podarcis vaucheri. The sequence goes on from NC_138759.1 coordinate 2,277,892, forward strand.
AACGGGAGCTCATCCCGTCGTGGGGATTTGAACTGTCGACCTTCTGATCAGCAAGTCCTAGGCTCTGTGGTTTAACCCACAGTGCCATCCACGTCCCAGTGACTCTAGATCTCCTTTAATTCCTGGGGACCATTCGCCTTGCCCGTCAGAAACGCCACACCTGATTTAGGCATATCTCGGCTTTGTATCACTCAATACAAAGCATTTGGCGGAGACATAAATACTATTATCATTTTGCAGTAACTGACACCCACCGGCTCCCAAAGTGAAGGCTTAAATGGACAAAGGAGGCCAGGCTGCCCCCTGCCCCCCCTGCCAGACGACAGCTAAGGAGCAATTATTACTTTAGAAAGGTCAGTCTGCCTGTTGTGCATCTTTGCTGCCAATAAAGCTCAGCCTCCAGCTATTTTTTGCCTCCATTGATCCACTCGGCTATTGTAAATCCAATCTGGTTTATGATTTATTACAGGATGAAATCCTTGTATTATTTCCCCCTTCCGTAATAGGATCTGATGATTTCTGGCTTAGCGAGAAAGAAAGTCAATAGTACAAATCTACCCGGTCCAGTACTCAGCGACCACCTTGGGAGACCGGGCTTATCATACCAGAGAAGGCAAAGTCCCTCTCTCAACAGAAAGCCCTGGAGCTCTGGGTGGGGAAAGGGGGAACCGTAAGTGGAGGGCACGGTCCTCAGGGCTGTCTTTACCTGGGGGTGCAAGGGCGCAGGGCACCTGGGCACCAAATTCTGTGGGGTGCCCAGCACCCACCACTGAAGCCGCCTAAGTTCTCAACTATCTACCTACCTGTTATGAAATAATAAATAATTCTGATCAAGCTAGAAAAACAAAATACATAAATACCTAGGTATTACTGAAATGTCTTCCTTTCGGGGAAACAGGGTAATAAACACATTTCCCATGTAATTTTGTCTAGGGTCAGTTTTTGAAAAGCAATTTGCCCCAACAAAATGCAATTTTGCATGCAGTTTTCATTCTTAGGTCCTAGTAGATACATTTTTGTACACTGCAGTGCAAAGTTCAGAGAAGCACTGGTGGAGGAAGGGGGTGCAGGGGTGCAGCTTGCCCTGAGTGCCATCCTGGCACCCCCCCCACGCTCGCCGCATCTCCAAACACTCGCCGCGCAGGCAGCTAGTGGCACCTCGCCCTGACACTCACCACGTGGGTGGCGGGAGGCTAGTGGCGCCCCCCCATGCTTGCTGCACAAGTAGCAGGAGACTGGTGGCGCCCTCCCCTGACGCTCGCTATGCAGGCGGTGGGAGGCTAGCGGTGCCCACCAATGCTTACCATGTGGGTGGCGGGTGACTAGCCCCATCCCCGTGCCGCTCCAGGAGCTGAAGCAGATAGCTCTGCCTCTTCAGAGAAGGAAGGTTTTCAAAGGACTGCTGTGTTTCAGTTCGCATAGTGCTTGCTGCCACTGCTGATGTTGCATTGATTTCCCACCTTCTTTTCCAAGCTGCTCAAGGGGGGTGACATGTCCCTTGCCCTTCTCATTTCATCCCCACAACAACCCTGTGAGGTAGCTTAGGCTGAGAGGCAGGGACTGGCCCCCCAAGGTCACCCTATGGGCTCCATGTCCGAGTGGGGATTTGAGCCCTTGCCTCTCAAGTCCTGGTCCAACACTCTAACCACCAGGCCATGCTGCAAATTGGTTAAAGGTAAAGGTAAAGGGACCCCTGACCATTAGGTCCAGTCGCGGACAACTCTGGGGTTGCGGCGCTCATCTCACTTTATTGGCCGAGGGAGCCAGCGTACAGCTTCCGGGTCAAGTGGCCAGCATGACTAAGCTGCTTCTGGCGAACCAGAGCAGTGCACAGAAACACCGTTTACCTTCCTGCTGGAGAGGTACCTTTTTATCTACTTGCACTTCGTGCTTTCAAACTGCTAGGTTGGCAGAAGCAGGGACCGAGCAATGGGAGCTCACCCCGTCAGGGGGATTCGAACCGCCGACTTTCTGATCGGCAAGCCCTAGGCTCTGTGGTTTAACCCACAGTGCCACCCGCGTCCCTCGCAAATTGGGTAGGTCCACATTTAAATGCGAAGCGAATCATTTTTCTTCCCCATTGCCTGCTTGATGTGGTTCTCACAAGAGTTCCCTGTGCCCCCTTGCTCTGCTTTAAAACCCCCCACCAACTCTTGAAAATCCAGGAGAAACCTTTTGCAATGCAGGTCTGATCCCTCCTGGAGCCTTGGCTGACTTGGCGACGGGCTGTTTTCTCTTCCCTCAGCAGGAGCCAAACTCCTCCTGCTTCGCTGAATGCACCATTGCCGTGAATTCGCTTTTTTAAAATAGTGGGGTATTTCTCGCTGTTGAAACATCGAGTAGCAAGGCATAAAAGAACTGACAAGTGCTTTGGAACAAAATGCAGGCAGCCAAAGAATGGGAAATGGCTCTCTGTTCCACACACAACCTGCCCCCTCTTTTCCTCCCGTTCAGCTCCCTCCAATCATGCCACTTCCATTGTGAACTATTATTCCTTGCTATGCAAAGCAATAGAAAGAGACTAATAGATTCCTTGAGGGAAAATGTGCATGTAAGGTCAGCTTTCCCGCTTCTTGAATATATATATATTGGAGGGGGTGAGAAAAAAGCAAGTAATTACCCCTGCTTTTATTTAAGATTGCCTTGGCTAAATATATCATATTTTTGCAGCGTGAAAGACTACCTCTTTGAGCGCCTACCTAATGGCTCACCATTAGCATTTGCTTAAAATAGAGTCACTGATTTGCCAGGCAGCCAATACTTTGCAGGAAGAAGAAAGCAGGCTCTCGCCTTGATCTGGGGATCCCTGTTTGGGTCTGTGGCTTATGGCAGGACACAGGGCCATGCTTGCAGTAATCTTGCGTGTGTTGCAGAGGAGGCCCACCAAGATGATCAAAGGTCTGGAGGAACGGTTGAAGGATCTGGGTATGTGTAGCCTGAAAAAGAGGAGACTGGGAGAAGGTATGTTGGCCATCTTCCAATACCTGAGGGGCTGTTTACAGGTAGGTAGCTGTGTTGGTCAGCCGTAGCACCTTGGAGACCAACTAAGTTGGTTCTTGGTGTGAGCTTTCATGTGCATGCACACTTCTTCAGAAGAGCTGTCTCATGGAAGATGGAGCAAGCGTGTTTTCTGTTGGACATTGGAATGGCCTTCATCAGAAGATGGAGGACTTTCCTTCCTTGGAGGCTTAAGCAGAGGCTGGATGGCCATCTGCCAGGGATTCTTTAACACAGACATGTCCAACTGGTCGATCGCGATCTACTGGTCAACATTGTCTAAAGCAGCCTTAATATCTAGGAAGACGTTCTTTGTGGAGCCGCATGTACTTAGCGGCTAAATGGGATAACACCATGCAATTGCGTAAAGTGGATTTCCCTGGCCTAAATCCTGCCTGCTCTGGACCTATGATGTTATTTTCATCAAGCCAAGTACAGTGGTACCTCAGGTTACATACGCTTCAGGTTACATATGCTTCAGGTTACATACGCTTCAGGTTACAGACTCCACCAACCCAGAAATAGTGCTTCAGGTTAAGAACTTTGCTTCAGGATGAGAACAGAAATGCTCCAGTGGCACGGCGGCAGCAGGAGGCCCCATTAGCTAAAGTGGTGCTACAGGTTAAGAACAGTTTCAGGTTAAGAACGGACCTCCGGAACGAATTAAGTGCTTGACCAGAGGTTCCACTATAGTTAGTTTATTTAACAGATGTTTAGTGTACAATTTCCCAATGTTTGACAATTGGCCGATTGTTGGATGGCAGCTTTTTATCACCCTCACACATCTGGTTCTTTTTTTTTTTTAAGCATTTATTAATTTTTCAATAAAAACATCCAATTAACATATCAAATCAAATCCAATAAAAATAAAAAACTAAAATAAAAAAGGTCCAATTGTCTTCCAAATTATAATAATTTTCTTTTGACTTCCCACGGTCTGAATTTCGAAGCGCATTCAACATCATAGTCCTGCCTCTCATCATCCTCAATGTTATTCATGATTCCATGTCCGATTTCCCCCCTCCACATTTTGACTCTGGTTCTACGATCCTCATTCATGTCAGAAAACAGATACTTTTTTTCCCTATGGAGTGCAGATTTGTCCGTATATTGTACTCCTTCAGCTGTTTTTTCATCGCACCGCTTCATTTAATTGCAATTTCAAAGTTCTGTCCAGCTCTTTGAGAGTTGTTATTTTGGCAGCTCCCAGATCGTTAATCTTTCCCGTCCAGGTGTTATCAAAGAAACAGAGAGAAATTTCCTTCTGTAACCTTGTTGACTTATCTTAAACAGACAGTTAGCAATTGGCCTTTGGAATCTTCCCAGTCCCCCCTCCGGGCCCTAGAGGGCGGCTGCCAGACATCCATTTAGCCGTCTCTCTCGCTCGTAATAAAAAAACCCATCTTTTTGCAAACAGTTGTATATGTAATATGTAATGTAATATTGTTTCCAGTCTTTATAACCAACCATCCGTTAGCTCCTGTTTCTCTTAATCAGGGAAGTATTTCAGATATTCAATAACGACGTGGTGGGCAGAAGCCATTTTGTCTTTGTTTTCGTCTTTAACAGACATTTCCGGTCTTAGAAGAGAAGTGGCTATGAGTAGATCCCAATTATATATGAAAGTCCATCTGAACTCAATTTTGAAGAGCAATTTAAGTTCTTAATGAGGCTTGGCATGCAATATGGATTGTTGATGTTAAGGATAAAAGAATGTTTTTTTACATACCAAGCCCCTCCACATTCCAAATGTCATGATGAGGATCTCTTTGAAGTTCGATCTTTTGCACCAGAGACTGTACATACTGCAGGTTTTTTTCCAGCTTCTTCAATTCAGAGCGTGTCTGTTTGTTTTCCAAATCTTTATACAGTGGTGCCCCGCAAGACGAATGCCTCGCAAGACGGAAAACCCGCTAGACGAAAGGGTTTTCCGTTTTGGAGGTGCTTCACAAAACGAATTTCCTATGGGCTTGCTTCGCAAGATGAAAATGTCTTGCGAGTTCCTGCGGGGTTTTTTCCCTCCCCCCTCTTTTCCCAAGCCGCTAAGCCGCTTAACAGCTGATCCGCTAAGTCGCTTATCAGCTGATCCGCTAAGCCGCTAAGCTGCTTATCAGCTGATCCGCTAAGCCCGCTAAGCCGCTAAGAGCGCTAATCTGCTAAGCCGCTAAAGGGCTTGCTTCGCAAGACGAAAAAACCGCAAGACGAAGAGACTCGCGGAACGGATTCTTTTCGTCTTGCGAGGCACCACTGTATTTTCCCAAACAGATGCGTCAGGCTATGGGGTGGCGTCGCAGGAGTGTCAGCCGTCCCTAGCTCCGTGACCCAGTGCCCCTGCCGTCTGCCACATCAGCAATCTGGGGCAGACCGCGGGTCGTTGAGACAGTCCTCCCCTGCCCTGGGGAGGTTGCCAGGGCTAATTACCCCCATATCAGCCCTGAATTATCGGAACGGCTGAGGTCCGGTTGTGTGGGATCAGCCATTTTCCACCGCTGGAAACAGGAAGTCCCCTCACACATCTGGTTCTTAATTGTAAACTATATGCTGATCTCCGTCAGCAATTTCTAGATCAACTCTGCATCCCCAAATGGAAACCAGAGTCGGAGGTCATACATTTTCTATTATTGGGGAATGATCAGGAGCTCACCAAGTTAGTGGCTAAATATCTCTATTTGGTTTTCTGTCGTTGAAATACACTGCAGACATCTGATCTCCCTGGAGACCAAGAGATGTGACGATAGACTGCTCTGCCTCCTTTCTTTTAGCAAATGTTTTGTGCCACTGGGGAAGTGGGAATTCTGTATTGATTTGTTTTGGATGTTTGTATGTGATGCCAATAAAAGGTTTGATGGTGATGATCTACTGGTCAATCGCGGGGCGTCTCTGCTCGATCCTGGTCGATATTGTGATCTTGAACTCTGGTTCCTCAAAAAAAAAAAAAAAAAAGCTCAACACCTTTGCTCTCCCAAAAAGCTCAATAACTTTGGTCAATTGGTCAATTGGTCCACTTTGGTCAAGATCACTGTCAGTATTTTTTCTTTAATATTGGGAGTACCGGTAGATAGCAATCTCTTGGGAGAAGAAGAAAAGGAGTTTGGATTTGATATCCCGCTTTATCACTACCCGAAGGAGTCTCAAAGCGGCTCACATTCTCCTTTCCCTTCCTCCCCCACAACAAACAGTCTGTGAGGTGAGTGGGGCTGAGAGACTTCAGAGAAGTGTGACTGGCACAAGGTCACCCAGCAGCTGCAGGTGGAGGAGCGGGGAAGCGAACCCGGTTCCCCAGATTACGAGTCTGCTGCTCTGAACCACTACACCACACATGCCTGCTTTAACAGAAAGCCCTGGCCCTCTGGGTGGAAAAAGGACACTTCTGCCATGGGGGAACCATAAGTGGAGGACATTGTCCTCATGGCTGAAATGTGGAGAGCGACAACCAAAGTGGCACATTGCTTTGCAAAGGGATCAATACATCCTGCTGTCTCCCCTGCTGGCGGGTTTCCCAGAGGCATCTGGCTGGCCACCGTGAGAACAGGATCCTGGACTAGACGGGACTTTGGCCTGATCCAGCCAGCCTGCCTTAGGTTCTTAAAGGTCCCACCCAGCAGGTGGCAAGGAGACCTCACAAGCCATTTAACGAAGATGACTCAATTTCATCGGCAGCCACAATGCACGGGGGCAGAGATCCTCCTTGCCTCCAACGGGTAGGCGAGCAGCGACGGGCTGCAGCCCTAATTTAATAAATAGCGTTTAATTAGATATATCAAATTAGTGCCACGCAAATATTTGCAGAGCTTCTGTTTGTGCTGGCGCTAATTAATGAAACACTGGGGCCCGTTCAGGCTCTCTCCCGTTCTTTTTTTCCCCTTTTCCATGGGTTTTCTTCTGCCTCGTCTTTTGTGCCAAAGGAAATTGGAGGAATTAATTACCCTTCCAGTATTGTGTGTGGTGAGGATTTTTTTAAAAAAAGAAAAAAAGGGGGAGGAGGGGGATCTGATCTTGGACGTTTGGTTAATAGCTTTTCTTTTCCTGCTGAATATGTATTATTGATGTGCATCAAGGAACAGCGCGGAAGACAAAAGGAGCTGGCCCTGAGCCTGGCGACTCTGGAAGCAGCCATGGCCACGTAACTGATTATCTCTTTCATTTGGAACAGTTTTATATGCTAATTCGGAGGGCCGAGCATGCAGATACGAGAACATCAAAATTCCTGGCACACGTGGAAAAACAGAAGCTGGCCGGGCGGCCTCCTCCCCTCCCCGAATTGGCTTTTTGTTTATTTTGTTTCAATATGTTAGAAGGCAGGGGAAATAATTCCACTCATTTGTCTTCCCTGGAACGGTGCAAAGGGCACTCTCAGTGGGCAGTTTGACATCCAGGGCATTCCCTCGATTCCTGGACTTCAAAGCTCTTGTTATTCGGTGCCAGGCGAGCCAATATTCTGTCCCCACAGAAGGAGGGATTCTGCAACCAGAATTAAGCAAATCAGTGCATTTGGAAAGGTGCTCTCCTTTCGCTATTTGGATTAATAATAATAATAATAATAATAATAATAATAATAATAATAATAATTATTTATACCCCGCCCTCTCCGGCCAGAGCTGGGCTCAGGACAGTAAAATTACAATGAAAACATAATAGAAAAAAACCAATTTAAAATACAGATTAAAATGCAATTTAAAATGCAGCCTCATTTTAAAAGTAGCCGATAAATCAAAACCGTAAGGGGAGGGAAACATAAGAGTCAGACTGAGTCCAAACCAAAGGCCAGGCGGAACAGCTCTGTCTTGCAGGCCCTGCGGAAAGATGTCAAGGTCAAGATGTCTCTTGGGACAGAGCGTTCCACCAAGTCGGGGCCAGCACTGAAAAAGCCCTGGCCCTAGTTGAGACCAATCTAACCACCTTGTGACTTGGGACCTCCAAAATGTTGTCATTTGTGGACCTTAAGGTCCTCCACGGGGCATACCAGGACAGGCGGTCCCGTAGGTATGTGGGTCCTAGACCGCATTGCGTATGGTTCTGGTCGCCTGACCTCGAAAAGGATATTGTTGAGTTGGAAAAGGTTCAGAAAAGGGCTGCCAAAATGATCGAGGAAATGGAGCAACTGCCCTATGGGGAATGGTTGCAGCCTTTGGGGCTTTTTAAGTTTAGAGCAAAGGCAAGTGAGAGGCGGCTGGATAGACGTTTATAAAACCATCCCAAAAGACCAGAGGCATTTTTGCTAGGTCTAATGGGAAGAGAGATTAAAATAAAAGATCAAAATTTGTTTATAATAGTAATAATAATAATAATAATAATAATAATAATAATAATAATAATAATTTATTATTTATACCCCGCCCATCTGGCTGAGTTTCCCTAGCCACTCTGGGCGGCTCCCAATCAAGTGTTAAAAACAGTACAGCGTTAAATATTAAAAACTTCCCTGAACAGGGCTGCCTTAAGATGTCTTCTGAATGTCAGGTAGTTGTTTATCCCTTTGACATCTGGTGGGAGGGCGTTCCACAGGGCGGGCGCCACTACCGAGAAGGCCCTCTGCCTGGTTCCCTGTAGCCTCACTTCTCGCAATGAGGGAACCACCAGAAGGCCCTCGGTGCTGGACCTCAGTGTCCGGGTAGAACGATGGGGGTGGAGACGCTCCTTCAGGTATACTGGACCGAGGCTGTTTACGGCTTTAAAGGTCAGCACCAACACTTTGAATTGTGGTGGGAAACGTACTGGGAGCCAATGTAGGTCTTTCAAGACCAGTGTTATGTGGTCTCGGCGGCCGCTCCCAGCCACCAGTCTAGCTGCCGCATTCTGGATTAGTTGCACTTTCTGGGTCACCTTCAAAGGTAGCCCCATGTAGAGTGCATTGCAGTAGTCCAAGCGGGAGATAACTAGAGCATGCACCACTCTGGCGAGACAGTCTGTGGGCAGGTAGGGTCTCAGCCTGCGTACCAGGTGGAGCTGGTAGACAGCTGCCCTGGACACAGAGGTTTATGTATGCCACAGCCGCCGCGAGAACTCTATTGGCCCAAAGATGGAAGACACAAGATTTACCAACCATTCAGGAGGAGCAGGTGAAGATGAAAGATTTCACGGAATTAGCCAAATTGACAGGGAGAATCCGGGATCAAGAGGACCAGAGATACAATAACAACTGGAGTAAATTCGTTGAATATTTAAAGGAGAACTATAAAAGTTTAAAGACACTAGCAGGACTGGAAGAATACCTTCAATGTAAATTAGTAGAGTTATGATAAGAATGTACGCAATACGTATGTGATGTATATACCAGCAGCTGGGAGGGAGGGAAGTCAAGACTCGGCAGAGTCAAAGGGTTTATATTGTGATAATAAGGATTGTTGGAAAGGGGATCATATGAAGAAAACAATAAAAAATTATTTGGGGGAAAAAGAAGAGAGAAATCGGAGAGCTTTTCTCCCTCTCCCGTAACACCAGAAACCGCAGACATCCACGTAAGTTAAATGTTGGAAGGTTCAGGGCAGATAAAAGGAAGGACTTGTTCACACCACATATAGTTGAACTGTGGATTAGGCAAATTCGTGGAGGAAGAGAAGGCTAGGAACAGCTCCTTGCCAGAATGGCTATGCTCTGCCATCATAACTGGAAGCATTGTTGTCTTGGAAGATGTTTAGTAGGGCCAATTCTGGGGTGATGTCTAATACTTGCTTAGTTATTTTACATATTTCTTGCGTGGCTGTTTTCCAGAATAGTTGGATTTTGGGGCGCTCCCACCACATGTGGAGGTATGTGCCTGTGGAGGTGCACCCTCTCCAGCATTTTGGTGAGGTTCCTGGGCATATTAGCGCTAGTTTTCTTGGTGTTAGGTACCACCTGTAGGTGAGTTTCAGAGTGAGTTCTTTTCTTTTCGTTGATATGGATTTAAAGGGGGGTTTAGACCACATTCTGGTCCATTGAGTGGGGTTATTTTCAGCAGCCAGAAACACCATAACCAGACATTGGAGAGACCTGTCAGGAGTAAGCATGGACCAATGGTACCAAATAGTATGGGGAAAATTAACCAAATACTAGAAAAATTAACCAATAAACTGAAACTGACACGGGGACAAACAGAAGAAGACGCCTTCGCCCCGGTATGGCTCCCCTTTATCACATACACAGCCCAGCAAGACAATGACAATAACCCACCAACAGAATACAAATCAATATGAATAACCTGACCCAAGACATCCACCCACCCCACTCACACACGAAAACAAAGATCACCACAGCCAATCACAAACAAACAACCACACCCTAGGCCAACCCCAACCTCTCTCACCACCAAAGGAACACAAGTGAACAGCACAAGCAACACTGACACCAAACCCTACATACATTAAGCATAACAGAAACATCGGCACCCCACCCCACCCCATCCATCTTCCCTCCCTCCACCCCTTCTTCTTCCCCCCTCCCCCTAATGGCTCAACAAATGAAATGGATTTGTAAAAATGTTACATGGAAAAAATATGAGAGACATTACACTTACTTCTGTAAAACAAGAAAATCTTTAATAAAAAAATAAAAAATAAAATAACCGGAAGCAGCAATACTTCTGAATACCACTTTTTGGGAAATGCAGGAGGTGAGAGAGAGGTCTTGGGTTCGAATCCTGGTTGCGGGCTTCATCCAGGTATCTGGCTGGACACTGTTTGAACAGGAAGTCGGATTAGGCTGGCCACTGGTCTGATCTAGCAGCCTCTCCTTATGTTCTGTCCCAAATCTAGCAACCCAGAAGAAATTGCCATAGCAACAGGCAGAATTTTCCTTAGAGAAGAAGTTGACAATAGGGAAGAATTAATTGGAGCTGCTTAATGAATAGAAACATTAAATGCTAATGAATCATAGATGTCCCACTAAACCCTCTTATGAATTAGTCTGAAAGCCAAAAAGAAGCACTCCAGTTGAGTGAAATCAAGGGCGAAAGAATAAGCATTTTCGCACTCACTGTCCTTGCAATGGATTAAAAAGCAAACAAATCTGGAATTTCTGAAGAACTCCAGAAGCTGTACAGCTAGAGAAACAGATTGGAAGCCCCTGGATTCTGAAATGCCTCCAAACGAACCACAGAGTTGGGTCGTGGGAGATGAGGAACGAGGAACGGACAAACAGCATTGGTAGCAGCAGGAGAAGAGTTTTAGAAACCAGGAGGTTTTGGGGTTTTTAGAGAGAGAAAAAAATCATTTGCAGCTCACTTAAAATGCCTGTGGTAATTTAGAGAACTGAACGGAAGTCTGGGAAAATCAGGCTGGAGGGAAATGAATAAACAGAGTTCTCCATTCCTTCCTCTTGGAATTCCAAGTAGAAATTGGTAGGATTGTGATGTAAGCAGGGAAATAAATGAAGGTAAATCATGCAGCAAACCAGATTGGCGAGGAGTCAAAAAGCAACAACAAGGCGTACGGTTTCGCACAACCTTTGGAGCTCGTGCAAGATCTGGTGGCAGCTTTGAGTCTTGTGGGTTGATAGGAAAGTTGCAAGAGCTCCGTGCAACCTGGGCTCTCCTCCCGTCTGGAAGGGATGGTCTTCAGGGAGCACATTATGAACTCTTCATCATCCGCAGGAAACCAGGATTGCCGTGGAAGCAAGTCAGAGGCTGGAATCAATACTTGGCATTATTTTAATTAACAACTGGAGGGCACTTGATCCTGTCTCCAGTCAATTAAAAAGACATTATGTAGTGATGAAGTGGGAGGTAATGATATCCGCGGTTCGTTCCCACCTATTTGCCTTGAATGAAACGGGCCTTTAAAGAAAGGTGGAAGCAGCGGGGGTCAGATCATTTCCGCCCTCCTAGACACTCGCGAGTCCCCAAGGCTGCCATTCGGGTGGGGGTGTCAGAAGGAGTGTTATGTACTGAGTTGAATAGGATTCAGAATGCAGCAGCCTGATTGGTCCTAGAACAATAGGATCCAGAATGCAGCAGTCTGATTGGTGGTCCTAGAACAATAGGATTCAGAATGCAGCAGTCTGACTGGTCCACAGGAGCCACCCAATCCAGCTCCATGTGGAAGTGAATCCACAACCTGATTGGCCTACAGGAGAATCCCGGAATTAGCCAATCACGTGGGGCCCATTGTGTAGATAATGTATATAAAGCAGACATTCTGGGGGAACTTCCATTCCTCCTCACCACTATGAGCTGAATAAAGAGCATGAAATCCACTCTCGACTCCGAGCATATTTCAAGGAGGCTCCCTGTTCCGAAGGGATCCACTCCAGGGGGCATTAGAGGGAAGGAAGCGGAGCTCAGTGGGTGGATTGTAGCACAGGAGTGAGATCTCTTCTCTTGTCAAAGGCCAGCCATCGTGATCCATAAACCATAGGATTTGTCTGGCACGTTAGAATGACCCAAGTCGTAATTCTCACAGTGCCCCCGGAAGTTAGGATGTTGTTTATTGTTTCAACGTTCTTCTGGTTGTTATTTCTTTAAAGATTTCATTGAAGTAGATGAAACAAATCAATACAATGAAAATAAAAGGAGTGCAAAGAAGCAACACAGTATATCGGGAAGGGAATATTAGGTTGGTAAACTACTTAAGTGGGTGTTGGGGGTGTTGGGGAAGAGGTGGTACCTCTGGTGGGGGACATGTTGCACTCCTTCTGGGGCAGTTTGCCCACCTGCACTCAGCTCCCACCTGCACTCAGCTCCTGGATGCTGTCAGCATCGTGGGAAATGGCTTCATCTGGCCAGCTAAACTAGGTGAGCATAGCCGATAGGTCTAAAAGACTCGGTGAGTGATGGATTTCACCTGCATGCAAAGACAGGCTCCAGTGGATTGAGTGGACGAGACCAAGAGTGGGTCCGACGGTCCAGAAGGTGGTTTCTGCACATGATGTAGAGGAAAGTGAGCGGCAGGTGGGGCTCCTCCACCTGGGAAGGTAGCCCACCTAGAAGGAAAACTCTGGTCCTAAACCTCCGCTGCCTTTTGGGACATCTTTGGGAGAAGAAAAGGGTAAGGGGTGAACCCCAGTAGCATAGCCAGGGGGCGGTGGAAGGAGCAGATTGCCCTGGGCGGCACTGGGTCTACAGGGTACCTGCAGCAGGTCCCTCCCAGGCCTCTCCAGCTGGAGGGGAATAATAATAATAATAATTTAATAATAAATTATTATTTATAGGTAAAGGTAAAGGGACCCCTGACCATTAGGTCCAGTAGTGGCCGACTCTGGGGTTGCGGCGCTCATCTCGCTTTATTGGCCGAGGGAGCCAGCATACAGCTTCCAGGTCATGTGGCCAGCATGACTAAGCCGCTTCTGGCGAACCAGAGCAGCACATGGAAATGCCGTTTACCTTCCCGCCGGAGTGGTACCTATTTATCTACTTGCACTTTGATGTGCTTTTGAACTGCTAGGTTGGCAGAAGCTGGGACCGAACAACGGGAGCTCACCCCGTCGCGGGGATTTGAACCACCGTCCTTCTGATCAGCAAGTCCTAGGCTCTGTAGTTTAACCCACAGCGCCACCTGCGTCCCTATATTATTATTTATACCCCGCCCATATTGTTGGGTTTCCCCAGCCACTGGGGGTGGCTCCCAACAGAATATTAAAAACATCAAACATTAAAAACTTCCCTAAGCAGGGCTGCCTTCAGATGTCTTCTAAAAGTCAGATATAATAATAATAATAATAATAATAATAATAATAATAATAATAATGTGTTCCACATCACAGCTGACAGGTGCTGCACTGTGAAGTGAATGTTTTGCTGGTTGCCTATTGCCTCTCACTCGCTGGATCGTCACCTTGTCATGGTGAGTGGGCTTGCACGTTCCTATGACCCTTGTGAGCAAAGCTGTCGGGAGTCTCGTACTCCCAGCAGGGTCAACCAAGGTGGTAAGGTCAAAGGGAAGGAGCTAGACAAAGAATGATTCAAGAAGAAGTCCTCAATGGCAGAACAGGCGGAAGATGACAAGGGGCATGTTACAACGGCTGTGAAGGTGGGTGAAGAATCTACTGGTCATCACGATTACTCATGCCATCGGAAAGCCACTTCTGCCCTGCGAGTGGCAGTTAGGCATTGGTATTCGTCTTGTTCTGTAGATGGAAGAAGGGAGGAAGCACCATCACCTGCCCCACACATTGAAGGGTAGTCCATTAAAGGATTCTGGGGGTCGTGGTCCTGTCCGAAGCCTATGGAGGTGAGGGCCTAAGGCACGCCCCTGAGCGGTGACCCCGCGGGAGTTCCTAGTTGATGTGCATCAGCAGGACTCCCCCTACTGGTGGTTGACCCTTCCTGGACTTCAAGCAGACAGGCTGAAGTCGGATATAGTTGGTTAGGCCCAATGCCTAAGCCAATACCGCTCATCACCTGTAACCAATAAAGTTGTGGCCATATTTAGCCCATTAATCTTAAATAATTGTGTCATGTGTCTTTATTTCCACTGGGGGGGCAGGTAGTCGCCACGGCACAGAGCCTTACTGCGAAGTCTGTGCGTTGGTCAGCGTGCACTGATCTACACACATAAAACAAATTCACACACAGGCGTCTTCCAAAAACCCATCCCAAACCCAAACCCCCAAAGTCCCACGGCTATCTGCAAATGGCAATGGGGGCAGGATCATGAAATCTGGAAGCCCCTAGCCATGAATCGGCACATGGGAGGAGGATACAGATTCAGTCGCTCTGACTCAAGGAACAAGGCAGTTGAGCAGCTCAGCAGCTGTATCCATGACTGAGCAACCCTTTTTAGGATCCACTCTGCTCGCCCCGAAAAGGGGGAGGGGCTGGAAAAAGTGCCCAAAACATAGTCTGCCTCGCTTTTCCCCTGACTGGATTACTGCACCCAGTGGGGACACCACCCAGCAGTTGTACCGCCCGGGAACCGATGTCCCCACTGTGGAAGGACGTGTGGATCCAGAATTGGCCTCCACAGTCACTTACAGACTCATTGTTAAAACTGTGTTTATGAAAGACAATCTTACTTAGCTATAAGGGATCAACAAAGGAGGAGGAGGAGGAGGAGGAGGAGGAGGAGGAGGAGGAGGAGGAGGAGGAGGAGAAGAAGAAGAAGAAGAAGAAGAAGAAGAAGAAGAAGAAGAAGACAACTATTGCCTAGAATGCAATTTCTATTTGAGTTTAAATCCCGAGCCTCTTACACCTGAACAGCCTCTGAACAGGTTAATGGTTTCTGAGAGCTGTGTTCCCCCTTGCTGGGCGGGATGCAAATTCAGAAGCAGAGGACTGTCCAGCTGGACCCTCTCTTCACATTGTCTTGAAAGTTCTTGATTGTCTTGTTCGCCTCGTTCCCACTCAAGTGGCCACTCTCTGCTGATGTGAGCTGTGGATTAGCATTCATTCCCAGCCGGGGAAAGAGCATTGCAGCGAAGACCCCCCCACAGAGCCCGCAGTGGCACCACTAATGAAAATTAGAGAGGGTTTAAAGGTCATTCCAAACTCATTCAGCCTCTCTTAATGGCTGTCCATAGGATGTGATTACCATTCGTTAACAACAGAGATGATTTATTAGCAGGTTGCAAGAGGGTGGTTTTGTAAAGCAGAGAGGACGGGAAAAGGGTCACACTCTTGCGAGCAAGGAAAAAACCCTCAAACCACTTGGGGTCACACAATCTCTTGGTCTTGGGAGACCCCAGGGGTCCCCCATGAGGTACTTTCCCTGGTTACAGGGCAGGAAGTTCCTTGGGAAACTCACAATCCTCATTTATTGGGGCCGGAGCCCTGGCACCCTTAGGGTGCCGATTTCTGCACATGTGAGTCACTCTTCTGAAATCCACATCCATACAAGCTAGTTGCCTGTGTCTTGAAACATCTGGTGGGGGCTTGGGGCGTCCATCTGCTCCACTATAAAATTGCTTGATGCATAATTTGGGTCAAAACTTGTGTGGAAAGGTTTCCCTTTCCACACAAATAACATTGCCTGGAGAGAGAGCATGGCTGTGGGCATTAACCCTCTCTCAATATTGCATTCCCGGCCAGCCTGACTCCATCAAGACTGACCCTCACACACTGCAGAGCCAGGCAGAGGCCCAGCCCAGGTAGATAATGTGCCCCCCTCGTTTTTACCCTGGGGATAACTGAAGTCTTATCTTCAAGGTACGTGTGGTTTTAATTTTTGGCAAACAAGCTTTCAAACAAAAACTCACCCACTTTTTACAGCACTGAAAAACATGGTCCACCATCATGTTCGCGGCGCGCTGGCTGCTGGAGCCTTGGTCGCCTCCACCCACCCGGTGCCCATTCCGTGCCCCTCTGCGGAGCCAATCACAGGTCCCACTCCGCATGCAGGGGAAGCTTTTCTCTCGCGCTGCTGGCCAGGGCCCCAGGAAATCCATCACCACCACCACCGCTGCCTTTGCCCCTCTGCGTTCGCCCCAGTGTATCCCCTGTGATTGTGAATATACTGACCAAGGCCCCCTTTGGAATTGGGGGCATGAGTCAAGTGGCCCATAGCCCCCCCCCTCTGTCTGGGCTTGCACACACTGTCCCTGGTCACAAAGGGTTGCAGATCACAGTCACAGCCTTGCATGCAGTGGAATCAGCAGCGGAGTAAGGCGATCGGGCACCTGGGGTTGCACACGTGCCCTGCGCCCAGGGGTGAGACCAACCAGGGCAGGATGTGTTAGGGTGTGAAACCTAAGATGCTGGCAAGTTAGCAATGTCATGTGACTTTAAGTAGTCAAGCTCGTTAAGTTGTTAAGTTGCTCAATATATAAAGAGTGTTTGTTTTCTCTGCCTGTGTGGGGCGTGAAGCAAAAATGTCCGAAAGCTCCGGAGGTGTTTCTGTTATCTTTCTGCAATAAACCTGCCTTTGGAAAGACAGGCTTCCCTGTGTCATTATTTCTTTGCTGCTGAGACTCTGAAGCTTGTACTGCAACAAGAATCTCTGCACTGGACTTAATTAATGCTCTGCAAAGAGAGCTGTTGCTGGTGGCGCAGCGGAAGCGTTTACTGGACCAGTACACAAACTCTCTTAGGATGCTCAGCAGGGCCTCCAAGGAGTCTGCCTGCCTCCTCTCACTCAGCCACCCTACAGCTGAGAGGGAGGTGGCAGGTGGACCATTTGGGAGAGCACGGAGTCTGTGGGCAGCCAAGCCACCATGTCACACCCAGGAGAGACGCATGGCTCAGGCGCGCTGCGGGCCCTGCGGTGAGTGCCACCCGGGATTTTGTCACCCCCTCAGTGGTGGCACCCGGGGTGGTCTGCCCCCACTGCACTCCCTCCCTCCGCCCCTGGGTGGAATCCCTGTTCAATCCATTATGACTGAGTCCAGGGTCACATACACAAGAGGGCAACCGAAGCACAAGACTGGCGAGAGCTGGTTGAAGAGGAACTCAACAGCAGAATGTTAAAGAGAAAAACAACTTCAGATAAAGCACAAGGAGGGTTCTGACACGCGCAGTAAAAATAAGTTGCATTTCAAGGGCTGTGGTTGGATGAGAAGGTGGAACAGCCAAGTTGACATACACTTTCTCTGTGTAGTGTTTTCTAATGGAAGGCTCTCACAGAGAGGGTCGGGGATAAAGGAATGAAATAATAATAATAACAACCAGATTCCACCCCCCCCAATGCAATAGACCCAAACTGGTCTATAGTAACAATGATTAAGTTAGTGTATTAAAAAATAATACATATAAATCATCCTAACAGATTTCTGGGAAAATAGGTATTTTCCATAATGTTTTGGAGTACATAATGAAAATGTTCAACCTCAAGTTGCCTTTGCCCTGTTGTAATATCACGAGGACCTGAGCAAACCATGTGAAAACACGAAATAGACAAGTTTAAAGTATTATTATTATTATTATTATTATTATTATTATTATTATTATTATGCAATAAAGGATCAATTCACCTCTTTGCACGTCTAAAGTGTGGCTTCTCCCTGTGAAAAGCAATTCCTGCGCTGACATCATGGAGAAGAGCCAGCTCATGTCCACACACGGGAAAAGGAAAGGGAGTTATTTGAGGGTCAGCGTGAGTCTCATTTCTGCCTGGGGCCATAATGAATAGATGCCTTTCACTCAGCCGGGCGAGAAACGCCTCTCCCTAGTCACCTAATGGATGCCACCAGAGAGAATCTATTTGCAAGGAGTTATTGTGTCCATGGAACAAAAGGGAGCAGCTCTGGGCAAGCTTGGCTGACCTTCAGTAAAGGAGCACAGCATGCAAAGTGGTAAAAAGGATCACAAAAAATAATTAGCCAGGGACCATTGGATTTTTCTTCTCTGGGGAGCCGCGGGCTCCTGTGCCAGCCTCTGGGGTAGAACCACCTGGTGCCCACAGAGCCAATTTAAGGTGGCTGGGCTAAGTCAGGGCAAGGGTGAAGAAAGGATAACCGGCACCCGGTGTAGGGTGCCGGGGGTGGGGCAAACTGCTCAGAGGCGCATGCGTCGTACATATGGTTCATGCGCGCCTCTGCAACGTACAGTGCACACGCATGCAACGTACGTAGTACCGCCACGCATGCGCCACTGGGCGGTTTGCCAACAGCACCGCTCGAGCACCATACCGGTGGCGGCAGGATTCTCTGCTCGCAGCGGCGGCGGTGGCAATGGCGGTGGCTCGTGACGCCGCGTCCGGGGGCAGCAGGGCAAGTCTCCCACGGGGTGCCTTCTTGTCACCCCCTCAGAGATGGCACCCAAGGCAGACCGCCCCCTTGCACCCTTCTATTTGGGGCTACCTTTGAAGGTGACCCGGAAACTACAACTAATCCAGAATGCGGCAGCTAGACTGGTGACTGGGAGTGGCCGCCGAGACCACATAACACTCTATGTGGGGCTACCTTTAAAGGTGACCCAGAAAGTGCAACTAATCCAGAATGTGGCAGCTAGACTGGTGGCTGGGAGCGGCCACCGAGACCACATAACACTGGTCTTGAAAGACCTACATTGACTCCCAGTACATTTCCAAGCACAATTCAAAGTGTTGGTGCTGACCTTTAAAGCCCTAAACGGCCTCGGTCCAGTATACCTGAAGGAGTGTCTCCATCCCCATTGTTCTGCCCAGACACTGAGGTCCAGCTCCGAGGGCCTTCTGGCGGTTCCCTCGCTGCGAGAAGTTAAGCTACAGGGAACCAGGCAGAGGGCCTTCTCGGTAGTGGCACCCTCCCTGTGGAACGCCCTCCCACCAGATGTCAAAGAGAAAAGTAACTACCAAACTTTTAGAAGACATCTGAAGGCAGCCCTGTTTAGGGAAGCTTTTAATGTTTAATAGATTAATGTATTTTAATGTTTTGTTGGAAGCCCCCCAGAGTGGCTGGGGAAACCCAGCCAGATGGGTGGGGTATAAATAAATTATTATTATTATTATTATTATTATTATTATTATTATTATTATTCCTCCGCCACTGAGTCAGTGCTCCAGACAGACAGCGATGGTCCTCAGGAAGCGAAGCCTCTCTCAGAGATAACCGACTTCCTTTCTCTCTCTTACGGTATGAACATGTATTGCCCAACACAAACTTTCATCTCACATTACAAATTAATTCATCAAACGGAGGGTTCTAGGAATCACAAGCCTTTTTTCTCCCCCCAAGCTCCAGCCCATCTAGGAGAAAGGAAAACTCTGATCCTCAACCTTGGCTGCCTTGTGGACATGAATGAGAAAGGCTTCAGGAGTAAACCCCAAGGAACAAGCCATAGCCACCACCATGTAGGACATCTTCAGGAGAAGAAAAGGATAAGGAGTAAACCCTACACAAATCCAGAGTGGAGTCCCCAAGACCATTGGATCATGCCTTGTATGCCTCCTTCTGGCAACTCCTACAGCCAAGCTGGTGACAAACGTCTTGCTCTGATTTCTTTTGGATCAAGTTACAGATAGGTAGCCGTGTTGGTCTGCCGTAGTCAAAATAAAAAAATTCATTCCAGTAGCACCTTAAAGACCAACTAAGTTACACGAAAGCTCATACCAAGAACTAACTTAGTTGGTCTTTAAGGTGCTACTGGAAGGAATTTTTTTCTTTTGGATCAACTCAGTGAGACCAAGAGTGGGGTCTTGTCCAGACCTCCAGACACACTGTCCAGGTTTGCACCTCAGGGCGGTCACTACATAGAATTCATGGAATTACAGAGTTGGAAGGGACCCCAAGAGTCATGTAGTCCAGCCCCATGCAATGCAGGAATCTCAACTAAAGCATCCATGACAGATGGCCATCCATCCTCCACATAAAAACTTCCAAGGAACAAGAGTTCACCATCTCCCAAGGGAGTCCATTCCATTCTCACGATCTGAATGTTCTTCCTGATGTTTAGTTAGAATCTCCTTTCTTACAACTTGAAGCCATGGGTTCGAGTCCTCCCCTCTGGAGCAGGAGAAAACAAGCTTCCTCCCTCTTCCATGGGACAGCCCTTGAGATATTTGAAGATGGCTCTCATATCTCCTCTCAGTCTCCTCTTTTCCAGGCTAAACATACTCAACTCCCTCAACACCACAGAAGGAGAAGACCAGGGGGAGGAGAGGACTTGGGGGGGGGACTAGAATGATCTTATCCAACACTATCCAATCACAGCAATTGGGGGGCGGAGCTAGACTTTGCCTAATGAGGGATGCAAGATTAGCCTAGAATGCTATGACCTCACTCAACACTCTCCAATCACAGCAAATAGGGGCGGAGCTAGACTTTACTTGATGTTCTGATTCAGAAAACGTTTGGTGGAATTGGCTGGCAATTGCTCCGCTTGTGTTTCTTTTGAATCCTGTCCCCATATATCCCATTCATTCCCATTCTTTTCTTTTTAGTTTGCTGTCTTTGTCTCAGCCTCTCCTCCACCCGTTTTGGTTCTAGTTACTAGGTAAGGTTTACTTACAGCTGAATTTAGTTCCCTGCAACTTACTATCAGTTCTCTTATTAGAACTGTGTTGTGTTGTGTGTGTGCATGTGTGTTGTGAGTACATTGCACACAGTCCAGTACTTTTTTATTATATCAGCCAGCCACATCATTATAGTGTTTTTCTGATAATTGTTATAATTCCAGTTGCTAGGCAGCCACCAAGCAAGCAAGTCAACATCCTAGTTTTGTGGCACACAATGTTATTCTCATCATCATCATCACCACCATCATCATCTAGCCACCCACACTTTGTGTAAAACATTCGCCAGCATATTATTATTATTATTATTATTATTATTATTATTATTATTATTCCTGAAGCTGGGGGCCTCTGGGTGGCTGGAGTGTTCAACAAACATAATCACCACTTACCAATACCTTACCTGGAAATAAGCTTTATTGAACATTGTTGTAAAATTATCTCTTTCAGTTGAATGACTGAATCATCGGCACAAACGTTTTTTTTCTACAGATTGTTTTTTAAAATATAAAATCAAGCCTCCTCATTGTTTACCTGTGTCTCTTTGTGCTTTTTTTTTTGAAATATTACTGTTTTCAAATATTGAACTTTTATTTTCTTCCTTTTAATATCCGAATTATTTGCATACACGATTCCCCCCTCCCCTTTCCATCCCCCGGGTTCTGAAAGAATGGAGAATATTCGTAATAATTATAATAACTCTTGCTTAGGCAAAACTCTTTTTCTTTTTAATGAAGTCAAAAGCTGAGATAATTTAAGGAAAAAAGGTCTTCAATTTTTTTTCCCATTACCGACTTGTATAGAAGGGGAAATTTACAGTGTATTGGAAAAATTGGCTGATTATAGGTATGGGATGGAGCCAGGTAACTGGAAATAATTTGTACAGGTTTTATTTTTTTCTTTTATTATTATTTTTTTGTAAAAGTGATTGCTGTCGTTGGTTTTTTTTCTGTATTTTTTTCCCTTAAAATTTTGCTAAAATAATAAAATAATATTTCACAATTTTGCACAAGAGTCTGATGAAAGGGCAGAGGACTTCTCTTCTCCGTGTTTTTGACATGAAACCAGGTCGGCTGGCCTGCATTTTGACGCAAAGAGTCTGTTTGCTTCCCCTCGCCCCGCTGACCCCCCCCCCTGCTTCCTCAGCTCGCTAAAAGTAAGGACCAATCTGGTTTTGCGCAAAGGTTAGAGTAAGAAAAACTCTGTGTTTGTGTCTGTGTGTGTGTGTTTGTGAACCACCTTCTTTTACAACTCCTCCAGCCAACCTCACATGGTACTCTGAAAAGCAAAGGCTGCCCCCGTTTCCCCCAGGATCAAACGGGCACCCATTTCTCACAGGCGCTACGTAAAAAGGACATGGCTGTCGGGAAGGTCTCTGCCCGCAAGGGGCTTCCAAGTCAATCCATCTCCAGAAGCAGCTCGCTGCTTTTGCTCTTTACCATTCCTCTTCAGCGTTTACGATGGACTTTTGATTGATCGGTTATTATTTTTTTGCTCTTTAGGGGAAAAAAAGAGAAGTGGTTTTTTTTGTTTTTGCAAACGTCCCCCGAACCTGCAAGCTTCTCCCCTCCGTGATTCCGTTTCCCCACCCACCCCGCGTTTCGTTTTTCTTCTTCTCAGGCTTGTTATTGTTGAAGGCACTTGGTTTCCATGGCATTTTAGAAAAAAAGATGGTAGTTTGGTTTCGTCACTTGGTTCAAACGGATGACTCCGGCCGGGCTTGGGAGGGGAAGGGGGCAGAGCGAGGAGGAGGAGGAAAGGGGTCTCGGAGGGTGCCAGGGCCTGGGGGCAGGGGAAGATGGCGTCCGGGCATGGTGTCCGGGTGGCCGCAAGCCAACTTTGGACAGACCCGTGTCACCACCGAACGTCCGAACGTTCCCGGAGTTACGTCGATGCATGCAAAGCGAGGAGGCCGCATACCGTGGATCTAGCCTTGCCATGGGGAACTGAAACGAGAATGTCTTCAAGAAGAGCTCGGGTACCACTGGGTCCTCCTTCCCGAGGGCAGCGGCGAGGAAAGGGGGTCTGAAAGGGCGGCGTGGGACTCGATGCGGGGGGAAAAACCTTGTGTGGAAGGGGGAAGAACAGAAGTGCAGGCTCATCTTCTACCCTGTTTCGCAGTGAGGTGTAGGGAGTGGGCTCTCTCCTCCGTTCCCCCTTCTTCCACGCTCTCTCTTTCATGAAATCTCTCCGTTGGCAAGTCATTAGGACCTCCATGGCAACAAGCGAGCTATTCATTTGAAACAAAACAAGCCATGACTTTGTGCTTTGAACAAGGAATTCTATAGCTCTTTGACAGAGTTCTTCCAATGAATGCTGTGTACATGTGTGTGTGTATGTGTGTGTCTCTCTTTCTCTCTCTGGTTTCGTTTGTTCGTCTCTAATTAACCACAAAAGCACCTGAAGGTCTCTCTCCTTCACTTCCACGTGGAAAACTGTGGCGTCCGCAGCCCCTTTGTTGCTCCATCTCTTTTGTCTTTTATAAACTCCCAAGGCTCCCTTTTTTATATATATTTATATTTTTTTAAATGTTTGATTCTTCTTCTTCATCGTCTTCTTCTTTTTTATTTTTTAAAAAATCGTTTTTGAGTCAGTCAGTGGAGGAATCTTTGGTAGTTTTTGTTTCTATTTTAAAATGTTCTCGTTTCCTCATGCCCACCTCGTCTGCTGTAGCCTCTGCCGGAATAAGGTCACCTCTGATGACTTAAGACAGACATGAGAAGGAAAACGGGGAAAATCCGTATATGTGGCAGAGTCCTGACTGTGCCCGAAGGTATATCTGAAGAGAGAAGGGGAAAGAGAGTTAGCAAACGTTGGAGTTAGGCAGGCCTCTGAGGATTCAGTGGACGGACAGAGTTCTCCCTTTCCTGTTTCCAGTCCGACAGTTTTTTGCCCTCCCAAAAATCTGATTTCAGACGCATTCCTCCTAGAAAGCACATTTTCCTATGAAACTGTCCTTCCATCACTGCTAGAAGTATAGTCTTTCAGTGCAGAATTTGCTCAATAAATTCATTATCCTCCTCCCCTTTCAATGGTATGAACTGGAGCTTCAGTTGCTAACAGGGGCTCAGGGCCGACTTACCCATAGGTGCTAGGGGTGCGGGGCACCCAGGCGCTGGACTCTCAGGGACACCAGGTCAAGAGTCCAGGGCCAAGATTTGGAGTCCGGGGATTGAAGAGCCAGGCCAGCCAACAGCCGCTGCCGAGTGGAGCAGAGCCCGTTGGAGTGCCGCAGGCGTTTCTGCTGTGGGCACTGAGGCATCTGGCCATCTCTGCCCTTCTGAGTGCCTGGGATAGGCGGGCTGTAGAGAGGCCCCCCAACGCACACATGCTGCTCACACGAGGTGCGCAGCTTCCCTCCCAAGCCTCTGGGGGGGGGTTGCTCTCCTCTTGCCTGGGAGAGAGTTGCGTGACCCCTGAAAAGTTCAACATCTCTGCCCCCATAAATTGGGGGTGCTGGGCAGTTTTTTGCGCCCCGGCACCACGTATGCTAAAGACAGCCCTGAGGGGCTTGGACTACATGACCCTCGCAGTCCCTTCCAGCAATTCTATTTTCCAGTTGTGCATCTTGTTCCGTAATGCCATTAGGCAGAACTGTATTTTTCTCCTCCTTTCTGGCTAGTTCACCCTCATGAGCAACCCACCGCTTCAATTCAGTGTTGGCCTGAATGTCGCGTGGGGTTAATGACAAGCGAGCAGCGTCCTCGGCTAAAGGGACAGAGCGGTTAGCCACTTAAATTGTGATTAAGGGGCTGCTTCCCCGTTTGCAAGTCTTCAGTTCCAAAGGAAGCAGTCAGGAGACATTAAGCCTCTTACACATTTCATGCCATAATACGAGGAGATGTGCATGGGAGAGCGAACCGGAGAAATGGGAGCAATCTGCCGTAGAGTTTTAATGTTCTGATGCTCTGCTGAATTATAGCGCTTTAACCTGCTCAGAGACCTTAGGGTGAAGGGCAGGAAACAAACAAACAAGCATGGATCTTCTGCAAACTAAGGCGTAACCCATGGGTTGGCAAACTAAGGCCCAGGGGCCGGATCTGGCCCAATTGCCTTCTGGATCCAGCCCACGGACGGTCTGGGAATCGCCATGTGGATCAGCGTGGGGATTCTGTTCGTTTGGGCTGCACCATTTCTCTCCCTCACATTCATCGCAGTGCTGCCTCCTCCCTCCCTCCTCCTGGCTTCTCCTTGCCCTGCCTAGAGGAGGAAGGGGACTGAGCTGAGCAGGCTGAGCGCCATTTTGAGCAGCGCCTCTCCAGAGCCAGCCCTTTTGCAAAGCTCATCATCCCTCTGCTGCTGCCACCACCGCCAGCCCCTGCCACTCGCAAGGCCCAGGTAAACAGCCACCGGGGCTCGTCCGGTGCTGTGGAGAAGGGAGGGGAGAGTCGTGGGGGTGATTTTTTCTCCAAAATATAGTCTGCCCCCCCACAAGGTCTGCGGGACAGTGGACCGGCCCTCTGCGGA
Source organism: Podarcis vaucheri (assembly GCF_965113315.1). Taxonomy (NCBI): domain Eukaryota; kingdom Metazoa; phylum Chordata; class Lepidosauria; order Squamata; family Lacertidae; genus Podarcis; species Podarcis vaucheri. The sequence goes on from NC_138759.1 coordinate 2,303,133, forward strand.
AAAAGTTTGCCCAACCCTGTAACCCATTGCAATTGACTCAGTGGCAGAGCACTTCTAAATAGGGGCTGGATCGGGTGCAAGGGGCATGTCCCCAAAGGGGGCGCGACATGGAGGGAGTCGGCTACAGCACCGGCACAGGGGCGCCCTCACACACCCCAGTCCAGAGAGTGGGTGGCACAGCCTCTCTCTGCCCTTGGGTCTTGATTCACCCTGGGAAGGGGGGGGGGGGAAGCGGCTGGGCGTGCCAGGTGGGGGCAGGACACACAGAGGGGGATCTTCACCCTCCGTGCTCTCCAGCCCCCAATGCCAGCAGGGCACAAGGGGTGCCTCTGCGGGAGTTGCCTAGTTTGTGCCCCACCCCCCGATTGTGCGCGGCCCCCATGCCTCCCCCGCTATGCCACTGAATTTACCTGTTCCTTAGTAGTAGCTTATATTTAGAATACGCAACAAGCCCTCCTGTTGATCATGGCTTATTTATTGCGCCTCCCTCTAAGCCCGTTTTTTCTTCCCATCCCAGATAAAAGCATTTATTAATTGCAGTTTCTACCCATTTATTATAGCTCATATATTTTGCTTTTGGGGGGGGCAAAACGTCAATTTTTTGCCACGTTTATTTTCAGGATCGTCGCTCTTGTTGTTTTACAATACTTTCCAGATCCTCCTGTTCATTTCCATGGATGCAGTCTAGAAAGAGGCTCCTGTGGTTATGCTTAAGGGTTCGAACTTAAACTGGCTACTGATTAGTTTCTGGGCCCAATTCAAAGTGCTGGTTTTGACCTCTAAAGCCTTAAATGGCTCAGGACCCCAATACCTCAAGGATCGCCTCTTCCCATATGAACCCACCCGGACCCTGAGATCATCTCCCGAGGCCCTCCTTCGTTTGCCTCCTCCTCAAGAGGTTCAGAGGGTGGCAACGCGAGAACGGGGCCTTCTCTGCAGTGGCTCCCCGTCTGTGGAACGCTCTCTCCAGGGAAGTTCACCTGGCGCCTTCATTATACAGCTTTAGGCGGCAGGCAAGAACATTGCTTTTTAACCAGGCCTTTGGCTGATCTTATTGACATCCAACACCCTTTTAGAATGTGGCACTTTTTTTGGAAGGGTGTTTATTGGGTTATTGCTTTTGGTTTGATTTTATATGTTGTTGTCCTGTTGTGAACCGCCCTGAGACCTCCAGGTACAGTGGTACCTGAGGTTAAGTACTTAATTGGTTCCGGAGGTCCATACTTAACCTGAAACTGTTCTTAACCTGAAGCACCACTTTAGCTAATGGGGCCTCCCTCTGCCACCACACGATTTCTGTTCTTAACCTGAGGTAATATTTCTGGGTTAACGGAGTCTGTAAACTGAAGCGTATGTAACCTGCAGCGTATGTAACCCGAAGTACCACTGTATAGGGTGGTGTATAAGTTGAATAAAAGAAAGAGAGTAAGAGAAGAACTTAGAGTATTACATTTACACTGGGGCCTGGGAGCAGATTGTGGCTGGGATGCTGCTGCGAGGATGAGGGTGGATCAAACAGGCACTTACGATTGTTCACATAGTCCTCTTTTGTGCATTCGCCTTCCACAATCGAGATGTCGTCGATGGCGATGTCGCCTTCGATACCCTTGCCACGGATCCCTTCAAAAACAACCTGCAATGAGATCACATGAGATGCACCTGAAAAAGATGATCAGTGCAGGAGGAGCAACAGAAATAGGGGGTTGTGCAAACAGAGTTGCTTCCAACAGATACAGGGCCAGTTGAATCTCCTATGGCTACCATATCTCTCCTTTCTGAATGTTCGATAATCTGTTTTAAGAAGGCATCATCCACAGTTCCTTCTGTTTCTTTACATTTCTTTACTATGTACCATGTGTGGTGGAAATGCAAAAAGATAAAGGAATTTTGGGACATGATCGACCACGAACTAAATTATTTTAGTTAACCTTCGCCAAAAATCCTGAAGCCTTTCTCCTAGGTATTATAGACGTAGATATACCGAAAGATTTGAGGACGTTATTTATGTATGCAACCACAGCCGTGAGAATACTAGTAGCCCAATGTTGGAAAGGAGACAATATACCGACAAAAATGGAATGGCAGGCAAAACTAATTGAGTACACTGAGATGGCAAGACTAACAGGGAAAGTTAGGAATCATGACGACCAAACACTGAACACAGACTGGGACAAATACAGACAACACCTAAAAAAATCATGGTAAACATCTGAAATTTTTGGCAGGCCTTGAATGACTCCTGCAAGGTGACATAACTTATGCATATATTGGATAAATATAAACTAGACGTTATTCAATATGCAGTTAATAGAGAATTGTAGAGGACCACGTGGAGGGAAGCCTTAATACTTAATACTGTATTTTTCCATTTATAAGACACCCCCATGTATAAGATGTCCCCTATTTGGAGGGACTCAAATTTAAGAAAATGGGGGGTATATCTGTGTATAAGACGCCCCCTAATTTTTGACATTATTTTAAAGGAAAAAAAACCTAGTCTTATACATGGAAAAATATGGTAATTTAATTTCATTTTCAACATTTAACTATTTTTTCAACATTTAAGTATTTTTTCTTTCTTTTTATGTACATCTCTGATGGAGAATGATAATTGTGATGTATACTAAAAAATCAATTAAAAAAAGAAGAAGAAAAGAAGGCATCATCCAAGTCTTCAGACTGGCTTGGAGCTCAATAACAGACCCCCACAGTAAGTAAACAGTTGTTTCCCACACCTACAGGTTTCTCCCATATACTCTCAATTTGCCTTCCATGCTCCAGGTCATGGATTTCTTCATAAGTGTACACATCCTTTACATGCAATGCTACTCCTCCCCCCTTCCTGTTTGGTCTATTCCTTTTGAACAGGTTATACCCCTCGGTTTCTTACATTTCAGTCATGAGTTTTATCCCACCAGGTTTCAGTAATGCCTACCAGGTTATATTTGCCATCCTGAATTAAAAGCTTGGATTCGTCTTGCTTGTTTCCCATACCCTGTGCATTAGTATAGAGACAACTGAAACCAGGAGGCAACTGCTGTCTCTGCTCCTCTGGGTCCGAATCAGTGTCTGAGATAAGGGCAAGGAATCAATTTTGCAGCTCCAGGGACACAGCATGGGTGCTGACAGTCCTGCTTCTGTGTGTCATATTCCTTCATCACCTGGATGGGTGATCTTCCTTCTCCCTATGTGCACCCCTCATGTCATCCGGCCTAATAGCTTGAACTGTGGATAGGTGGGGTTCGATGAGAGCCATCTTCAAATATCTCAAGGGCTGTTACGTTAAAGGTGGAGAAACCTTGTTTTCTCATGCTCCAGAGGGGAGGACCTGAATCGATGCATTCAAATGATTAGAAAAGGAGACTCACACTAAACATTAGGGAAAACTTTCTGATGGCAAGAGCTGCTTGCCATAGGATGGAGCACCTGGCAAAGTGGTAGACTCTCTTTCCTTGGAGGTTTTTAAGCAGAGGTTGGGTGGCTATCTGTCAGAGATTCTTTAGCTGTGATTCCTGCAGTGTGGTGGTTGTACTAGATGTCCCTCAGGGGTTCATTCCAACTCTACGATTCTATATTCTTTGTGGTTAATGCATATCTTATGGTGGTTCAGAAAAGGGCTATATCAGACTGTCAGACTGCGAGATGGCAGTGAGATCTCAGAAGGTCCTTTGGGCAAGGACTGGCACTCTTTTCATCTATACAAAACAGCACTCCAGCAATGTTAAATTCTAGTTTATACTAGGAAATGCTCTTGCTATAATTTATCCCTGCCTTAGCTGGTCATTTAGAATCAGGGATTGCTGCAAAGCATTCATAATCCCCTCTTCAGATGAGAAATGCTTCGCCGATGATATGTGGGCCTGGAAAGCATAAAATAAATCTTGGATGCACTTCAGTGTGCGAATTAACCTATAAAAAGCTTTAATTTCTGTGCTGGAGCAACAGCATTTACTGCAGACAGAGATTCACTCTGATTCACTCTACTTAAAATTAACTGGGAGGTTTACATCCCTTCCCATTTAGGCTCTGAAATGCAAAATAAAGTTTGGTTGGCCCAGGAGCTGCAAAAAAAGAAAGAAAGTAATTTAAAGTTCCAGCTGTGCTGACATTTATTCGGCTTTATTTGTTCAGCGTTTTCACGGCCCTAAATTTGTTTTATGCTGTAAAATAAGAAAAGGAGGGGCAGGGGAACCAGGGAGACAGGAAACTCCAGGAGCGAATGGACAAGTTGAATGATTCCACTGAAACAGACTCTCGCTAGTCCTGTTCATGGGGAAAGTAAGAAGGACAGGGCATTGGAGTTAGCAATGAGTTGTGCAAAAGCTATTTACATCACAGATGCATCCGGGGTTGGGGGGTTTTCAGTGTGTGGGGGTTATCTTGGGAATGGCAAAGTTCTTGGGGTACACTGCATAGACTAGAACCCCATGGGACTCACATTCACTATCTCCCTGCCCTCTCTATACTTGTAAGCAGTTTCCCTCTTGGTCTGAATGTCCCCCTATCAGTATTCATTGTGGTTTTCATTCTGCAAATGACACACAATTGATTATTGCCTCTCCCCTCTGCAATTTGCATTGTGTTTCCTTTGCATTGAAATGAATGGGGTGGACCAGCCTCATAGTTGCACAACTGATGGCGTAATTAATCATGGGAAATAAGGCGACAGGCGAGAGAGCAAGGTGGAAAAGAGCAGGTTTGTCAGAAGCCGAATCGCAGCAGAGTGGAAACAGAGCGGCACGCAGGAAATATGTCTCAGAATAGAAATCAGTGCTGTATTACTCTATATCCCTAGTTGCAATTCAGTTCTAACCATGGCTACTGAGATGCAAGCCCCACTGAGTTTGAGGTATCTATGAAAAGGCAACATGGCTGTGAGTGCGCCACAGGGACAACTTGAATTTCATGGGATGCCCCTCAAAAGCAGCCAAATCTTCATTTCCTCTGCAACGTGTGAAATCCAGCCTCGTAGCTCTGGCAGGTGCATTAACACAAAAGGATCAATTTTGTTCATCACCCAAGAGCAAGAAACCAGAACGGATCTATTCAGCCACCTGACCCATTTCAGGAAGCATCTGCCAATCATATGCAGATGCTTCAGACCTTTTCAGATGCAAGAGGGGAGAGAATGCTTTGCCTGGCAATATAAAGTCCAATATTGATGCTTAATCAGCAATGTCATCATATGCAAAAAAAATTTCAAAAATGCTTTGATCAGCAACCCAAACGAAGAGATGAGTAACACATTATAATAATGGAACTACTGGACGACTGTGAATGTTGGACCTCAATCACCATCTGCCAGTTCAGAAGACTCCGAATTTCATCCATCTTTGGACGTTACATCTAAGACCAGGAGCCTGAGTCTCCTGTGCCCATGACTGTCCCAAAGACGTGTCATTCCACATTTGAGCTTCAGCACCCAGGAATGTCCTCCTAACTTGGGTGGCTAGTTAGACACAGACAGTGCAACCCCATTACTCAGAAGGAAGCCCCTCCAATGGTGAAGCAACTAACTCAGGAGAATATAAGGAGGGTCCTGAAGAAGGCTTGGGCCAAAGGGAGCCCATCTAGTCTGCAGCCTGCTCTCACAGGGACCAAGCAGGGGTCCATGGGAAGCCTGCCAGAAGGACCTGAGTGCGAGATCACTCCTCCATGCCTTATTCCCAGCAATTGGTATTCAGAGCTCCCTGGCAAGGGGCTAGGCTTGTAACAGATGGCTATGGGGATTTACTAATAGGATGGCCATCTGTCAGGGTTGCTTGAGCCGAGATTCCTGCATTCCAGGGGGTTGGACTAGATGACCCCTGGGGACCCTTCCAAATCTAGAGTTCTATGATATGTGATTCCTGCATTGCAGGGGGAGTTGCTGGATTAGATGACCCGCAGGTCCCTTCCAACTCCTCAGTCCTATGATTCTAGAGGACCTTTCGTCCAAGGTTCTCAGGGCAGATTACATTCAAGTCAATAATCTCACGGGCTGCTTTTGGCGATAATCAGATTGGAGCTTCGGTTTGTTAAATTGGAGGAAAGAACTGGACACTTGCAGAATCTCAGTGGGATGCCTGTGTCTCTAGCACAGGGGTCCCCAAACTGAGGCCTGTGGGCCGGATAAGGCCCGAGGGACTCGTTTATCAGGCCCGCAGAGACCCCCACCACCCGCTGCCCGCTCTTACCGGCGCTGCATTGCACGGCTGCCCACTTCCGGGTCAGAGGAGCACCGGAAATCGCTTGTGCGCATGTGCAAGCGTTGTACACATGCACAAACATTATTTCCGGTCACATCCAGGTCAGAGGAGGCCCGTGCACATGCACACAAGCGATTTCCAGTGCTCCTCCGACCCGGAAGTGCACCGGAAATAGTGTGTGCGCACGCGTATGGGCATGCGCTCCCCCGCCCTCCAGCCCGCCGTGTGATCAGCGCTGGAGACACTGGCCCGAGGCGCGGTAAGATTGCTGACCCATGTTCTAGCACTTGCAATATGAGACTTCCAAAGCTCAGTCTAGTTATGGGTGACAATTCCTGCCTGGAGATTTTTCTCTTTTGTTCCTCCCTATTTTGGATCCTGCCCCCCAAACCCCAAAAAACTTCAAAACACCGAAAGTGATTTATGAGCTTTTTGCTGGCAGTGTGCTTGCTCCCATGAGTGCACATTCATGCATAACAGATTTTTTTAAAAAATATGTTAGAGGAACCTCCTTGCTGCTATGAACTGCTGCTATGTTTTTCTTTGCAGTATAATTGTGATCGTTTTTATTGCGTTTCGTATGATTTTTGTTGGGATTGAGTGGAATTGTGCAAACCTTAGACACATTGCTTGTGCTTTGTGCATGACAGGTCGGTTTTTATAAAGCAGGAAGCCAAGAAAACGTGGGATGAATGTGAGACTACGGCTCATTGTCCCTCCTTTCCTCCTCCTCTAAGACAACCATTTTACCTGAAACGAAGTGTTTGGGTGTATATTCACTCGGGCCTGAGACCAATGCTGCCCTTTGTTGCCGCTCGATGACCAGAAGGGGTTTTCTATGGAAGCCTGGTTCTTTAACCGCAGGTAGACATTCAAAGTTCCTTTGGGGGGGAAGCAAACACACACAGCAGAAGGCAAAGGTTAGGAGGTTGTGAGATGTTGGGTGATGGGATGCTGCAAGAGAAACCTGAAATGGGCCGCTGAGCCACAGCTCTTGAATCACAGACTTGCAGAATCACAGATGGGACCCCCAGAGGCATCTAGTCCAACCCTATGCAGTGCAGGAATCTCAACACACAGTTCTCCTCATCCAATCTGAAACCACACCACACCCTGCTTAGCTTCGCAAATGCATCAGCAGCGATTTGAAGACATGTAAGAAGACGCCTGCTTCTTGGGAGAAAAGCAGTGACAAACCTAGACAGCATCTTAAAAAGAAGACATCACCTTGCCGACAAATGTCCCTATAGTTCAAGCTATGGTTTTCCCAGTAGTGATGTATGAAAGTGAGAGCTGGACCATAAAGAAGGCTGATCGCTGAAGAATGGATGCTTTTGAATTCTGGTGCTGGCGGAGACTCTGGAGAGTCCCATGGACTGCAAGAAGATCCAAGCTCTCCATTCTTAAGGAAATCAGCCCTGAGTGCTCACTGGAAGGACGGATCCTGAAGCTGAGGCTCCAAGACTTTGGCCACCTCATGAGAAGAGAAGACTCCTTAGAAAAGATCCTGATGTTGGGAAAGATGGAGGGCACAAGGAGAAGGGGACGACAGAGGATGAGATGGTGGGACAGTGTTCTCGAAGCTACCAGCATGAGTTTGACCAAACTGCGGGAGGCAGTGGAAGACAGGAGTGCCTGGCGTGCTCTGGTCCAGGGGGTCACGAAGAGGCGGACACAACTAAACGACTAAACAACAACAACAGCACCTGCCTTATTCAGACCTCAAACCTCTGAGGGCACTTGGTGAAGGCCTCAGAAGCTTGTTCCAACTGACTTGGTGACTTTGCGGAAGAGTAACCCCAGAGAAGTTTGAAAGGAGCTTATCCCCCAAACTCGTGTCTGCCCGGCGAGGCCTTTCATTCCCGCTCTAATAAGGAGCAGAGCTTTCATGCATATGGATGTTGCCAGGCAGCCCCGTTTGATCTCCGCAAAGAGCTTAAGAAGGTTTTAAGACGCTGGGGTGCTTGGACAAATGCCGCTCGAGATGCTCAGTCTCCCAGACCTTTTCCCCAGACTCAGGGGGGAACCTTTTGTACGGCAGATGTCGATTCATCTCAGCAAGCTCCCTGCCCTCTTCCAGATCCATTACCCTAATTTAACAGTCTCCAAAATCCCTTGGAACAGATTCCGGCTGGAAGATTTTCGATGACGAATAATCCCAGGCAGCGATGAAAGACGGAGGGAGTCAGTCGGCCAAGACTTGCAATGTGGGCACTGTCGGAAGGAATCCACAGCCAGACCTGTGGCTTCATGTCCCAGAAAGAGGTGCAGGGAGTGCTTTTCAGGCCCAAGGGCCATATTCGTATCTGGGTGACCTTCTGAAGGCTACCTGCTACTTGTGCCCAGCAGGGCCAGAGGCTGGGTCTGGTTTGGAGACTCCAGCTGGTGCAGAATGTTGATGGGTTGCTGATGAACACAGCACACCGTGGTTAAAACAGCTGCACCAGTTGCACATCCAGTACAGACCTGGGTTCGAAGTCCTTGGATTAATTCCCAAAGCCCGGAACAATTTATGTCCGGGGTCTCTCAGGGATCGACTGAACCCTTCAATCCCAACTCGATCTCTGAGATCATCTGCACGAGTTTCGTTGGTCATTCCCTGAGCTGGAGAGGCTCACTTGGTAGCAATAAGAAACTAGTCCAGTCCTGTGGAACTCCCTGCCACTGTGCCTTCTGTGCCAGCTTTTAAATGCCTGCTGAAAACCTTTCTATTTTGCCAGGTAGTTATGGATACAACCTTCACTCAGTAGTTGACTGATGCCAGATTTTAACTCTTTATATGGTTTCTATTGTACTTTTGTTGTAAACATCTTTGGTATATACACATCTATTTAATGATACAGCAGTACAGATTTTTTTTATATAAATAAAATAACATAAAATAAATCTGCACAACTTCCTTTCAACTCTACGCTTCTGTGATCCTATGATCTAACGGCTGAGATGTAATGGGATGTCTGGGAACATTAAGAATAAAGTCTGGCCGTGGTGAGAGACAATGGACCTCCCTGGGGCATTTGGCTAAGCCAGAGCTCTCTTCCACCAACTTCTCCACGTCTGAATTCTCTCTGGAGGTCAAGCAAGAGATGTTGAAAAGGGCAAGGCCAGTAGCAATATTTGCTAAGCAGTCTCAGCTCATCCCCAAAGACCAGGCGCTGGAGATGAAGGACAGAATAAAGGTCAAAGGTAGGGGAGAAGAGGGGAGGAGGAGAGGAATCTTCCCTGCCCAGAGAACATTCAACATCAATCGGAAGATCTGGGCAAACGTATCTCGTGACAGCAGTGAAATTAACACGAGTGGCGGAATCAGCTCACCTATGTGTTATTTAACTTATATGCAGAATTCATCATGCAAAAGGCTGGACTGGATGAATCCCAAACTGGAATTAAGATTGCCGGAAGAAATATCAACAACCTCAGTTATGCAAATGACACAATTTTGATGGCAGAAAGTGAGGAGGAATTAAAGAACCTTTTATTGAGGGTGAAAGGGGAAAGCGCAAAATATCGTCTGAAGCTCAACATCAAAAAAACTGAAGATCATGGCCACTGGTCCCATCACCTCCTGGCAAATAGAAGGGGAAGAAATGGAGGCAGTGAGAGATTTTACTTTCTTGGGCTCCATGATCACTGCAGATGGTGACAGCAGTCACGAAATTAAAAGACGCCTGCTCCTTGGGAGAAAAGCAATGACAAACCTAGACAGCATCTTAAAAAGCAGAGACATCACCTTGCCAACAAAGGTCCGTATAGTTAAAGCTATGGTTTTCCCAGAGGTGATGTATGGAAGTGAGAGATGGACCATCAAGAAGGCTGATCGCCAAAGAATTGATTCTTTTGGGTTATGGTGCTGGAGGAGACTCTTGAGAGTCCCATGGACTGCAAGAAGATCCAACCTCTCCATTCTGAAGGAAATCAGCCCTGAGTGCTCACTGGAAGGACAGATCCTGAAGCTGAGGCTCCAATACTTTGGCCACCTCCTGAGAAGAGAAGACTCCCTGGAAAAGACCCTGATGCTGGGAAAGATGGTTGGACAGTGTTATAGAAAATACCAGCATGGGTTTGACCAAACTGCGGGAGGGTCACGAAGAGTCAGACACGACTAAACGACTAAACAACAATACAACCTCGGGACAGCAGTGAAATTAACACGAGCGGCAGACTCAGCTCACCTATGTGTTGTCCGTACATGTTGTAATAGAAGCTGAAGCAGTATGCCGTGTTGGTGGCTCCGTAGGGGTTTTTGGGGGGGATGCTAAAAAGAGGACTGGTCAGTCTGGCCCGGTCTCCTTCCTTCCTGGGACTGGAGGCTTCAATGTACATGAAGAACCCTGCAAAGAGAAAACAGCAAGGTCAAGAGGCAAGATGACGGCAGCCAACCGAACCCACAAAAGGAGTAGAACCCAGGCTGTAGACCATAATAACAATAATATATTTTTATTTATACTCCACCCTCCCCAGCCAATACCGGGCTCAGGGCAGCTAACAACCAATAATAAAAACAAGTTGATTAAAATACAATTTAAAAAGTTTAAATTCCAACATTAAAACATTAGGATGCAGCCTCTTCACAGGAGGAGAAAGGAAAAAGAAAGAGGGGGAGGGAATCAAACTGATTCTAAGCCAAAGGCCAGGCGGAACATCTCTGTCTTACAGGCCCTGCGGAAAGAAATCAGATCCCGCAGGGCCCTGGTCTCATGAGGCAGAGCGTTCCACCAGGCCGGGGCCAGTGTTGAAAAGGCCCTGCTCTGGTTGAGGCTGACTTCCTTAGGGCCTGGGACCTCTAGGGTGTTGCTATATATGGACCTTAAGGTCCTCCGTGGGGCATACCAGGCGAGGCGGTCCCATAGGTACGAGGGTCCTAGGCCGTGAAGGGCTTTAAAGGTCAAAAGCAGCACCTTAAATCTGACCCTGTACTCCACCGGGAGCCAGTGCAGCTTGTAAAGCACTGGGTGAATATGCTCCCATGGCAAAGACCCCGTGAGGAGCCTCGCTGCAGCATTCTGCACCCGCTGGAGTTTCTGGGACAGCTTCAAGGGCAGCCCCGCGTAGAGCGAATTACAGTAGTCAAGCCTGGAGGTGACTGTTACGTGGATCATAAGCAGATAAATCAGTGGTTCCCAAACTTTTGGGGGGGCACCACCCTCTTGCTTCCATCAAGTCACCCCAGTGCCCCCCTTCCCTATAAAAAGCATTATTCAGAATAGCTCTTTGCATGACCCACAAAGGAAGCTGGCAATGCAATGGAATTCAAAACGGTAGCAATTAATTGCACATACATTCAAAATCCAGTCGAAACTATTCATTTTAATTCAGGCTTTCTCAAACTTGGGTCTCCAGCTGCTTTTGGACTACAATTCCCATCATCCCTGACCACTGGTCCTGTTAGCTAGGCATGATGGGAGTTGTGGTCCAAAAACAGCTGGAGACACAAGTTTGGGAAAATCTGGTTGAATTGATTTAACAAAACTGATGAATTTGATCCAATGTTACCAGCTTTCCAAGGCCTGAAAGAGACTCCATCAGGCAAGGCCTCCTTCCCCACCCTCCAGTCTCTGCTTCTCAATTTGCATTGTATTATTTTATGCACTGTGGCTGGCTGTTGTTTTATTGATTGTAGATTTGAAATTATTTATTGTAATTTATTTATTTATTGTAATTTATTTATTTATAGTGGGTTTCTCTTTAATTTTTATATGCTGATATTATTATTCTACACTATTCTAATGATTGTTGAATGTTGCTTTATTTGATGTAGGTTGCTTATTTTAAAGCTATGTTTTATTATCACATTTTTTGTATCGCATTAGATTGTTATAAGGTGCACATTCTTTGTTTCTTCAGCTTGAGTATTGTAAGATAGAAAGGCGGTATACAAATTAAAAGTGATGATGACGATTTAGCAAGGGTCTTAGAGGCCACATTTAACAACTACAGTGGTACCTCAGGTTACATACGCTTCAGGTTACAGACTCCGCTAACCTAGAAATAGTGCTTCAGGTTAAGAACTTTGCTTCAGGATGAGAACAGAAATCGTGCTCCAGCGGTGCGGCAGCAGTGGGAGGCCCCATTAGCTAAAGTGGTGCTTCAGGTTAAGAACAGTTTCAGGTTAAGAACGGACCTCCGGAACGAATTAAGTACTTAAGCTGAGGTACCACTGTATGTCAATTTTCGATAAATTCTTAACATGATGGGTGAGCATGAAATGACGCCAGATTCCCAATGTCTATCATAGAATCATAGAATCATAGAGTTGGAAGAGACCACAAGGGCCATCGAGTCCAACCCCCTGCCAAGCAGGAAACACCATCAGAGCACTCCTGACATATGGTTGTCAAGCCTCTGCTAGTTTTGAGTCACTTAGCAGGAGTTTTAAATTGCCACTTCCAGGGTCCCCCTGTTACCCCCTCACCTCTCAGGTCCCAAAGGCCAATTGCAACTTCCTATAAATGTGCAATCAGGACATATTAGACTTAAAAGTTCCTGGCTCAAATGGTAGCATCCTTCCCAGAGATGTCCAGCACATAAGATAACCTCAAGGTTAGATTACTGCAATATGTTATATGTAGGGCTGCCCCTGAAGGCGGTTCGGAAACTTCAGCTGGTGCAGAATTCAATGGCCAGTTTGCTCACCAGAGCAAGACGGTTTGAGGCCCCTCTTCGTTTCCCTCCTCCTCGAGAGGTCCGGAGGGTGGCAACATGAGAATGGGGCCTTCTCTGCAGTGGCTCCCTGTCTGTGCAATGCTCTCCCCAGGGAAGTTTGCCTGGCGCCTTCATTATACACCTTTAGGCGCCAGGCAAAAACGTTCCTTTTTAACCAGGCCTTTGGTTGATCTTATTGACATCCAACACCGTTTTAGAATGTGGCACTTTTTTGAGAAGGGTGTTTATTGGGTTATTGATTTTGGTTTGATTTTATATGTTGTTGTCTTGTTGTGAACCACCCTGAGACCTCCAGGTATAGGGCGGTATAGAAATAAAATAAAATAAATAAAATAAAATAAATATGCTCAAGGGACACATTCCCTTAGTGTCTCTCCCAACAGAGTTCATCACCCAGGGTACCCAACACATTACAAATGGAAGAGTGAATGAGTTCTTGTGTTTGGTCAAAAGCCAACCTGAGCTTTAGGCCGAGACATGAACTTTACCTTCCTTGGATCCTGACCGGTCAGCGCTGGGCCCTGTGTTTGGGGTGTACTTGGTGTCCCGGAGGATAATGTTTTGCCTCGTCCAGTCAAAGTTGTCCTTCTCGTCTTGGGTGAACAAACAAATGTTGCCGTCTTCAAAGCCGCAGTGGAATTCTCCTGCCAACAGACGGACACCACATTCGCATGAAAAAAAGAGGATTTCAACAACCGTGTGGCGTTTGGAGCTCATCTTCTCAAGAAGGCTGAATGTGGACAACCCTGAGACAAGGCTCCACTTTGGACCTTAGCCCTGGCAACCTCTAGGAGTAGACAGCCTGGGAGGTCATGCAAAGCCTTTGCCTGCATGCAGGAACACAGAGAACAGGCATGCCCAACTCCCAAGAGACTGCGATCTATTCCCACTATAAAAAAAAATGGCATTAGATTGACCAAAGTTGTTGAGCTTTCCAACAACTGATTGTTGTTGGGCAATCAATCTGGTTCATGCAGTCGACCAGGATCGACCAGGGGCACCCAGCGATCAACCGGTAGATCGCAATCAACCGGTTGGACATGCCTGATGTAGAAGATTTCTTGGTGGGGGCAGGAAGGAGCAGCGGTGGAAGGAAGTGGGGCATGGGGTGGAGGTTGTAAAGCAGAGCAGAACATCCCTAGGTAGGTTTAGCTGAAAATTCGTCCGAATTCAATGGGACGAAACCTGCCTGGGATCGGGCTGCAAAACCCATCGAATGCAGGAGGACGTACAGCTAGGTAAACATGCATGGGATCAGGCTGTAGGTTGCACCAAACTCTATAGTAGTGCCAGCATTGTTTGGGAACAACAACAACAACAACAACAACAACATTTATACCCCGCCCATCTGGCTGGGTTTCCCAGAATATCTGGGCGGCTTCCAACAGAATATTAAAATACAATATTTTATAGAGGTTCCGTTCAGCATCTAACTGTATCCCAACATGGACGAAAACCTGTTCCCATGATCTCAAGAACCATCATGCAAAATTTGGTTAAAATCAGTGCTGCTTTGAAAAGTTCAGTCTGCCATCTTGATTCAAAATGGCACCCAACCACATCCCGACATAGGCAAAAAGCTGCTCCCTTGATCTAAGGAGGCAACCATGCAAAATTGTGTCATGACATCTGAAGAGGTGTCCAAATTGCTTAGCAAACAGAGAAGCAAGCAACTTCCCTAAGCATACCATAGATTATTTTTATTGACATTTCATTCTAATTAATGCAGAAACCAGTTATTGCAAATACTTACGTAGGTGAGGATTCATTGGGGCTAGAAAGGAAAGGAGAGAGAAGATCCTAAAATTAATTAATTTCTGCACATGCTGATGAGAAATTTGTGGCTGATTCTCTGCCCCTCTAATTATCTTTCCAAATCCACTTAAATTGCATTCTCAGTTCGTTTTATTTAAGGCATTTACATTTATTTATTCAAGACCTCAATTTTTCATACATCTAAATGGTGTGCATACAAAACCACCTACAGAAAACAGGATTTCTGATGTTGCATTTTTTATGTTTTGTCAGTTTAATTTTGTCCAGTTTTTTTTATATTAACTTTGCACTGGCCTTATTTCTGTAGAGTGAAAGGCATTACATAAATACTCGTATGACATAAATGCATTACAACGAACATTTCGCCTCCGGTTCAAGTGGGTTTATTTTGTAAGCGTATCTTCATGTTTCAGTAAAACAACTTCTGAGATGGAGGGAATGGGGCAGGAAATCCTGGCACTCTGCCCGACTCTTGCTGATACGTCGGAGGAGATTTAATAAATAAATAAGTTCCTGCAAAGGCGTAGGGATTTTATAAATAAAATATAATAAAATAATTACAAAGATAAATGATGTGATGTGACTCCAAGGCTACAGAGGAAGGGAAGATCTCGGATCTGAATATCTGGAACCCATTTGTTCTTCTGCATCCTACTTCAGGGATAGGGGAACGTTTGCTCCCACTCGATGTGGTTAAATGCCAACTCACATTAGGCCCAGGAACCATAGCCAATGGTCTAGCAGGGTGGGGGCTGTACTCCAAAAACATCTGGAAGGCCACAGATTCCCCATCCCTGTTGTGTTTCATGGAAATAGGTTTGAAAAGCATTGTGTATATAAGAGGGTCAGCATCTTAAAAAGCAAAGCAGAGACATCACCTTGCCAACAAAGGTCTGTATAATTAAAGCTCTGGTTTTCCCAGTAGTGATGTATGGAAGTGAGAGCTGGACCATCAAGAAGGCTGATCGCCGAAGAATGGATGCTTTTGAATTCTGGTGCTGGAGGAGACTCTTGAGAGTCCCATGGACTGCAAGAAGATCAAACCTCTCCATTCTGAAGGAAAAATAAAAAATTCCTTCCAGTAGCACCTAAAAGACCAACTAAGTTAGTTCTTGGTATGAGCTTTCGTGTGCATGCACACTTCTTCAGATACGCCTTGGTCAGACAACACTTGGTATCTGAAGAAGTGTGCATGCACACGAAAGCTCATACCAAGAACTAACTTAGTTGGTCTTTTAGGTGCTACTGGAAGGATTTTTTTATTTTGACTATGGCAGACCAACACGGCTACCTATCTGTATTCTGAAGGAAGTCAGCCCTGAGTGCTCACGGGAAGGGCAGATCGTGAAGCTGAGGCTGCAATACTTTGGCCACCTCATGAGAAGAGAAGACTCCCTGGAAAAGACCCTGATGTTGGGAAAGATGGAGGGCACAAGGAGAAGGGGACGACAGAGGATGAGATGGTGGGACAGTGTTCTCGAAGCTACCAGCATGAGTTTGACCAAACTGCGGGAGGCAGTGGAAGAGAGGAGGGCCTGGCGTGCTCTGGTCCAGGGGGTCGCGAAGAGTCGGACACGACTAAACGACTAAAGAACATATAAGAACTGCCAAGAGCCACCCAGATGCCTGTGGAGAACCTGAAACCCGATCATGAATGCAACCCTCCCCTCCTGCAACTTCCCAGAAACTCTAGCCACCAACAGCCTTCCCCTCCACAAATTTGTACGTTCCTGATTTCAAGGCCGCCCAAGGTGGTACCCATCCCAGCCTCCTCTGGAAGCATGTGCTCTAGTTTGACTAGGCAATGTGTAAAGAAATGTGTGGCTTGCCCAAGAGGTCTTTGCAGGCAAGACCTCTGCTTCCTTTCTCCAGCCCATCTCATTCCCTCGGATTCTCTGTCTTCTCCCAGGCAACTCTTCAGAAGAAGAACCTGCTACATTTGGCCAGTGACCCATCTAGTCCAACTTCCTGCTCTCTCTCTCTCTCTCTCTCTCTCTCTCTTAGCTTTCACATGCTTTATTGAAATTAATTGATAACAAAACGTTCCTGTGTATGATTATGTCCAAGTATACAAATAAAAATCAGTTCAATCTTAGTTAGTCCATTTCACCATACATTCTTACTAAAGTACATAAGACTTCCTGTCATACACTCCCCCCAAGTGTATTTACCATTTCTACTATCTGTTGTACATATACCGTATTTTTTGCGCCACAAGACACACTTTTTTCTTCCTAAAAAAGTAAGGGGAAATGTCTGTGCATCTTATGGAGCAAATGCGTGGTCCCTGGAGCCGAATTGCCCAGGGGCAAAAAGCAGATCGTGCTTTTTTCTTTCTTTCTTTCTTTCTTTCTTTTTTTTTTGAAAGAGGGAAAGGGGTGTTGAAACAAAGCCACTGATAGTTTCTGGGGAGAGAGATAAGGGACGCTAGAGATAAAGGAGGCTGTCTGGGAGGGGGGAGGTAAAGACAGCAAACTTGCCAAGGGGGGAAACAGGAAGACTAAAGCAATAAGGAGAGAAAAATAGAAGAAAAGGGGGAGCAAAAGAGAGATAAGGGAGGCTAGGGGAGGCTGCCTGGGAGGGGGGAGGTAAAAGCCCATGGATCCTCAGGATTTTTGCATTGGGTCACCCCAAATTCACCATCAGATCACATAGCATGTCCATGGCTACAGCCTGCACCAAAAAAATCATGCACCCACTGTTGCCTGGGGCCACAATGGTGCAAAAACATGGTTACAAAGCATGGATCCACATGGATCCTCAGGATTTTTTAATTGGGTCACCCCAAATTCACATGTCTGTGGCCACAGCATGAACCACAAAAATCATACACCCACTGTTTCGTTCAGAATATTTCTTTTCTTATTTTCCTCCTCTAAAAACTAGGTGTGTCTTATGGTCAGGTGCGTCTTATGGAGCGAAAAAATGTGGTAATTATTACTTTGTTCTTTTTATGTTATCTTATAATATCTTTCACCTTTTCATATCTATTTTCCTTGTTTTTTTATTTTATTTTACACCGAGGCCATTCAAATGGTGCCATAGATGCCACAGCTTCCTGTTCTCAAGGTGGCCACCCAGACGCCTGTGGAATTCCAAAGGAAGAGTCTGAGCACAGAATGGCAGATGAAGCTGATTGACTGTATGGGACTGGCAGAAATGACTGGCAGAATCCGTGACCAGGGAGAAGAGTCGGCAGAAGAAGACTGGAAAAAATTTAAGGACTATCTACAAAAACATTGTAAAATTAAGGAATGTTGAATGATGTTGGATTGAAACTAAGTTGTTTCAAGCTGCAACTATGACAAAACGACTTTCTTTTTTGTAAGCAAGAATTTAAAGCTACAACAATTTCAGATGTTGAGATAAGGATTTGCTGTATAAACAATTCAAACTGGGTATACAAGAAGGGGAGGTCGGGGAAATAAGTTACAAGAAAATAAGTTGTGAAATTTATGTGTTTTTAATATTTTTATGTTTGTTTTTTTCTTTTTGTTTGTAAAAAAATGGAAACTTTAATAAATATCTTTTTTTAAAAAAAGGAAGAGTCTGAGCACAGGAAAAACCTCTCCTCCTGTGGTTTCCAGAAACGGCTATTCGGAAGCATTTCTGCCTCCAGCTCTGAAGGCAAAGCATAGACTTCTTTTTTTATATATATATAAAAATTTTATTGGGTTTTCATAATTTACACAAACACAAACAATACACTACACAGACATACAAACACAAAAACAGACACGTATAATTTCAAGTCCCTAGTTTCTTAACCACTTTCCCTGACTTCCCCACACCTCCCCTTCCTGCTTCCCAGCTCCAATGATTAACTCAGCAAGTTCTTAGGGCAGAGCATAGACTTCATCCTGGTTGGAGCCACCGATAGCCCTTTTCTCCTCCATGAATCAGTCCAATCCTCTTTTAAAGCCATCTAGGTTGGTGGCTGGGACGCGGGTGGTGCTGTGGGTTAAACCACAGAGCCCAGGACTTGCCGATCAGAAGGTTGGCAGTTTGAATCCCCGCAACGGGGTGAGCTCCTGTTGCTCGGACCCTGCTCCTGCCAACCTAGCAGTTTGAAAGCACGTCAAAGTGCAAGTAGATAAATAGGTACCACTCCGGCGGGAAGGTAAACGGCGTTTCCGTGAGCTGCTCTGGTTTGCCAGAAGCGGCTTAGTCATGCTGGGCACACGACCCAGAAAAATTGTCTGTGGACAAACGCTGGCTCCCTTGGCCTATAGAGCGAGATGAGCGCCGCAACCCCAGAGTCGGCCACGACTGGACCTAATGGTCAGGGGTCCCTTTACCTTTACTTTAGGTTGGTGGCTGCTACTGTCTCCTGTGGCAGGGAGTTCCAAAGTTTGGCTATGCACTGCATGAAGGACTTCCTTTTTGTTTGACCCAAATCTTCCCCCATTCACCTGCCCATGAAAATGGCTCCAGTGCTGACCTTTCCGCCTTTGTGGATCTGAGCCCGTTATGGATCTGAGCACTCGAGTGCTACCCTGGTCTGAAATTTTACTCAGCAAAAACCCTTTTGAAAGAACACTTTGATTCAGCTGCACTGCCTTTATTCCCCCACCCCATTCCTTTCTCTAAGAAGAATAATCAGCAATTTGCTTCCTGTGTAATTTTCCACGGGAAAAACGTAGTCAATTATTCAAGATCGCCCTCTCCGTGTTTGCTAACATAATTACTTCTCATTTGCTGAGGAACGCACTTTTCTCTCTCCCTTTTTTGGCATTCTCCTGACTCCAAATGAACCCAAATTGTGGGGGGGACAGCGCTGAGCGACACTCGCTTTGTCGCCAAACTTTGTGGCTTTCAGGGAAGCTATCATTAATGGCGGACCTTGAATGGCGCAATATTCATATTGTTCTCAGTGTGGCGGCCAGGGCGGAACGGGTGGGCTGGCAAACAAGGCTCACCTCCCCTGTGAGTGACAGGAGCACAGAAACAAATCCAACATGCTGGTTAGTTATTTGAATGTCAGGGAACGGCAGCGAAAAGAGAATCTGGAAATGTAGGTGGGGGGGAGCTGCAGCTCACGGTGATTCTTCCGCTGTCCCTTCTGAAAGTTCTGGCGCCGAATGGGTGGGAGAGACGGTGACAAACCAGTGCAGGGTGGTGGATAGAGCACTGGGCTATGACCTGAGAGAGACCCAGGTTCGAATTCAGCCTCAGCCTTGCAGCTCACTGCAGGGCCTTAAGCCAGTTACTGCCTCTGAGACCAGCTTACTCCGCAGGTTTGTCGAGAGGAGAAAATGCAAAGCAATTTCCACTAACAGACACTTCTCGGTTTGGCAGTTTCACTAATATGTGCATTTCTATGCAAATATATGCATTTCTGTGCACATTACTAGGCTGGGGATATGCAGTGCAAAATTCAGAGAGGAGAAAATTTGGAAATTTGCCTTTGTTTCAGCTGGCACATCATCTCAGAAAGTGCGAATTACGTAGATATGCCTTTCAGTGTGAAATGGATCGATTATCTCTCCCATCCCTAAGGTAGTGGAGCTGCAGGAGCAACTACCTCATCCTAAAACAGGGACGTCCAACTCCCAATAGACTGCGATCTACTCACAGTATAAAAAAACTGGCAGTGATCTACCCATGGATGGATCAAAGTTGTTGAGCTGTTCTTAGCAAGCAAATGAATGAATGGAACTTAATCTATGAATGAATGGAACTGAATGAGCATTGCGATATACACAGAACATAATAAAAAGTCAATTGTGTAAAACACAGCTTGTTGTTTAGTTGTGTCCGCCTCTTCATGACCCCCTGGACCAGATTACGCCAGGCACTCCTGTCTTCCACTGCCTCCCGCAGTTTGGTTAAACTCATGCTGGTAGCTTCGAGAACACTATCCCACCATCTCGTCCTCTGTCGTCCCCTTCTCCTTGTGCCCTCCATCTTTCCCAACATCAGGGTCTTTTCCAGGGAGTCTTCTCTTCTCATGAGGTGGCCAAAGTCTTGGAGCCTCAGCTTCAGGATCTGTCCTTCCAGTGAGCACTCAGGGCTGATTTCCTTCAGAATTGAGAGGTTTGATCTTCTTGCAGCCCATGGATCATTGCCTTGCTGTGGTGAAGGGGCTTGAATAACTCAGAGAAGCTATGAGCTATGACATGTAGGGCCAACCAAGATGGACAGGTCATAGTTGAGAGTTTTGACCAAACGTGATCCACCTGGAGCCGGCAAGCCACTCCAGTATCCCTGCCAAGAAAATTCCATGGACAAAGGCCAAACACAGCTTGGGGTCCTGAATCTGCAGTCAAATAGTGGACCTTAATCTTGGGGGGAAGGATATCCCTGAGGGACCAGAGATCTACCAGGAACACCCCGCAATCTACCAGTAGATCGTGATCTACCTGTTGAACGTGCCTGTCCTAGAACATCCCACGTGGTCACGATGCAACTTTGTTGTGCACCAATGCATAAGAGTCAATCCCTGAATGCTCCTCCCCACTATTCCTTATTTCTAACTATAAAATCATAGAATAATTGGAATGTACAGTTGGAAGGAAACCTGAGGGCATCTAGTCTAACTTCCTGCAATGCAGGAATCTCATCTAAATGACAGATGGCCACCCAACCTCTGCTTAAAAACCTCCAAGGAAGGAGAGTCCACCACCTCCTAGGGAGATGATTTCACTGTCAAAGAGCTCTTGCTGTCAGAAAGTTCTTCTGAATCTCCTTTCTTGTAACTTGATGTCACTGGTTCGAGTCCTGCTCTCCAGACCAGGAGGCAACAAGCTTGCTCCATCTTCCACCTGACAGACCTTGAGATATTTGAAGACGGCTCTCATTTCTCCTCTCAGTCCCCCCTGCAAACCATTGTCCTAACCATAAAGCAGCTTTGGCAAAACGGTGGCATGCAGATAAATAATAATTAGAATCTGGATGAAGTAATCCACTTATTCCTGCTTATTTCCGGAGCAGATCTGATTGCGTCCACCTTGAGTGTTTGGCGTTGTCATGGAGATAGCCTCAGACGATACCTGGATAACAGGCTCATTTGCAGCCGTGAGTCAAGAGGAAGGCAGGCGATATCGTAAACATTTACCACGCAGGAGTTCAAACGTTAAAGCAAGACGAATGCAGGAGTTAAGGAAGAATTTACAACCCAGTTGGTAGCATGACTAATCTTTCGCTCTCCCCCAACTCCTCTCTTTCCAGCCTGCGGCCAAAGAGCCATGAATCAGACTATTAATATTCTCAATAAACTTCTAATTGCATGTGTGGCACTTTGCACAAGCCAAAATGTCTCATTCTTTGAAAAAGATGTTGCCCTCTTTTTTTCGCGCAGGAGAGCCAGCCAAGTATATACATACATGTGTGTGTGCCTGCAAACAGAGATAATATTCAGGATGGATTTTTTTTAAAGGACTTCTTCACCCAGGGCGTAGGCAAACTATTGAACTCGCTCTCAGAGAAGGCAGTGGTAGCCACCAAACCTAGGTGGTTGAAAAAGAACTTTGGACAAATTCATGGAGGAGAGGACAATTGATGGCTCCTGGCCAGGATGGCTGGCCTCTGCAGCCAGGGTCGGATCTTGATCCACAAGGCTTGGTTTCCAGACTCTGGATCATCTTGGTTGCACTCCTCTGCACACCTTCCAGCTTATCAGATTGCCAGTATCCTTCTTAGGTTGTGGTGCCCCAAACTGGACACAGGATTCCAGGTGGGGTCTGACCAGGGCCATCTTTACCTGGGGGTGCAAGGGGTGCAGGGCACCCAGGCGCTGAATTCTGGGGGGTGCCCGGCGCCCACCTCTGAAACCGCCTAAGCTCTTAACTATCTACCTGTTATGAAATAATAAGTAATTTTGATCAAGCTAGAAAAACAAAATACATATACAGTGGATGCTCGGGTTGCAAATGTGATCCATGCGGGATGCACGTTCGCAACCCGCAGCGTTCACAACCCGCAGCAGTGCATCTGCGCATACGCGGGTTGCAATTCGGCGCTTCTGCACATGCACAAAGCGCAATTTAGCACGTCTGTGCATGCGCGGCCCCCGAAACCTGGAAGTAACCTGTTCTGGTACTTCCAGGTTTCAGCGGGTCCGTAACCTGAAAAAACGCAACCTGAAGCGTCTGTAACCTGAGGTATGACTGTATACCCAGTTGTTACCGAAATGTATACCTACTGTTTCACTAAAGGACTTTCGACTTTGTGTGCTCATTTACCAAAGATGCGCCGCACCAGCAGCGGCGCTTGTCATTCACAACAGCAGCGCTTCTCAGACTTGGGGGCTCTGGGTGGATCTTTGCACCCTGGCGGCGCATACACTAAAGACTCCGCTGGGTCTGATCAAGGAATAATAATAATAATAATAATAATAATAATAATAATAATTTATTTATACCCTGCCCATCTGGCTGTGTTTCCCAGAAGAGAGCAGGTATCTCTTTGACTAGACAACAGGCTTCACAGCATCTCGCTTCCTCTGCTGCCGGCTCCCTGCAGCACCTCCTGCTATTGGGACATGATCCTGCGGGCAGCCAAGTTCTGCAAGCATGATGGATCTGCTTGGCAGGCTTAGCTAAGGCCCTAGTGAAGGGTTTTGGCTTCCTCTCATGCTATAAAAAGCAGCCTTAAAAAACAGCCTTTTTTATGATGATGTACTTACAATGTGGAAAATTCCCCCTTTAAAAACGAGGTAGAGGGAGATTGTAAACATTCAATTAACTGCCTTTGGTTACCGGCTGATAACAGTTTCGTTCCTGGCATTTGGAGGAGGACGTTTCAGCCGACAAAAGGTTTATGCTCTATTAATACGATTAATTGGCTTTAAAAGTGCTACTGGAATCTAATGTTCCATTACTGTGAGGCGAGACACCCTCCTGTCCTATTGCTGCAAAAGGAAAAAAAAAACCATTTGTTGAGGGAGGGATATTGTCTAAAGCTTTGAAGAGCCACATTTCCCAAGATCCTCAAATTAGGGACCCCATAGGGTCACCCAGTCCTCCCTTCCTACGATGCAGTGCTTGCAAAGAAACTCTCTGCAATTTGCAAGGCGTAGTTCCAGGGCTGTCTGCACATTTTAATCTGTTTTTTTTTTTTTTTAGTTTGTCACTGATTTTATCTTTGGAATATTTAAATTATTTCCTTTCCCGATGGCTTCATTGTCTTGCCTTTTCTGAAAACTGCTTTGAGTCTTCGAGGGGTGATTGTTTACAATCTACGATTCTATGAAATTACTACATTGAAGCAAATATTCTTACCGCTGTATTTGATCACGCGAATGGTCGAGTCTCCGTCTCCGAATATGGTGACCGGGGTCAGGCGGACTTCGTAAGCCTCAGGCTTGATCAGCTCTGTCAGGTTGTAGGTGATCAATTCTCCCTTCTGGATCTTCAGGTTCACAGCAATTTCCTGCTCCCACCAGCGCTGCTGTCCGGCCTAGAAGCAAGAGGCAAGAAGGTTGCTGAGTTCCAGATGAGCAAAACACGCAAATCAGCAGCGCAAAACCCGGCAAAACTTGAGAAAACCAAAAAGACGTTTATTTATGAAATGTATTAGTTCAGGCATAGGCAAACTCAGCCCTCCAGATGTTTTGAGACCACATTTCCCATCATCCCTGACCACTAGTCCTGTTAGCTAGGGATGATGGGAGTTGTAGCCCCAAAACATCTGGAGGGCCGAGTTTGCCTATGCCTGTATTGGTTGCTTACTTTTTGGCTCAGAAACTGAAAACGAAGTACAGAACAACTTGGGGAAGAAAACTACCGTATTTTTTTGCTCTATAGGACACACTTTTTCCCTCCTAAAAAGTAAGGGGAAATGTGTGTGTGTCTTATGGAGCAAATGCAGGCTGCACAGCTATTGCTGAAGCCAGAACAGCAAGAGGGATCACTGCACAGTGAAAGCAGCAATCCCTCTTGCTGTTCTGACTTCTGGGATAGCCGCGCGAAGCCTCTTCAGGGCGATGGGAGGAATAGCAAGATCCCT
This sequence comes from Podarcis vaucheri, assembly GCF_965113315.1. Lineage (NCBI taxonomy): Eukaryota > Metazoa > Chordata > Lepidosauria > Squamata > Lacertidae > Podarcis > Podarcis vaucheri. The sequence continues at coordinate 2,327,708 of NC_138759.1, forward strand.
CTTGCTGTTCTGACTTCGCTTCGCTGGAGAGGCGCTGCGCAGATTCAGAATATTTTTCTCTCTTGTTTTCCTCCTCTAAAACTAGATGCGTCTTATGGTCGGGTGCGTCATATAGAGCCAAAAATACGGTATATAACCAGGAAAAGATATACTGTATGTTGAAACAGGCCACCCACTCTAAAAGACCACAGATAATTAAAATTGAAAGGCCTGGTTTTAAAGGAATGTTTTTGCACTTGAAGGATGGTGCCAGGTAAGCATCCCAGGGAAAGCCTCATTCCGCGAATGAGGAGCCACCACTGAAAAGGCCCTGTTCTGATGTAGTCACCCTCCAACCCTCCCATGGAGGGAAGCACATGCCAAAGGGACTCAGGTGATCATCCTAGGGTCTGGGTCAGTTCATATGGGGAATATCCCATGAATGGCTGCCCCCCTTTGACCTCAGTGGGTCACAGCCATGGCAGGAGAATTAGGGAATCACATGCGGACCTTCATTCATTTGCTCAAATCTCAATTCCAATGGTGTTCCTTCGCTCTCGGCACCTGTTCCAAGACATGCTTGGAGTGGCGAAGGGTCGTGGTCTGCATGCCAATTGCTCCAGCCTCTGTCCCCTGGCATCTCCCGGCATGGCTGGGAAAGAAAGAAACCCGCTGCCTGAATTTCTGGAGAGCCACCGTCCACATTCACACCAAGCATTGAAAGCACTACGATGCCTCATTTTATCATATGTGGTGGGATTGTAAGGTAATTAAATTTTGGGGGGAAATGATATACAACGAATTGAAGAAAATGTTCCATTTAACATTTGTTTAAAAACCCCGAGGCATTTTTGTTGGGGACTGTAGGGAAAGACCTGCCAAAAAAGTTGAAAAACATCTTCATGTATGTGACAACGGCCGCGAGAGTTCTGGTAGCACAAGGATGGAAGACTGAAGAAATTCCAACTAAAGAATCATGGCAAGAAAAAATGATGGACTGTGCAGAACTGGCAAAACTGACATTTAAGCTACGGGACAAGGATAACTGTGACTTTAAGGATGAATGGGAACCCTTTACAAAGTATCTGAAGTATCTGAAGACGCAACAAAGCGAACTGGACTCCTTGGCTGGCTTTGAATAAACATTCACAAACTTTTTATTGATAATAATCAGCTAAATAGTTTGAGGATCTATACAACTTTGTAACATGCAGAAAACAGCAGTCTCAGAGAAACCAAAGACTGGAACTGAGGGAAGTCAGGGGTGGGGTGGGGTTGTGGGGGGGGGGAGGGAGGAAAAATGGGGAAAAAACAAGGATGATATGTTTTTGGATAATATGTCTTGTTATAATTTTGAATAGTAATAATAAGAAGAAAGCACTACGATGCCACATTAAACAGTTGCATTTGCAGGGGGTTGGACTAGATTCCAGCTCTAAGGTTCTACGATTTCTATGTATGTAGCGAGAAAACCCTATCAATCAGTTCAGAACAAAGTCTGGCTGGTGGAGGCAATTGCCTTGTCTTCATAAACAGAGTCTTTTAACAAACCTTTGCCCAACCTCAGTGCGGAGGCTTGATTTCCTTTGACATCCTGCACTAGCCTGGATGATGGGAACAAACCGCTCGAGGTGCAAGGAAGCCAGAGCAGAGATGCCTCTTTAAACATCGCTTCTTTCCCTGGGAAATTGCATCGCGAGACGGTTCGCTTGCAGAGAGAGCTTCCATTTGACCCGAGAGGGAGACGGGTGGGCCACTCTCCATTATTCATTAGGATGTAAGTGAGCAAATTTGTTTGCTTGTTTTGAGATCGTACGGCCGATTTTCAAGGCCGTTCTCTCACAGAGCTGCTTCCAACATGTAAAATGGCAATAGAGTCCTGAAGAACGGATCAAAAAAGCAATAAAAGCCCACTCTCTTTTTCCCCCAGAAGCGATTGAAGCCAATTTCGTCCGCCCCCCCCACAACAAGCTTTCCCAGCTAGATGAGAAGGTCTTTGCACCAGGAGTTCATTTGTTGTGAATTGCCCTGTGATATTCGGGTGAAGTGCGGTTTACAAATTGAATAATAAAAAAACAATTTAAATCAATGAATTTGGGATTGTTTTAAAAATGATTTTCAGTTATGTTTCTGCACCCCCCGCCCACTGTTTTAAAAACAACTTTAGTTGAAGCAAAAGGTCTTGCGGCAAATATGCAAAAGGACATTCCTAAATTAATCAGTTTAATCATTAAAAAAAAAAACATGATTAAAAAGGTAGAGCTTGACAACAATGTCAGATGAGCCCTCCTGGATCAGGCCAGCGGCCTGTCATGTCCAGCCTCCTGTTCTCCTAGAGGACAACCAAATAATTGGGGCAAACTCGCAAGTACCGTATTTTTCACACCATAGGATGCACCTGACCATAAGACGCACCTAGTTTTTAGAGGAGGAAAGGGGGAAGTCACAGTTTTGGGGGATCAGCTCAAAGTTGTGCAGCTTCTTTTGCAAAGGGAAAAAGCCCCCTTTTTGAGGATCAGCTCAAAGTTGCTGAGCTTATTTTGCAAAGGGAAAAAATCCTGTTTTTATGGGGTTCAACTCACAGTTCTGCAGCTTCTTTAGGAAAGGAAAGGGAGCAGTTTCTACAGTTTCCAAACAGATAATCTAATCAGCTAGTCACATGTCGCTTGGGAAACAAACAGCCTCCGTCTGCAGAACATTCAACAGTGGAGGCCTGGGCAAGGGGCTGGAACGGGAGCCAGCGACTGACCACACATTCGCTCCATAAGACGCACAGACATTTCCCCTTACTTTTTAGGAGGGGAAAAGTGTGTCTTATGGAGCGAAAAATATGGTGGATTTGAGAACAGCAGCAATTCTCCCTTCCTGCAGTTTCCAACTCCAGAGGCAGAGCCGAGCCACACTGGCTAGCAGCCATCAAGAGCCCTCTCCTCCAAGAATCTTATGCACCCTTGAGGACTAACACCTTTGCTATGGCATAAACTGTAGTCCATGAAAGGCAATGAGCACATTAGTTTTTAAGATACCGCAAGACTCTTTGTCGTCTCCATTTCATTAAGTGTGCCAGTGGAATCAATAAGTTTGGCTTGGGATGGAGAATTAAAGATGCTGAACTCAGCCCCAGTTAAAAGGGGAAGGAGAGCGACCTGGAACAAAAGGTGGCGTGGCATTTAATGATTCGTGCATTGCTTAGCTGCAAAAGAGCAGAGTTGCGTCCTGACACATGTAACCGCAGACCGCCTGGGACAGGAGAATAATGGGGCTATTTGCAAGATGAATTTAAAGGGGAGACAGCAATTTCAGAAAAGCTGAAAGTTTGCTTTGAACTTCCCATTGCTGGTATTATTTAAATTTGTGGACAAGACCATTATATACAAATGAAATAGAAAAGAAAATAATAAAAAGAAATGGGGGGGGGGAGATAGCAAGGCAAGCAAGCAAGCAAACAAACAAACAAACACCCTCTACAGTATGGTGAATAAATTGAAAGGAAATAAATATCATCATTTACATTGGAATTCCAGAAATGTGAAAACAGGGCCTGCCTCTCCATTAATTTGTTTTCGTGATTGTGTTCCTCTCATAATTTTTTATCATTAAGGCACTTTGCCAAATTTTTCTTAACCAATTAAACACGGTAGGGGGGAATCTTTATTTCCCCATTTCCCCGCCAGATACTGTTTTGCTGCTGTTAGCAGTGTGGCAATAAGCTGTAAATCAGTATCAATGGCTTCATTTTATAGTTTGAAGGGCAACCCACATGATCAGGGGGGTGGAGGCAATGATGGCGTCCGATGGCTACTGGCCAAGCTGTCTACACCTGTGCCTCCCCAGGAGGAAATTGCTGGAGGGGAAAGGACTATTGGGCTTGGATCCTGCTCCCCTGTTTCCCAAAGGCAACTGTTCAGCCCCTGTGAGAACAGCCAGCAGGTTCTTCTTACGTTCTTAGTCCTTGTGCTTCGTGTGACAAACCATGTATAAATATTCCTTACATTCTGCATGCAGCTCAGAGGACTTGACGCTCATCCAGGCTTGTGTGTTGAGCAAGCGGCTTTATGGAAGTGGGTTGTGGGCAACTTATAATCATCAGGAGCGATACCTCAACACCTTCCGTGTGCATTGCATCAATAATAATAATAATAATAATAATAATAATAATAATTTATTTATATCCCACCCTCCCCAGCCAAAGCCGGGCTCAGAGTGGCTAACAAAAGTAAAAATAGCACAATTAACACAAAACCACAGTCAATTAATTGAAATACATTCTAAAATCAATTCGGAATCAAATGAATGGAAACCATTGGGCTAGAGTTCTATGAGGATTACAGAAGGAGAGAGGGAGTCAGGCTGTGCCCTGGCCAAAGGCCTGGTGGAACAGCTCTGTCTTGCAGGCCCTGTGGAAAGATGTCAAGTCCCGCAGGGCCCTAGTCTCTTGGGACAGAGCGTTCCACCAGATCGGAGCCACAGCTGAAAAGGCCCTGGCTCTGGTTGAAGCCAGCCTAACCTCCCTGTGGCCCGGGACCTCCAAGATGTTTTGTTTGAAGACCATAAGGTCCTCCGTGGGACATACCAGGAGAGGCGGTCCCGTAGGTACAAGGGTCCTAGGCCGTATAGGGCTTTAAAGGTTAAAACCAGCACCCTGAACCTGATCCTGTACTCCACCGGGAGCCAGTGTTGGGCACCACGTAGCAGAGATAATCCTAAACAAAGATGTGGTCTCCCAAATCCACATTCCCGGCATGTTCACACTCTTGTCTCCATGATGTCTACGTTGGTTTGGCCACGTCCACGCAATGAAATATGGCAAGACCCCCCCAAGGACACGCTCCATGTGGAACGAGCTTCAGGCACCAGGCCTGCTGGCAGAACAACTCTGTACTACAAAGATGCTTATAAATGTGACATGAAGTCTGGCGACATCAACCCTGCCATGTGGGAATCCCTTGCAGACGACCGCAGTGCCAGCAAACAGCCAGTGGTGACCAGAGGAGGAATGAGCGCTGGGAGGAGCACAGAGAGAAGGAACTCCCTGGTGCACCTGCAGCAGCGCAACCGGGTACCTTCCTCTGCCCCAGCTGCAACAAAACATGTCTCTCCCATATTGGTTTCTACAGCCACAGCAGATGCTGTAACTCCTCAACAGTCTGACTTCACCCACAAAGGTGCACTGTTCCATTCAGGGCCGTCTTTAGCATATGCGGCGCCGGGGTACAAAAAACTTCGCAGCGCCCCCAATTTTTTTTGGGGGGGGCAGGCCCAAGTTGTGGAGCTTTTTTGGGGGTGGGCATGCAACTCTCTCCCATGCCGCTGTGAGAGGGGAGCAATCTGTCACGGAAAAGGAGCAATGCGGCCGCGAGCTGCTGCTAGCTTAGAAGCAAAACATAATGGGAATGTTGGAACTGTTCCGTGGGAAACAAAGGGGCAGTCTTTTCACAGTGCAAAGAACCGGAATTAGCTCACAGTGTAATATGAGCTGTACAGGAAGTATGGGAGGGGTTTGTTTCTCTGCTGTTGGAGTTTGGAGAGAGCAGACGTGTTTCTCTGTAACGCTGCAAAGACAGAAATAAAGGCATGTAAATACGTTTCTGTCTATCTCTTTCCCCTGCCCCTGGGGGGGCAGGGAAGAGTGGTGTGTTCTCCTCGCGCATGAGGAGGATCGCCGATCGCGACCTTGCCTGGGTCTTGCCGGGAATGCAGACAGGGAGGTCAACTGGTGTTTTAAGCCAGGTGCCTAGAGAGTGGCCAGTTTCTACTGGAGGCAGGCTTGAATACCGACACAATCCCCACAGAGGGTGGGGGAAGGCCAGCTGCCTCAGTGCCTGCGGTGCTCCAAAGGGGTCTGCTCCACTCAGCAGTGGCCTGGCTTTCTTCAATCCCCGGACTCCAAATCTCAGCCCTGGACTCTCGGCCTGGCACCCCTGAGAGCCCAGCACCCGGGTGCCCCGCACCCCTAGTGCCCATGGGTAAGGCGGCCCTGGTTCCATTGTCTCCTGAGACAGACAGATGCCAAAGCAACATGCAGGTGCCTGAATAAAAAGAGAGCTTTAAGGTGAATCTGTACATTGCTTGCTTTTCCTCAAACAGCATTGATTGAGGCCTTTTGCCACCTTGTGATGGTCACCCGTACATAAGAGAGGGGGGGGAGCAGACAATGACAGGTCCTGTTCCCTTTCACTGGCTTCGTCTCCTCCTGCGGAGCTTGAGTGACAGCTCAATTTTTTCAGCTCCGAGGGATCTTGGTGATCGACGCCGTTGCAGCCGGAGGGGGGGTGGGTGCGGGAGGGAGGACAGCTCGCTCCGGAAACTTAAAGGTTTTCAACTTCCACAAGATTGTTACCCGTCAAAACCCTCTTGACATGTGTTTAGCACTCGCTCTGTCAGGGAACAGCGGCAGAATGACAAGAGGTGCTGTTTAAGGAATTCTGCCACAGAGCCGGGCGATTGATCTCCAGTAGAATCTGGGTCGTTTCTCACTCAGATCCAGACAGACTTTTGTGTCGCTGGGAAATACAAATAATAATAATAAGCATCTGCATTCACGAGAGGGCAGGGATGCTTTGCCACTTCCAAGACTGCCTGAGCACCGCAGCCCATCTCCCACATGGGTGGAGGCAACTCAGAGAAGTCTCTTTCGAAGTTGCACCATGCAGTGAGACTTCATTGCTCCCGTCAGTTTACTCTCTCGCCATTTATTCCTTGTTATTCAACAAGAAGCCTTGGAAGAAGGATGAAGGGAAGAAAGGGAGGCAGGCGGGCGGTGAATCATCCATCCATCTGCGCAGGGAAGGACTGTTCCTGCTCCATCTGGCAAGTGACTGACACCCTTATCTGCCCTTTCAGGATCCTGGAAGTTGCCGATATCACCTCCTGTGTCCTCCCATCAATCAAGACGTGATTGACGTGGCTTTGAATAGGCTCCTCCGCTTGCCATTTCTGGAGTCTGCTCAGAACCAGTTCCGAGAAGGCTGCCGAAACTCTCTAGAAAACAGGAGGGCAAAAGAGCATGGGTGCTGGATCAGGCTGGTGGGCCATCTGCAGATGCAACCCATCAACGCTTCTCAAGGCCACTGGCTGGGAAATACAGGAGGGGAGCAAGTGCTCTTGTACTCACATCCCGCTTGCTGGTTTCTCTCTCTCTCTCTCTCTCTCTCTCTCTTTTTATAAAAAAAGATATTTATTAAAGTTTTTTAAAATATAACAATGAAAAAAATAAAATAAAAAGAAACAAAATACAAAATACAACATAAAAACAGTTAAAAAACAAATATTTTTCCATAACATATCTTTCTTACGCTTATTTCCCCAGACCTCCTCATACCTCCCTTCTTTGTATTCCACTTCAATTTGTTAGTTCAGCAAATCCTTACCATTAAGCTTTTACCCATTTATAAACCTTTTTTTCCGTATCTCCTAAAGCATTACAGCTGGAAACCCCTTAGTTTCTATCCAACATCCTTCTAACATTCATTAATTTTACAATATTTCTGTAAATAGTCTTTAAATTTCTTCCAGTCTTCTTCCGCCGTCTCTTTTCCCTGGTCTCGGATTCTGCCAGTCATTTCTGCCAATTCCATGTAGTCAATCACCTTCATCTGCCATTCTTCCAGGGTGGGTAGATCTTGTGTCTTCCAATACTTTTCAATGAGTATTCTTGCTGCTGTTGTAGCATACATAAAAAAAGTTCTGTCCTTCTTTGGCACCAATTGGCCGACCATGCCCAGGAGGAAGGCCTCTGGTTTCCCGCTTGCTGGTTTCTCCTTGGGGCATCTGGTTGTGAGAAGAGGATGTGGGAGTGGATGGACCGCTTGCGTGGTTCTGCAGGATATTTGTATGTCCTTAAGCTAGCGCAGCATCCTGTTCCCAGGATGCCCCATTGGGAATGATGGTGGTGGTGGTGATGATAATATTAATAATAATAAATTTATTATTTACACCCCGCCCATCTGGCTGGGTTTCCCCAGCCACTCTGGGCGACTCTCAACGGAATATTAAAAACATCATAAAAGAGTTATATGCCGCCAATATGACTGGGTTTCCCCAGCTGCTCTGGCGAGCGCCCAACAAAATAGTAAAAGATCAAACATCAAAAACTTCCCTAAACAGGACTGCCTTCAGATGTCTTCTAAAAGTCAGATAGTTGTTTATTTCCTTGACATCTGCAGGGAGGGTGTTCCATAGGGCAGGCGCCACTACCAAGAAGGCCCTTTGCCTGTAACCTCACTTCTCGCAGCGAGGGAACCGCCAGAAGGCCCTCGGCGCTGGACCTCAGTGTCTGGGCTGAATGATGGGGGTGGAGACGCTCCTTCAGGTATACTGGGCTGAGGCCGTTTAGCACCAACACTTTGCATTGTGCCCGGAAAAGTACTGGGAGCCAATGTAGGTCTTTCAGGACTGGTGTTATCTGGTCTCGGCAGCCACTCCCAGTCCCCAGTCTAGCTGCCGCATTCTGGATTAGTTGGAAGCCCATAAGCAGGACCTGAATGCATTTTGTCTCTCTGCTCTTACCACACATATTCTATGTTTCTCTGGCCTCAAGAGATCTGCACTGCAGGGGTCATCCCTAGATTAAAGTGGGTTGGGCTAGATGGCCCTCTGGGTCCCTTCCTAACCTACAATTCTATGATTCCAGCCAAGATTTTGCACATGGAGAAATGAAGCGCTCAGGGTTGTTATTTTTATTTATTTTTGCTATAGCACAGGCATAGAGGATATTTTGTTTCTGTTTAGCGAAAAGCTTCATTTAAGTTTTAAAAACCCCCACGTTGCTCTGCTCTAACAACACAAAACACCCCAAGCGCCTCAGAACTCCATGGGGCAGCCTTTTTGACAGCCTCACTTTGTAATGCCTATCGGAAAGCCTCTAAGGCCCAGACTGGCGTGGAGCTGCAAAGGCTTTTAAAATGCGGGAAATGAAGAGCTTTGTTTAAGCACAGATTGAAACGGAGGGAGCACAGAGTGACTTGGAAAAAGATCAGAATTTTGTTTAGCCTAGAAAACAGAAGATTGAGAGGAGATAGGATTTGTTGTTGTTTCATCGTTTAGTCATGTCCGACTCTTCATGACCCCCTGGACCAGAGCATGCCAGGCCCTCCTGTCTTCCACTGCCTCCCGCAGTTTGAATAAAAAAATTCCTTCCAGTAGCACCTTAAAGACCAACTAAGTTAGTTCTTGGTATGAGCTTTCGTGTGCATGCACACTTCTTCAGATACACTGAAACATCAAGGAGAAAAATTTAATGTAGTGAAGGGTGGTGGGAATGGGAGATTGGCAGATAGCTGAGATGAGCCTGTGAGATCTGCCAATCTCCCATTCCCACCACCCTTCTGAGTAATACCCCTCCCCACCTTCACACTATATAGAAGGATCTGGCAACTTCTGTTTCAGTGTATCTGAAGAAGTGTGCATGCACACGAAAGCTCATACCAAGAACTAACTTAGTTGGTCTTTAAGGTGCTACTGGAAGGATTTTTTTTATTTTGACTATGGCAGACCAACACGGCTACCTATCTGTAACTGTTCCCGCAGTTTGGTCAAACTCATGCTGGTAGCTTCGAGAACACTGTCCCACCATCTCGTCCTCTGTCGTCCCCTTCTCCCTGTGCCCTCCATCTTTCCCAACATCAGGGTCTTTTCCAGGGAGTCTTCTCTTCTCATGAGGTGGCCAAAGTCTTGGAGCCTCAGCTTCAGGACCTGTCCTTCCAGTGAGCACTCAGGGCTGATTTCCTTCAGAATGGAGAGGTTTGTTCTTCTTGCAGTCCATGGGACTCTCAAGAGATAGGATAGCTATGTTCAAATATCTGAAGGGCTGCCCGGTGGAAGATTTCTTGATTTCTCCTGCTCCAGATTGCAACAACCCCAGAGTTGTTCGCGACTAGACCTGACTGTCAGGGGTACCTTTACCTTTAACCCATTCTGGTGTATCAGGTGCCAAGCCTAAGGGACGTCATGATCTACACAGTCCCTTTTATGTCCTTGGGAGTTCTTCCAAAATCATTACCATGGAAGGTAATAATTTTAGTGTTGGCCACCCATAAACCTCTTGCAAACAAGATCCGAAGAGCTCTGTGGGTTTCGCTGCTTTAGAAGAGAGCTCTTCTCCCGGTTAACTTGGCCCTGGATGGCGTCTGGAATAAAACCCAAGTGTCAGATTGTGGATTAAGCACCCACACTCCAACAGGGTGGTTAATTTAAGAAATCAAGGCAAGGCAATCTAAACCTCTCAGTTGGAGCACTCGACACCCGCTCTCCAAAATCAACTCTTTGCCAAAGATGGAAATGAGATGATGTTTTCTCCAACAAAAGTGTGTGGAAATTTTGACACACAAAAAAAGGTCTCAGCCGTTTTTATTTTGCATAGGTTGAGAGCTCCTTTAGCACAGCAGCTGTGAGATGAAAAATCCTCCATTTATCGCTTTGTTTTTATTCTGTTTTTCAGAGTGAGAAACCCTCCCGAGGCAGCTCACGGCGATTTTAAAACTTAAAATGACAAAAAATGGTTGATACGCAATTAAAGATGATCAAAACCAGCCAGACAACAGGAACTCACCGCCAGCATGTATGACAAAATCAGCCAAACAGCAAGCAAAACAAAAAAGTTTTGAAGGGCTGCTTAAAGGCAGCTACTGTTAAGGACATTCCACAGATGTGGAGCCAACACCAAGAAAACCCTGACTCTGGCAACTGCCAGTCAGAAGGTGGAGCGGAAAGTAAGTCTGATTTCAGGGGCTGAGCATCTTCCAGCATTGAAGGGGATTGGTCTAGATGAACCTCAGGGCCTCATCCAGCTCTACAGTTCTAGGATTCTAAGATTCTATATGGGTTCTTCAAGCAGTTCCTCAAATAGCTTGGTTCTAGTGTGACCTAAATTGACAGATTCCTCATCATTCCTCATCACGGCCTAGGACCCTCATACCTACGGGACTGCCTCTCCCGGTATGCCCCATGGAGGACCTTAAGGTCCATAAATAGCAACACCCTAGAGGTCCAAGGCCCTAATGAAGTCAGATTAGCCTCAACCAGGGCCAGGGCCTTTTCAACTCTGGCTCCAGCCTGGTGGAACACTCTGCCTCATGAGACCAGGGCCCTGCGGGATCTGATTTCTTTCCGTAGGGCCTGTAAGACAGAGTTGTTCTGCCTGGCCTTTGGCTTGGAATCAGTTTGATTCCCTCCCCCTCTTTCTTTTTTCTTTTTCATTTCTCTTCCTGCGATGAGGCTACATTTTAATATTTTAATGTTTCAATATTTTAATTGTTGCATTTTAATCTTGTTTTTAAGTTGTATTCATTCATCTTGTTTTTATTATTGCTCGTTAGCCGCCCTGAGCCCGGCCTTGGCTGGGGAGGGTGGGGTATAAATAAAAAATTATTATTATTATTATTATTATTATTATTATTATTATTATTATTATCTTTAGCAGGGCTTAAACATCAGACAGAAAAGTGTGGTGGACACGTTGGAACTCCCTGCTTATTGATATCAGGGCGGCATTTCCACTGTATTCTTCTCAGCACCTGCGGAAGCACATCCTTTTTTAGACCAGCCTACCCAGATGTTTAGGAAGTTTGAGTTTTACTGAGTTTAGTCTACTCTATTGCGGCTTTAACTGTGTGTATGTTTTAAATGATGGTTGTAAACGTTTTAGTGATAATTTGATTTTTTTTTAATCTTTGAGGGTTTTCCCCCCTACAATCAAGTGGCATATAGATTTTATGAAATGAATGGAAAATAAATAAAAATGAACCCTAGCCCACTCCATAAAGGCGAGTGTCACCTAAATATATACAATTTGTCTGCCTCTGAAAGTCACCCAAATATTCCAATCCCTGGATAGCTCAGCTGGTCAGAGGCTGGTCCTGATAATGCCAAGGTTTGGCCACAGGGCTGGTTCCCCTCCCTGACTTTAGGACATTGCCATAAAAAAGTGGTGGACTTTTCTGACAGTGCGGAAAAGGTTTCCAAAAGACAGAAAATGGATTCATGGAATCGTACAATTGTAGAGTTGGAAGGAACCCCGGGGTCATCTACTCTACTCCAACCCCCTGCAATGCAGGGATCTTAGCTAAAACCTCCAAGACAGGTGGTCATCCAAGCTCTGTTGAACAGCTCTTCCTGTCAGAAGGTTCTTCCTGATCTTTAGTTAGAATCTCCTTTCCTGTCATTTGAATCCATGGGTTGGGGTCCTTTCTGCCCTCTGGAGCAGCAGAAAACAAGCTTCCTCCATCTTCCGCTTGGTAGCCCTTCAGATACTGGAAGGTGGCCATCTTCTCCACTGTCAGTCTTCTTCTCTTCTCCAGGCTAAACACACTGAACTCCCGCAGCCATTTCTCACCAGGCTCGGTTTCCAAACCCGTCACCTTCTCCGTCAACCTCCCCATGTCACCTTCTGCTCCAACCTCCATCCCTGACCAGCTTGTGTATGTCACAGCAGAAAACTGGATTTGCAAAAGCAGAGGGTAAGGAACACACTTTTGAACAACAGAGGAGAAACAGAAATGGTGGAGGATGTTCTTGGTACAGATCCAGTTGCAAGTCGGACCAAAGTTGGTGTCTGAAAAGATCCACGCAGCTGTGTAAAGGATGTGACTGTTAGAATTCCTGCTCCATGATTGCAGTCATGGGATTGTTGTCTTTCACATGACGGTGTATGTTTTGACTCCACAGAGTGGGAAGTGATGGAGACAGGATGTTTGTGTTACTGTGTTCCGTGAAGGGGGATTATTGTCTTTTGTTCTTTTTCTCTTTGCTGTCTGATGCTAGAGAGAGAGGGAGCCATGTTGCAGTGCTCCGTGTGTGTTTATATGTAAATAAAGTAGATTAGCCAAAATGCTGAGTTGCTGAGGTCTGTCACGCATGATGCGCAAACTCTGCAGATCCCTAAGTGTGCCGGTGTCGGTTGGCATTGGTCGCTGTGATGTTCGGGCTGAAGAAAGCTTTTGAAGCTCCCGAATGATCGACCAGGAGCGAGAGAACATGCCAGTTAGGCATGTGTCTCTGCCAGGGTCCTACTCGCCTGTAGGACGAGCTATCCTTGGACCAATCTGGATAGCAAGAATTGTATAAGATTCTTACCACACCTGGAATCAACATCACAATCCTCAACATGTCTTCTCAGAATGAATTCTCATGGCTTTCAGTGAGAACATAAGCTTTCTTTTATCTGCAATCCCAGGTAAAGATGAGTAAGACTGTAGCCCTAAGTATGTCTACTCAGAGTTTAAACTGCATTGAATTCAACGGGGTCAAGTCCTACAACAGCAGGCATAGGATTGAAGTGGCACATAGCATAGCTGCCTTTTCCACGGGTAAAAGGGTTCACAGGACCATGGATGAGATTTTTTTAAGTGTTACGGTTGCAGATGAGGAAAGTCCCTTGAGCTGATTTTTCTTTTTTCTTTTTAACATGTGGGTGAGAATTTGATCTGCCTTCAAGCCACCCCAGGAAGAGTGGTGTGCCTAAAGATCAAACTGTATTATTTAACACTCATTCCCACTCCTTATCAGGTTCCACAACTGAGTCAAAGAGGGATATTCACTTCTGCAAATGTGTTTGCATTGAGAGATTTCTTGAACGTTATCGCTGGGCAGACTAACTCTTAAGCAAATTCGCAGCAGGTGTTAACAGGGAAGAAGGCGTCTAATTATCACCCTGGCTCCAGGAGATATCACGGCATAATGAAGGAAGAGAGGGGAGTCTCTTTCTCTCTTCCTCAAACAAACACACACGTGAAAAATCCCCATTTGCAGTTGAGTCACATAACACAGTCAAGAGCAGCTCCAAGTGAAGGCTCCCTGATGGGCACTTCAGGACATTTAAAAGATTGCGGCTGTTTATTTGAAAGATGTCCTACTCACCCTTCACCATAAGGTTCCAAGGTGGGTGAGAACAATACACTGATAGAACTGTAGAGTTGGAAGGGATCCCCAAAGGTTCTCTAGTCCAACCCTCTGCAATCTCAACAAAAGCATCCATGCCAGGTGGCCAGCCAAGCTCTGCTCAGAAACCTCCAGTGGAGAGCCCACCATTTTCAGAGGCAGACCGCTCTACTGTTGAATGGTTCTTGCCTAATATTTAGCTGGAATCTGTGGGAATGTTCAGGGATGCAGGAGAGGATATATTGTGTGATTATAGCCTTTCCAACTTGTGTAAACAAGTTCACAATTTAGCAGAGTAACATTCCCCTTTTTAAACTCACAGCGGATGCGTTTGCTCAGGCTCGCTAAAGCCTCTATAATAACTGTTCTGGTATTTCCCCCTTATTCCGTCATAAAAGATAAGACACGACACAGCTTCTATAAAAGTATAAAAAGAGTTTACTCACATTCTGTTCACAATCGGATCCCAGAAGGCAGACTTAGCTTGGAAAAGTAACATACACCTGGAAAACTATCTCATAAGGAGACAGTCCCTTTGTCCTCTCTTGGATGGAGGTCAAGAGAGCATCTTTGGCTAAGCAGATGTTGCTTCTTTGATGCATGTAGTCAAAGAGAGAGAGGTGGCTGCCCTGCCCTGTGCTTTTGTCGTTACCTGCACAGGTGAGGCCACGCCCACCTCTAGTCACATGCAAAGGAAGTCTGTCCCAGCCCAGAAGGAAACAGGAAGTTTACCTGCTGGCTGGACAAACATTCCTCCCCATGTGTAAACATGTTCACTCTAGGAATGTTGTACTTGACTGCTCTTGTGTTTCACATCCCACAGAATCTCCTCCCTCCCAGAGCAATAGAAAACAAGCTCACTCCATCTTCCATGTGACAGCCCTTTGGATCTTTGAAGACAACGATCATCTCACCCCACAGTCACCTCTTCTCCAGGCTAAACAGTCACAACTTCCTAAACCAGGGAGTGGCACCATCACTGAGGTTTTGAGGTGCACATTTATGGATTTGCACTTGATGAATGAATGAACCAATTAACCAAATGAACGCAAATGGATGAAAATGGATGTTCTTTGCACCCCCTGCCTGGACCAGTCACCATAACTTTAGGGGACGGTCCAGAGATGAAGAAGAAGAAGAGGAGTTTGGATTTGATATCCTGCTTTATCACTACCCTAAGGAGTCTCAAAGCAGCTAACATTCTCCTTTCCCTTCCTCCCCCCCAACAAACACTCTGTGAGGTGAGTGGGGCTGAGAGACTTCAGAGAAGTGTGACTGGCACAAGGTCACCCAGCAGCTGCATGTGGAGGAGCGGGGAAGCGAACCCGGTTCACCAGCTTACGAGTCTACCGCTCTTAACCACTACATCACACTGATTTGAGCCTCTTCTGGTAGGGGCCATTTGTGACCATTCACTTCTTCACACGGTGCAGAGGTAGACTGTGTAGACAAGGGGAGTAATAGTGCCACTGTATTCTGCTCTGGTCAGACCTCACCTGGAGTACTGTGTCCAGTTCTGGGCACCACAGTTCAAGAAGGACACTGACAAACTGGAACGTGTCCAGAGGAGGGCAACCAAAATGGTCAAAGGCCTGGAAACGATGCCTTATGAGGAACGGCTAAGGGAGCTGGGCATGTTTAGCCTGGAGAAGAGGAGGTTAAGGGGTGATATGATAGCCATGTTCCAATATATCAAAGGATGTCACATAGAGGAGGGAGAAAGGTTGTTTTCTGCTGCTCCAGAGAAGCGGACACGGAGCAATGGATCCAAACTACAAGAAAGAAGATTCCACCTAAACATTCGGAAGAACTTCCTGACAGTAAGAGCTGTTTGACAGTGGAATTTGCTGCCAAGGAGTGTGGTGGAGTCTCCTGCTTTGGAGGTCTTTAAGCAGAGGCTTGACAACCATATGTCAGGAGTGCTCTGATGGTGTTTCCTGCTTGGCAGGGGGTTGGACTCGATGGCCCTTGTGGTCTCTTCCAACTCTATGATTCTATGATTCTATGAACTCCTTCCCACAGGACGCAGAGATGACCACCGATTTGGATGGCTGTAAAAGAGGACTGGACCAGTTCATGGAGGAGGAGAGGGCTATTGATGGCTACTCTCCAGGACGGCTCTGCTCTGACTTCATGGTGATTGGTAGCAATGCTTATGAAGACCAGCTGCTGGAAACTGCAAGAGGGGAGAGCTGCTTTTGTGCTCAAATCCTGATTGCTGGTTTCCCACAGGCATCTGGTTGGCCACTGTGAGAACAGGAGGCTGGACTAGAAGGGCCACAGGCAGCAGCCTCCACTTATTTTATTATGGAGCCTCCAGGTCCTGCAGCAGTCTATCTGGATTCTTAGGGTTATTTGGCCCCTGTGTGAACAGGATGCCGGACAACAAGCCTGATCCACCAGCATTCTTTGAATGCTCTTAAGTGCGAGCTGAGCAATGACCAACCTAGACAGCATCTTAAAAAGCAGAGACATCACCTTGCCAACAAAGGTCCGTATAGTTAAAGCTATGGTTTTCCCAGGAGTGATGTATGGAAGTGAGAGCTGGACCATAAAGAAGGCTGATCGCCGAAGAATTGATGCTTTTGAATTCTGGTGCTGGAGGAGACTCTTGAGAGTCCCATGGACTGCAAGAAGATCAAACCTCCCCATTCTGAAGGAAATCAGCCCTGAGTGCTCACTGGAAGGACAGATCCTGAAACTGAGGCTCCAGTACTTTGGCCACCTCATGAGGAGAGAAGACTCCCTGGAAAAGACCCTGATGCTGGGAAAGATGGAGGGCACAAGGAGAAGGGGACGACAGAGGACGAGATGGTGGGACAGTGTTCTCGAAGCTACCAGCATGAGTTTGACCAAACTGCGGGAGGCAGTGGAAGACAGGAGTGCCTGGCGTGCTCTGGTCCAGGGGGTCATGAAGAGGCGGACACGACTAAACGACTAAACGACAAGTGCCAGTTGGCAGAACCACCTCCAACTTGCTTCCCCTCTTGGCACAGCCCCACCTAGCAAGGAAGCAAATAGCGCAAGGCCCAAGCAGATCTGTTCCAGAACGCTTTGAGCTTCCCTACCGAACGGCAAGCAGCTCAGATCCCGTTGCTCTGCCTGAAACGTGCTCTTGCCGCGAGAGCTGAGGTGAGCCAACTCCCCGTCGCAGACATGTCAGCCCTTTCAAAAGCTGCTTATCTCCACGAGTGCTCTTTGATAATGCCTTGTAAGCTTTGCCTGGGGGCCCTGTGTCTCGAGCAGCCGATCCGGGGGGCGCCGAACACGTCCCGCCATCTTGCCTTTCTGAAGACAAACCTGCCTCGCAGGTGTCACTTGTGAGGACGTAAGGAATATCAAAGTGCTCATGTAACTCCTCAGATAAAGGAGGACGTAATTATTGTTCCAGACCAACGCTGGCAGGCAGATACAAAAGCCAGCCTTCGCTTTGCATCATCTCATCCACAGGGAAAGCCGGGAGCTAGTAAATGATGTCCAAAGAACTGGTCCTGGTCCTCTGCTCATTGTCCTTGACCGAGGCCAAAGGCTGCCTATAATTTTCTCACTTCACCGCTGGTTTCTCCTGCGTTGTGTAGCAGCGTAATGGACTTCCTCAGAAGGTGGGGGACTCTCCATCTCTGGAGGTTTTTAAGCAGCGGTTGGGGGGGCCATCTGACAGCAATACCTCAAGGACTGCCTCTCCCCATATGAAGTGACCCAGACCCTACATTCATCATCTGAGACCCTTCACTGTGTGCCTCCTCCACAAGAGGTCAGGAAGGTGGCAACACGAGAACGGGGCCTTCTCTGCAGTGGCTCTCCACTTCTGAGATGGCCTCCCCAGGTAGGTTCATGAGGCACCTACATTATACACCTTTAGGCACCAGGTGAAAATGTTCCTCTTCAACCTGGGCCTTCGGCTGATTGACATCCGATGCCATTTTAACTGTGTTATGGGAGGGGGAGTTCTTGGTGTGGTGTAGTGGTTAAGAGCAGTAGTCTCGTAATCTGGGGAACTGGGTTCGCGTCTCCGCTCCTCACCTGCAGCTTCTGGGTGACCTTGGGCTAGTCACACTTCTCTGATGTCTCTCAGCCTCACTCACCTCACAGAGTGTTTGTTGTGGGGGAGGAAGGGAAAGGAGAATGTGTGCCGCTTTGAGACTCCTTCGGGTAGTGATAAAGCGGGATATCAAACCCAAGCTCTTCTTCTTCTTCTTGGTTTGTTGTTGTTCTTATTTTTACTACAGTGGAACCTTGGTTGTCATATGTAATCTGTTCTGGAAGACCATTTGACTTCCGAAACGTTCGACAACCGAGGCGCAAAGAAAGTGCTGCCTGCAATTTCAATGGAGAAAACGGAGAACACACCTGTTCTGCCTGGCCTTTGGTTTGGACTCAGTCTGACCCTTCCGTTGCCCTCCCCTTATGGTCTTGATTTATCAGCTATTTTAAAATGAGGCTACATTTTAAATTGCGTTTTAACCTTTATTTGAAATTGGTTCTCCCCCCCCCCTCTTTTCCCCCTATTATGTTTTTACTGTGATTTTATTTTATTGGTGTTAGCCGCTCTGAGCCCAGCTCTGGACGGGGAAGACAGGGTATAAATAAAATTTATTATTATTGTTGTTGTTGTTGTTGTTGAAGGTGGATCTACCTTAAGAATATAGGGGACACAGGTGGCACTGTGGGTTAAACCACAGAGCCTAGGACTTCCGAGCAGAAGGTCAGCGGTTCAAATCCCCGCGACGGGGTGAGCTCCCATTGCTCGGTCCCTGCTCCTGCCCACCTAGCAGTTCAAAAGCACATCAAAGTGCAAGTAGATAAATAGGTACCACTCTGGCGGGAAGGTAAACGGTGTTTCCATGCCCTGCTCTGGTTCACCAGAAGCATCTTAGCCATGCTGGCCACATGACCTGGAAGCTGTACACCAGCTCCCTCGACCAGTAAAGCGAGATGAGCGCCACAACCCCAGAGTCGGCCACGACTGGACCTAATGGTCAGGGGTCCCTTTACCTTTTACCTTAAGAATATAAGAAGATCCTGTTGGATGAGGCCCAATGGCCCATTTAGTCCAGCATCCTGCTCTCACAGTTACCGAGAAGATGCCCGCAAGCAGAACATAAGGACCAGAGCTTCTCTCATCCGTGGTTTCCATTGCTGCCCCTGCCTGTGGAGGCAGAGCAGAAGCCCCTTGTGGCTGGTAGCCCTCGAGATAGCCCCCCCTCCCATTAATTTACTGAATCCTCTTCTAAAGCCATTGAGGTTTTTGGTCATTGCTGCCTCCTGTGGGAGAGAGTTCCACAGTCTAGCTCTGTGCTGTGCAAAGAAGGACTTTTTCTTACCTGCTCTCAATCACCACTCAAGCTTTGCAAGACGTCCTGGGAGTGGCCTTACACACCAGTGACCAGCAGTAAGTTGGCAGTCCAATTTAGGAAAATAATCTTGCGGTAATGCACCCAGTTTCTTTGCAGAAGAAGCCAGCCTCCTTATGCATGTGCTATTCCATAGTGGGATTATAAATGAGCAACTCAACAGCCATCCTATGTCACACACTGCGAGGGACCTCATGCAACCTTTGACCTTTGCCCAAGTGATGCGACGAAGAGGGAGGGATGCCAACTTTCGCCAAAGTGGGGTGATTAAATTCCTAAAGACCGTTCCGCTTTCTACATCACTTTCAGATTATTTTTTAAAGTCCTTGTGAAAATGCATTAGCATTTTAGCACTGATTTCTCCTTCTATATCGTTTTGTTTCCCCAAATCTACCCCGTTCTGAGAACAATTTTATCCCTAAAATGATAGGTTTGGGTATGTTATTTTCACTGAAACGGATATTTGTATGGACGCTTTCCTCTAATAAATGTATGCACAGCGTTTGGTCAGAAAACTGCACCACAAGATTCAGGCACAACCAACTCTCCATCTTTGTAGACAAAAGAGTTACGTTTGAAATATGTTGGGCTACATAGACAGAGTTCTGTGCCCCTCTTGCCTTTCCCTCGACACCCTCAACAAACCAGGAAAAAAAAACACAACGTGAAGCTCATGCAGCAGATGTCCGTCTCTGCTGCAAAACATCTCTCCTTTTCTTTTGCTGAGATTCCTGCAGCCCTCCAGCCTCAACCGGGACCACGTCTTTCATCTTCCTGTTCAGCTCTGCATCCCAGAGAGCTGCAAATTCATTTTGCACATCGAAAACCCTCTTTTGTACATCGCGCACAGCCCCCCCAAACTTCTAATTGACAGAGACAAAAAACGAGTTGAAACAGGAGATGAGATTGGAGTTGGGAAAAGGCACCTCGCCCGGCTTCGGAAGAAGCACATGAGACTCTCACCTGCCGGATACCCAGGTGGTACGTGAGGATGCGGTCCACAGCGTCTGGGTTCATCTGAGTCCACTCGAGGCTGTAGGCGTAGACGCGGGCCCGATTCTGCCACAGCGGGTTGTACGTGTCGTAGTAGAACTCCGGTGCATAGGCTTTGCCTGCGGGGAAGAGAGGAACGAGGGTCAGGCGAGAGGAGGCGATGCCAAAGCAGCAAGAAAACAAACAGTGTGGGCACATCATGTTTCTAGATCATGGGCAGGCAAACTAAGGCCCAGGGGCTGGATCCAGCCCAGTCGTCTTCTAAATCCAGCCTGCGGACGGTCCAGGAATCAGCGTGTTTTTACATCAGTAGAATGTGTGCTTTTATTGAAAATGCATCTTTGGGTTATTTGTGGGGCATAGGAATTCATTCATTCTCTCCCCCCCAAAAAAAATATAGTCTGGCCCCCACAATGTCTGAGGGACTGCCCCCCCAAGCCACATTCTAAAAGGGTGTTGGATGTCAATCAAATCAACCAAAGGCCTGGTTAAAAAGGAACATTTTTGCCTGGCGCCTAAAGGTGTATAATGAAGGTGCCAGGCAAACTTCCCTGGGGAGAGCATTCCACAGATGGGGAGCCACTGCAGAGAAGGCCCCGTTCTCGCGTTGCCACCCTCCGGACCTCTCAAGGAGGAGGCACGTGAAGGAGGGTGTCAGAAGATGATTTCAGGGTCTGGGTAGGTTCATATGGGAAGAGGTGGTCCTTGTGGTATTGTGGCCCTGGGCCAATTAAGGCTTTATAGGTCAAAACCAGCGCTTTGAATTGGTCCCAGAAACTAATCGGTAGTCATTGCCATGAGTTTTTCTAACAGATGAAGTTCAAACTATAAACATTCATAAATAAAATTATTATTATTATTATTATTATTATTATTATTATTATTATTATTATTAAATAAAATACACAGTAAAGCAATCCCATTAAAAAAACACACCACAGCAATTAAAAACAAGAGGCTCAGGTTGAACGATGGAAGGTGTGCTGGTGTATGGTGTAAACAGATAATAATAATAATAATAATAATAATAATAATAATAATAATAATAATAATAATTTATTATTTATACCCTGCCCATTTGGCTGAGTTTCCCCAGCTACTCTGGGTGGCTCCCAATTGAGTGTTAAAAACAATACAGCATTAAATATTAAAAGCTTCCCTAAACAGGGCTGCCTTCAGATGTCTCCTAAAAGTCTGGTAGTTGTTTTTCTCTTTGACATCTGGTGGGAGGGCATTCCACAGGGAGGGCGCCACCACCGAGAAGGCCCTCTGTCTGGCTTGCTGTATCCTCGCTTCTCACAGCAAGGGAACCGCCAGAAGGTCCTCGGCGCTGGACCTCAGTGTCTGGGCTGAACGATGGGGGTGGAGACGCTCCTTCAGGTATCATGGGCCTTTGAGGCAGTTTAGGGCTTTAAAGGTCAGCACCAACACTTTGAATTGTGCTCGGAAACGTACTGGGAGCCAATGTAGGTCTTTCAGGACCGGTGTTATATGGTCTCGGCGGCCGCTCCCAGTCACCAGTCTGGCTGCCGCATTCTGAATTAGTTGTAGTTTCCGGGTCACCTTCAAAGGTAGCCCCATGTAGAGCGCATGGCAGTAGTCCAAGCGGGAGATAACCAGAGCATGCACCACTTTGGCGAGTCTGCGGGCAGGGAGGGTCTCATCCTGCGTACCAGGTGCATCTTCCAGAGCCGGCAGAATGCCAGCATAGATGGGGACTCTTGCATTTCATTACGGAGTACATGCCACATTTTATTTATCTATTCAGTTTTTATACTGCCCTTCATCCAAAGACCACAGGGCAAATCACAGCATAACAATGCAAAATAACAACACAAAAGACATAATAAAGAAAGGCTGCATTGCAGGGGGTTGGACTAGATGACCCTCAGGGTCCCTTCCAACTCTACAATTCTGTCTCTAAAATGGAGTGGGTTTTATTTGCTGATCTTAATGCTTGGTGCCTCAGCTCGCTTGTTTTCCTCTTCCCTCCCCATCCCTGTTTCCTTTTGTGCCGTGTCATTTTAGACAGAGGGCAAGGACCGTGTTGCATTCCTTGACACATAAGCTGCACCAGGAGCCCTTCTGAGCAAAGAGAGGGAGATAAATCAATGAACAATAAACGTCTGAATGAACCCTTTATACATATTTGAGCAAAGAGCAACACTGCCCTGCATTGTGAAATGTATCATTATTAGTGGAGTGTAGGATATTTTCTCCCACAGGAAATGGAATTCGTGGTCCCTTTTAGGTTGTGATCCCCGACAGAGCTGGCCTCTGCCTTGAAAGGAGATGCTCTGGGGCGCCTGTCAGGCCAGCCAGGAGAATTTCAGTTAAAATTCCGCTCGCAAAGCACCTTCCATCTCCACGGCTTTTGTTATCGACTGCAAGCTCGGCGCTTCCAAAGAGCAGGGGAGGAAAGCGCAGGATCTCTCGAGTTCAAAGAGGTTTCTCTTGCCCCGTGAGCAGGAGGATCAATACGGAACAGAGATTGCGGTGCTGAACTCAAAGCAACGCACGTGTGTGTGTGGGAGGGAGGGAGGCAGTGAGAGAGAGCTGGAAATTGTGGACTTCCAATGAATCATTGCTGCAACAATTCTTCAACATCAACTTTGTTGGACTGGTCATGTTCTGTGGATGCCTGATGATCGTCTTCCAAAGCGACTACTCTATTCTACTCTGTTCTGTAGTATTAACACCAACAACTGGGAAACCCTGGCCTGTGAGCACTCCACTTGGAGAACAGCCTTGACCAAAGGTGTCATGGGCTTTGAAGACACTCGAACTCAGAATGTAAGGGAGATTCCATCAACGGTGTCTCAGAAAAATTTTACACATCACTTGGGAAGACAGACAAACTAATACCAGTGTACTGGAAGAAGCAAAGATTGCCGGTGTCGAAGCAATGACTCTTCCACATCAGCTTCGTTGGACTGGTCATACCCGATTGTCGTCTTCCAAAGCAACTACTCTATTCCGAACTTAAAAATGGAAAGCGTAATGCGGTGGTCAACAAAAGAAGTTTAAAGACTCTATCAAGGCAAATATATAAAAAAGTAGTATTAACACCAACAACTGGGAAACAATGGCTTGCGAGCGCTCCAGTTGGAGAACAGCCTTTACCAAAGGTGTCGTGGGCTTTGAAGACACTCGAACTCAGGACGCAAGAGAGAAACGTGCTAAGAGGAAGACACGCTTGGCAAATTCAAGCGTCTCAACTGGCTTATTGCGACACAGCTCCCCGTTTTGGTCCTGGAGGAAGAACTGTGAGGGGAGAGACTCCATCAGGCAAGGCCTCCTTCCCCCTGCCTTGCTCCCCCCTCCAGTCTCTGCTTCTCAATTTGTATTGTATTATTTTATGTACTGTGGCTTGCCATTGTTTTATTGATCATAGTTTAGAAATTATTTATTGTAACTGTTGAGCGGATTTCTGTTTGACTTTTATATGTTGATATTGTTATTTTATACTATTCTAATGATTGTTGAATGTTACTTTTTTGATGTTGGTTGCTTATTTTAACGCTATGTTTTATTATCACATTTTTGTATTGCATTAGTGTGTTATAAGGTGTACATTTTTTCTTCCTTCAGCTTGTAAGCCGCCTTGAGTATTGTAAGATAGAAAGATGGTACAGTGGTACTTTGGGTTACAGACGCTTCAGGTTACAGATGCTTCAGGTTACAGATTCCACTAACCCAGAAATAGTACCTCAGGTTAAGAACTTTGCTTCAGGATGAGAACAAAAATTTTGCTCCGGCGGTGCAGCGGCAGCAGGAGTCCCCATTAGCTAAAGTGGTGCTTCACGTTAAGAACAGTTTCAGGTTAAGAACGGACCTCCGGAACGAATTAAGTGCTTAACTCGAGGTACCACTGTATATAAATTTAAAATGATGATGACGATGACACACGAAACATAAGCCTCTTCGGGACGTGGGAAAGTACCTTATAATGAGCCAGACCATTGGTTCATTTTGATTAGTATAACCTGCACTGACTGGCAGCATCCCTCCAGGGGGTTGGGGCAGGGGATGCTCTCAGCCCTACGAGGAAATGCCGCCGGGACCTTCTGCATTCATAGCAGATGTTCTGCCACAGAGCTATAGCCTTCCTGTACAGACAGGGACTCCAGAAAGCCCAGCCACATCCCAAAGGCCTTAATGGATATGTTGTGTGTTCGTTTAGCGCTCTCTGCGTTTTCCATAAATACACACACAGAGAGAGACAGGGAGACACAGCGATTAGTCTGTCAGGGTGCGGTGGAGGAAATGAACTGGGGAACGGCGCTCCGGCAGATGGCGAGGAAGCATTTCCTCTCCCCCGGAAAGATCAGGCGCATCAAGTCTCAAAGCCTCGTTCTCATAATTACCAATTTGGCAAAGAATTCGAGGCAGGGAAAGCAGACACAACTGTTCTTAAATGGCTCAGGGAACAAAAAGCATTTTTGCATTCATCCACATTCTCGGAGGAAGAGATCGCAGCATCATATCGTAGAACTGGGTGGCGGTAATTGGGGGTGGCTTGTTTTTTAAACAACAACAACAAAGTTTGTAAAGAAAATAAAAAGGGCTGCAGAGTTTGGAGGGGGTCCCAAAGATCAACTTTCCCCCCTCCCTCTGCAATGAAGCAATTGTTAAGCATAATTGTTTAATATTCACTGAAATGGGAATGCCAGTGGTAGGAGTGAAAGGGTTTAACTCTAAGGGACTCTGAGCTTTAACTGAGTGGATAATTAATGATTGTTTTCTGCTAGCCAACGCGTGAGTGTTTAACCTTAGATCACATGAGAGGTATTGAATTGCAAATCCGCCATCCTGGAAAGGGGGTGGCTGGAGTCTTTGTTCTCAGACTCCATGGAAGAAAGACAGCTCTCCAGGAAAACAGCCTCAGGCTGGAGTGCAGATTGTGGGGAGAGACAGGCCTCTGCTTCTAGGACTGTTGGAATTAGTTCATATGTTGCAAAATGCTGAGTTTATGCCTCGGACTGGCATATGTCCTGTGGATGCATCATTTGATGTTTCTGTATCATTTTGAAGAAAGTTCTGCAAGTGAAGTTTTGAATAATACCTAATGGGTCTGGAGAATGTTTCATTTCCACAAAGAGTTTTTATGTATCCAGTCACATCACACTGCAGTAGGAATCACAGATGATCACAGATGGCAGTCTGTGGGGAGGACAGTTTTGCTCAATAATTTGCTCCTTTTGGGATCACCACTAAGAGCACAAGATCGCAAGAGGAGTGTGATGGATCAGACCAGTGGCCCATTGAATCCAGTATCCTGTTCTCTATGTCAGAAACTCACATAGTTCTGAGAGCCAGCGTGGTGTAGTGGTTAAGAGCGGTAGACTCGTAATCTGGGGAACCGGGTTCGTGTCTCCGCTCCTCCACCTGCAGCTGCTGGGTGACCTTGGGCCAGTCACACTTCTCTGAAGTCTCTCAGCCCCACTCACCTCACAGAGTGTTTGTTGGGGGGGAGGAAGGGAAAGGAGAATGTTAGCCACTTTGAGACTCCTTCGGGGAGTGATAAAGCGGGATATCAAATCCAAACTCCTCTTCTTCTTCAATGCTTCTGAACACCAGTTACTGGTGACCACAGGAGGGTGGGGAGCACTCTTGTGCTCATGGTCTGCTTGCAGGTTTCGCATTGGGGGCATCTGGCTGACCCCTGGGAGAAAAGTGTTGGATTAGATGAGCCATTGGCCTTATCCTGCAAGATCTTCTTAGCTTCTTATGTAGGTCTAGCCTCAAACTTCATTACACAACTGTTTCAGGTGTTTGGTTTCCAGTGCATCACCTGCCCCAGGTGCACAGACCTAGGTAGCAAGGAGCCTGTCAGGGATGCTTTAGCTGTGATTCATGCACTGCAGGGGGCTGGGCTGGATGACCTTTGGGGTTCCCTTCCAACTCCACGACTCCACGAGCCTCCTGGATGCTCCTTATGGGG
Source organism: Podarcis vaucheri (assembly GCF_965113315.1). NCBI lineage: Eukaryota > Metazoa > Chordata > Lepidosauria > Squamata > Lacertidae > Podarcis > Podarcis vaucheri. The sequence continues at coordinate 2,353,853 of NC_138759.1, forward strand.
TTTAGGGCCCTGGCTGTTCCCCAAACTGCAGTTCTGAAGATGGGGGGGGGGCAATTCTGTGACCCCCTCGCAAGTTTTGGTTCCTCTCCTTACGAGGCCTGTGGTTTATAAATCCTAAACAAAGCTGTATATTTACCCTGTGAGCTACGGCCGGCTGGAGCCAGCCTGAAAGATGCTTTGTATTACCAGCTTGGCCTTTATTATGCAATATATAGTTTATGAAGAGCTGATAATAAATGCAGATGCAAATTCCGCTCCTCTGTCTGTGCAACCGGGGAAGGCATGCCGTCGTTTGAATTAGATACGCCAAGGGTGATTTTCGCATCTTCAAGCAGCCGGGGTCTGTTGGAGGAGACCATTCTTCACATCGCAAGTCACTCTCCACCTTCCTGCACCAACTGATCCTCTCTCCCTTTTTGCTGCTTCCATTAATTACACAATTATGGAACTTAAGATGTGCACAGTGGGATCTCTGGAGCAGGCGCAATCCTAAGAAGTGGAGCGAGTTTCTTCAATGTTCCTCTCTTTCCTTTTCCCAGATAACAGAAAGTCCACAGAACCTTCAGTGCCAAAACTAAGCAAACGTGACCCCTGCTGGATGAAGAGGGAAAGAGCAGGGACTCATCTGCCTTTCCTGCAGCACAGAATCAAAGAACTGAAGATGACCTCCAGAGGTCATCTAGTCCAACCCCAGCAATCTTGTTTCCCCAACTCCAGCTTCATCCTCCCATTGCAAAAAAAGGTGTGTCACTGGCTTATCCTAGAGACCAGGGACAGATCTGTTAATTTCAGATTCTCTCAATCTTCCCCTTCTCTCAATCTAGTAGTAGTAGTAGTAGTAGTAATCATAATAATTGTATTTATACCCCGCCCTCCCTGGCCAGAGCAACCCAGGTCAAAATGCAATTTAAAATGCAGCTTCATTTTAAAAGTAGCTGTCAGGGAACTGCCATCGGCTAAGGGGGGAGAGGGGAAAAGCCGGATGGATTACAGAGAGCCCCCAAAGATCGTGGGAAGCAGCACCTCCTCAGCGGAGGAGAGTAACCACGCCTCCGGCGGAGAGGAGCTTCAGGACTCGGAGGAGGCGAGGCGGTGCCAGGACACCTTGCCTGGGCAAAGCGGGGAGGAGAGGGGTCCTCCGTTACCCACGCCCTCCCTGCGCAGAAGGCTTCCGCGCAGAGAGGGGAGGCGCAGATTGAACGTCAAAAAACTACTCTGCTGGGGAAGGTTTAAGGACCGCCCACTCTCAGATTCTGCCAGTGAATGAGGGAGCCACGAAAGAGTGGCGCTCTGCATGGGAAAGGTTTTTTTGGCACCAATAACAAGGCTTTACAGCCGACCAGGGAAGCAGTTGCCTGATTGATCTCCAGCAACCCCCTGGTACCCTTACAGCAGCCCATAGATCAAAACCATAAGGGGAGGGAAACATAATGGTCCAAACCAAAGGCCAGGCGGAACAGCTCTGTCTTGCAGGCCCTGAGGAAAGATGTCAAGTCCCGCAGGGCCCTGGTCTCTTGGGACAGAGCGTTCCACCAAGTCGGGGCCAGTGCTGAAAAGGCCCTGGCCCTAGTTGAGACCAATCTAACCACCTTGCGACCTGGAACCTCCAAAGTGTTGTGATTTGTGGACCTTAAGGTCCTCCGCGGGGCAGACCAGGAGAGGCGGTCCCGCAACTTGGCAATTACTATTTCTATAAATCCTCATGAAAATTCATCAGCATTACAATGAGAATTTCTGCTGATAAATACATTTTCTAGGCAGCTTTGGTTAATAGATCCATTTTTTTTATTTTTTTCTGCAAAGCAATTTACCCCAATAGAACATATTTCTATATACACAGAGAGAAACATTTACTCTAGGATATCCATTTTCATACCCATTCCTTGGCTGGAGAACTGCACCGTGCAATTCAGAGAAGTGTGAATATCAGAGGGAGCATCGCATTGCATGGCAGGGGGTTGGACTAGATGACCGTTTGGGTCCCTTCTGACTCCACAGTTCTATGACGCTCTGTACATTTCCTGCAACAAGCCAACTGGTCATGTTGTGCAGATGCCTGATGATTGTCTTCCAAAGCAACTACTCTATTCCAAACTTTAAAATGGAAAGCGCAATGCTGGTGGTCAACAAAAGAGGTTGAAAGACTCTCTCAAAGCAGATCTAAAAAAATGTAGTATCAACACCAGCAACTGGGAAACACTGGCCTGCGAGTGCTCCAGTTGGAGAACAGCCTTGACCAAAGGTGTCCTGGGCTTTGAAGACACTCAAACTCAGGATGCAAGGGAGAAACGTGCAAAGAGGAAGGCACGCTTGGCAAATCCACACCGGGATCAACTCCTGCCTGGAAACCCATGTCCCCACTGTGGAAGGACGTGTGGATCCAGAATTGGCCTCCACAGTCACTTACGGACTCATTGTTAAAACTGTGTTCATGGGAGACAGTCTTACTCAGCTACAAGTGATCGCCAAAGAAGAAAAAGCCCTCTGACCTTGGAGAAGATGGAGAGGTGACAACATAGCCATCTATCCAAGTATCTTAAAAGCTGTCACATGGAAGAGGAAGCAAGCTTGTTCTCTCCTGCTCTGGACGGTAGGACTCGAACCCATGGCTTCAAATTACAAGAAAGGAGTTTTTGACTAAACATCAGGAAGAACTTTCTGACAGCAAGAGCTGTTCCACCATGGAACAGTCTCCCTCAGATGGTGATGGACTCTCGTTCCTTGGATGGTGATGGACTCTCGTTCCTTGGAGGTTTGGTGGCCACCAGTTGGGGATTCTTCACTTGCAACTCCTGCACTGCGGGAGGTTGGACTAGATGACCCTCGGGTCCCTTCCAGCCCTGCAGTTCAATGATTCTATCTCCCAGGCATCCGACCACCTTATCTCAAGAGATGGATGGAACTCCACAGCTGAACAATGTTCCTGCGAGGCTCAGAGGCCATGTGGAGCACCTTTACAGTTTATGAGCCACTGGGATTTGGAGCCCAGTCCATTCAAACCACGCAAAAATTAATTACCGTCCTGAGCCTCCTGTGATGGAGAGGCAGCCTGCCAGGCTCACGTTTCCGATTTACCTTGCGCAGACACAAAGCCCTATAATCAGCATATCGGCTGCGTCGAATAGACGTGACAAAGCATCTTTGAAAAGACCCACAGCGCTAATTTACTGGAAGCTTTGAACACTTAAAACAGAGTTTTGGCTGCAGGAGGAAATGTACAGGGTGGGCTTAATCCTGCCCTGACATTTGGCGGCGGCGGCGAGGTCAGTGTGAGGATGGAAGTGAAAGGAGAGATACAGGTGTGTTTCTGTTTAAACTGGAGCTCGTGGGTGTGTGGGGGTCATTGACGGATCAAGTGCTTTAATAACTGAAAAATAAAGGAACCGGCAGTATTAAATAGTCTGTGGTTTAATGAACAGCCTTTAGTTATTCCTGCAGACTGTAGTTTGGTCAGGCTGTGTCTGTTGCAAAATAATTAGACATCTCCTTGCTGCCATATTGTGCTTTCCTGAACCCACAAAAGATCCCTTTCGAGTTTGGCTCCTCGTGGGTATGGTTTGATATGTCTATAGACCTTCTCCTTATCTATTCTGGGATGCCCTCTGAAGTCAGAATTGTGGCGTGGCGGCTCAGGATTAAATATAAAACTAGACATGGTAGATTGGGATTGAGGTGGAAGGTTGCGATCCAGCAGCATAAAAATAAATAATCCCATTGTAGGTTGCATCAATTGAAGTGTCACGTCCAGATCAAGTGAAGCAGGGATGGCGTTGCCCCACTGGCACAGACACTCTCACCGGGGTTGTGCGGTAGTACTCGTGAAGCAGTAGCTGGTTCCTGTGAGATCTGGCGAGATTTTGGTGAGGCCTCACCTGAAACCGGCACCACTGATGGTGTTTCCTGCTTGGCAGGGGGTTGGACTCGATGGCCCTTGTGGTCTCTTCCAACTCTATGATTCTATGATTCACTTCAGGCTCTGCTTCTCCACAACTGGTGGTGGTAGCAGGGCAGGCAGGGCACTCAAATGGGTGCCACCCTATGGTATTCTGCTGCCTGAGGCAGCGGTTGCCTCAGCCTGCCTCATGTGTGGTCCGGCTCTGAAGGGAAGTCATAGTACCACTCTGTTCAACCTTGGTCAGACCACACCTGGAATACAGTGTTCAATTCTGGGCACCACAATTTAAGAAGGATGTGGACAAGCTGGAAGGTGTGCAGAGGAGGAGGACCAGAGGGTCAAGGGTCTGGAAACTAAGCCATATGAGGAATGGTTGAAAGAGCTGGGTATGTTTTCTCCTGCTCCGGAGGGGAGTGTTAGATTTCTGTTATGCCACTGTGCAGTTTTTGGAGTCACAAGACTCTATTGACATTCCAGACATTCCAGACTGCTGGAAGTCTCACGGGAGATGGATGTTGATGTTACTGGTTTCCTGTTTCTTTGTGCCTTTTCTCTCTCTGTGTCTCTCACAGAGAGAGCAGTCACATATTCTTTTCTGTCCTGCATAGTTAGGAATAAACGCAGCAATGTAGCACACATTTCCCGGCTCCTTCTGCTACTTGGATACTCTGCGTAATGGGGGAGCGTGCCTAAGCCTCATCAAAGGCTTAGGTCGTTAATCATCGTCGGAGTAGAGCCTAGATGGATTCCGAAGACACGGCCGGAGGAGGAGAGGCATTTCAGTCGTACGGAACCCCCGACACGGAGGACCCGAACCACTGGCTCAAAGTTGCAAGAAAGGAGATTCCGACTAAACATTTGGAAACACTTTCTGACAGGAAGAGCTGTTCAGCCGTGGAACGGACTCCCAGGAGGGATGGTGGACTCTCCTTCCTTGGAGGGTTCTAAGCAGAGGTTGGATGAACCACCTATCAGGGACGCTTTAGCCGAGATTTCTGCATTGCAGAGGGGTTGGACTAGAGCAGAGGTCCCCAAACTAAGGCTCGTGGGCCGGATAAGGCCCGAGGGACTCGTTTATCCAGCCCGCGGCAATCCCCGCCACCTGCTGCTGCCACCTGCTCTTACCGGTGCTGCGCGACACAGCTGCCCACTTCCGGGTCGGAGGAGCACCAGAAATAGTTTGTGCGCATGTGCAAGAGTTATTTGCGCATGCACAAGTATTATCTGTGGTGCACATCTGGGTCGGAGGAAGCCTGTACACATGCGCCCAAGCTATTTCTGGTGCTCCTCCGACCCGGAAGTGCACCAGAAATAGCGTGTGTGCACGTGTATGGTCACACGCTCCCCCGCCCTCCTGCCCGCCACGCGAGCAGCGCTGGAGACACCGGCCAGAGGCGTGGTAAGTTTGCTGAACCCTGGACTAGAGGGCCTTTCCAACTCATTATCTGATAAACTTCTACCATGTCCCCATTTACCGCTGTTTCTCATAAACTCAAAAGCCCGACAAACGCCAGGAAGAACGTTTTTCTCTCTGCATAGGCTGGGCTCTCCGAACTGCCGACCGAACGAGGAGGCGGCACATGAAGGTCCCGACATGGTGCCCAAGACATCACAGAACATTTGCCAGGTGACTCAGCCGGACCCAAAAGGTCACGTCGTGAGAGCTCTGATGTGTTAAACTGGCTGTGTGAATTGAACCAGAGCCTCAGAGCATCAAAGGTGAGGGATGGCTTGGTTTGAACTTTGCCTGTTGGAGGGTCAGAGCTTCAAAGAGGAACCAGATACATGGCTTGCAGGACTCTGAAACGGCCACCCTGAATGCCACAGCTAGGAAAAAAGAGACTTCTGTTCTCCCTGGCCTTGCGGGAGGTCTAAACATCGCAGAAACCGTCCTTAAGGCTCCTGTGGAAACTTATAATTTACTCTGCTGGTTTATAGCCTCCAACTTTCATTTGGACTTAAAAGCGGAAGCTAATAACTAAGAGTCAGTCTGATAATCATATCTCCCTTTACAGGAAGGCAGGAGAGAATTACAGGGGATTTGTTCTCATGGCCCCACAAGGAAACACATTCAATTCAGTGCCATCATTTACAGCGGATGTCTCTGAGGGATTCAGTGGACTTGAGGGTACCAGCTGCCCAGGGGGTTCCAGAAAGAGAATGCTGCAAGCCCCCGGCATGGAACCTGAAACCTTCTTCATGCAAATCAGGTGCTTTATAGTTTAACGGTCTGTGGCCCTTCCCCTTATCTAATGCTGTCTTGTTCGGACCTTTCTTCTAAAAACCTGAAGGTTGCAAATGCAACAATTTGCACTGAAAATAAACACTTTCCCGCTGAACTTTGGTCCTTCTGCAAAAATAAATATAGCAAGGGGCCTCAGAAGAAAAGAAAGATACCCAGACAAAAAAGTAGATGAACCCAAAGTTAGCAACTTGTTTAAGGATCGATCAAAAGCCTTCTGAATGTGGTTTTTCCAAGGAGAAACAAGGCCAGGGAAGAGGCACTTTATAAAAATCACGGAGAAAGTGGATACAGAAAGGGTTTACTGTGTTGTAATGCAAGAAGTCGTGGAAATCCATTGAAGCCGATTGCTGCAAGGTTCAGGATGGATAAAAAAAAGCACTTTTTCACACAGCGCCTGGCAGCACTTACTCCCCCAGGAGGCAGTGACGGCCACCCACTTAGATGGCTTTGAAAGAGAAGGAGGCAAATTGGTGGAGGAGGAAAAGCCTATTGGCTGCTACAGCTGGGATGGCACTGCTTTGGCTCCACAGTTGGAGGCAGGAATGCTTTTGAATGCCGGTTTCTGGAAACCCCAGGAGGGGAGACCACATAACACCAGTCTTGAAAGACCTACATTGGCTCCCAGGACGTTTCTGAGCACAATTCAAAGTGCTGGTGTTGACCTTTAAAGACCTAAATGGCCTCAGTCCAGTAGACCTGAAGGAGTGTCTCCACCCCCATCATTCAGCCCGGACAATGAGGTCCAGCTCCAAGGGCCTTCTGGCGGTTCCCTCCCTGCAAGAAGTGAGGTTGCAGGGAACCAGGCACAGGGCCTGCTTGGTAGTGGTGCCCGCCCTGTGGAACGCCCTCCCATCAGATGTCAAAGAGATAAAGAACTACCTGACTTTTAGACGACATCTGAAGGCAGCCCTGTTTAGGGAAGCTTTTAATATTTGATGAATTATAGTCAGATTTCATGTTACGTCCGCTTCATGTTATGTTCTTTCAGGATACGTCCAGTGGTGACCTGGAAGTACTGGAAAGGGTTATTTCCAGGTTTCACCGTTCGCGTATGCACAGATGCACAAAATGACGTCACGTGCATGTGCTGAAGCGGCAAATTTCATCCCGCCCGTGCGCATATGCGCTGCTGCGGGTTGCGCTCTTTTCATGTTGCAAACGAGCTTCCGGAACGGATCCTATTTGCAACCAGAGGTACCACTGTATTGTATTTTAATATTTTGCTGGAAGCTGCCCAGATGGGTGGGGTATAAATGATATATTATTATTATTATTATTATTATTATTATTATTATTATTATTATTATTATTATTATCTGGTGCTCAAATCCCACTTGCAGGTTTCCCCCAGGCATTTGGTCGTCCCTGGTGAGGACAGGATAGGCGACTCGAGGGGCCACTGGGCTAATCCAGCAGGATCTCACGTTCTGAAGCCTCTCAGCCCTCCCACAGACAGGAAATGGCCCTTATGGTTTAAAAACAAAACACTCAACAAGAACACAAGACTCCTGAGCCCACTCTGTAAAGAGTTGTCTGCCAGAGGGCACAATCGTGATGTTTTAAAGACCTTGTTCTACAAGTTATCTCATAAGAGCCCAGATTTCGCACAATGGTTTGCAATATCCTTTTTCTTTTTTCTTTCGCAATGCAATAAAAAACCAAGTGAGGTGTTCAGCCTAAGATCCAGGATTGCAACATGAAGACAGGAATCAATCCCAGACAGAAGACAAAGAGCGATCCAAGGCTTTTGCATGTCCTTGTGTACTTTTCTCTGCCTATCTATAAGTTGATGAGAGGTTCCATACTGCCTTGGATGCAGAATGAGGCATCGGCAGGTAATGGGCCCCGATCCTGCACCTCTCTTTGTAGGGAAGAGCTGAGAGACAGGGAGCGGGTCCCTGATTCAACCCTGCCAGCGCTGTGAAAATAGGAAAATATGTCAAGCTCAGTTTATCATTTCCCCCCAATCTTAAATTTGGTTCTGTGCATTTTCAGGTCAGCTTATGATTCTTATTTTTTAAAGTCCTCATGATAAATGTTGTGCAAGCATCCCTAATGTCATCCATTTTCACCAATATATCTATTTTTAAAATGCAGCTTTCAATCCATTCTTGTACACATCATTCTGGAGAACAAGACTGCAAATTTTGGAAGAAAGCGAATTTCCGAAAGCGGTTGTGCGTCAGTCTGTATGTTGTGTTAGGAAGCGCAAGTTAAGTAAGATTGATTTTCCATGGAAATGGAACTGAATTCTTCCTCCATCCCTGTTGTTTAGTCTGCTTTTAAGATGCTGTCTAGGTTTGTCATCCTCCATCCCTACATTAGAGAAATGTGGGGACTAGGCTAGAAGAAGACTCATCCAAAGCTGAATTGGGAGGCATTAATATCCCTGGAGTTGACAGTTGCATCCTTCCTTTGGGGCATAAGAGCCTTTTGGATCTGACCAGTCACCCATCTAGTCCAGCATCTGGTCCTCACAATTGCCAAGAAGATGCCCTAATGGGAAGCCCATCAGATGGACCAGAAATCAACACCCTTCTCCCTTCCTGTGGTTTCTAGCAACTGGTACCCAGGAGCCTTGCTGCCTCCAGAACTCATCTCTCTCCATTTTGGTTTTCCACAAAATGTTTCGGGCCACAACTCCAAATCTCCATTCTGGTCGATGGGAGTAGTAGCACACAACATCTGGGAGACACAACATCAGGTTGCAGCAGCTGCCCATTGTGGTTGAATAATCTGCTCTGAATGAATGAGACCCTCCCTGCCCACAGTCTGTCTTGCCAGAGTGGTGCATGCTCTAGTTATCTCTCGCTTGGACTACTGCAATGCGCTCTATGTGGGGCTACCTTTGAAGGTGACCCAGAAACTACAACTAATCCAGAATGCAGCAGCTAGACTGGTGACTGGGAGCGGCCACTGAGCCCACAGAACACCGGTCTTGAAAGACCTGCATTGGCTCCCAGTACGTTTCCGAGCACAATTCAAAGTATTGGTGTTGACCTTGAAAGCCCTAAACGGCCTCGGTCCAGTATACCTGAAGGAGCGTCTCCACCCCCATCATTCAGCCCGGACAACGAGGTCCAGCTCAGAGGGCCTTCTGGCGGTTCCCTCATTGCGAGAAGTGAGGTTACAGGGAACCAGGCAGAGGGCCTTCTCGGTGGTGGCACCTGCCCTATGGAAAGCTCTCCCACCAGATGTCAAAGAGTAAAATGACTACCAGACTTTTAGAAGACATCTGAAGGCAGCCCTGTTTAGGGAAGCTTTTAATGTTTAATAGGTTATTATATTTTAGTGTTTTGTTGGAAGCCACCCAGAGTGGCTGGGGAAACCCAACCAGATGGGTGGGGTATAAATAATAAATAAATGATGATGATGATGATCATGAACAGCCTGAGCAACAAGTGGCTGGTCGGCCTTGTGGAGCCCCAGAGCATCTCCCCGTTGCATCAGGCTCCTGAAACGCCTCTCCGTCCTTCCCGCCTGTCTTCAGTCCGAGGCGGACCGGAGAGAAGAGGAAAGAAAGATGATCAAGTGCCTATTGTACACCTCAGGGGAGAGCGATGGAGCTGCGCTTGCTCATAATGGGTGGCAAATCGTTGGGCAATGAGTGCCAGAGCTATTAAACAGGGACTCGCCAGCGAGCAGGAAGGACGTTAATGGTCCCCGAGGCTCCTCTCTGCACCGGCAATTTGGGCTTCCGACAACGCAGTGGAGCTGAGCACAAAGGCAACCGTGTCAAAGGGATTCCTTTCAGATCACTGAAAGCAGCGCAAGGCAAGCAATCCAGAGATGATGCAAAGCCTGCTTCCTCCTGCACATTCCTTCTCCTCGTCCCAAGGCACATCGGAAGAGCCTGGTGGATCAGGCCCATGGCCCATCTAGCTCAAAATCCTGCTCTCAGAGGGGTAAACCATGTGCCAGCGGGAAACCAGCAAGCAGGATGCAAACACAAAAGGAACTCCCCTCCTGGGGTCTCCAGAACTGCCATTCAGAAGAAATGTTGCCTCCAACGTTGTTGCCTCATGACTGGTAATAATAATAATAATAATAATAATAATAATAATAATAATAATAATAATAATAATAATTTATTTGTACCCTGCTCATCTGGCTGGGCCTCCCCAGCCACTCTGGGTGGCTTCCAACAAAATCTTAAAATATAGTAATGCATCAAACATTAAAAGCTTCCCTGAACAGGGCTGCCTTCAGATGTCTTCTAAATGTCAGGTAGTTGTTTATCTCTCTGACATCTGGTGGGAGGGCGTTTCACAGGGCGGGTGCCACCACCGAGAAGGCCCTCTGCCTGGTTCCCTGTAACTTGGCTTCTCGCAATGAGGGAACCGCCAGAAGGCCCTCAGAGCTGGACCTCAGTGTCCGGGTAGAACGATGGGGGTGGAGACGCTCCTTCAAGTATACTGGACCGAGGCCGTTTAGGGCTTTCAAAGTCAGCATCATCACTTTGAATTGTGCTCGGAAACATACCGGAAGCCAGTGTAGGTCTTTCAAAACTGGTGTTATATGGTCTCGGCGGCCGCCCCCAGTCACCAGTCTGGCTACCGCATTCTGGATTAATTGCAGTTTCTGGGTCATCTTCAAAGGTAGCCCCACAGAGAGCGCATTGCAGAAGTCCAAGTGAGAGATAACTAGAGTATGCACCACTCTGGCCAGACAGTCCGCGGTCAGGGAGGGTCTCAGCCTGCACACCATATGGAGCTGGTAGACAGCTGCCCTGGACACATAATTGACCTGCACCTCCATGGACATCTGTGAGTCCAAAATGACTCCCAGGCTGCGCACCTGGTCCTTCAGGGGCACAGTTACCTCATTCAGGACCAGGGAGTCCTCCACACCAGCCCGCCCCCTGTCCCCCAAGAACGGTACTTCTGTCTTGTCAGGATTCAACCTCAATGGTAGTAATCAATACCCTTTCCCCCAAGGGATGCGGGTGGCGCTGTGGTCTAAACTACTGAGCCTCTTGGGCTTGCCGATCAGAATGTTGGTGGTTCGAATCCCCACAATAGAGTGAGCTCCCATTGCTCTGTCCCAGCTCCTGCCAACCTAGCAGTTCAAAAGCACACCAGCATGAGTAGATAAATAGGTACCACTGCGGTGGGAAGGGAAACAGCATTTCCATGCACTCTGGTTTCCGTCACAGTGTCCCGTTGCGCGAGTAGCGGTTTAGTCCTGCTGGCCACATGACCCAGAAAGCTGTCTGTGAACAAACACTGGCTCCCTCGGACTGAAAGGGAGATGAGCGCCGCAGCCCCACAGTCGCCTTTGACTGGACTTAACCGTCCAGGGGTCCTTTTTTTTTTTTACCTTTCCCATCCATGAATTTGTCTAAATTGCATCCCAAATGCGCAAGTCCTTCCTACACACACATGCAGGATGCTTTCCCAACATTTCTCCAGTGAAAATAGGGATGTCCTAAGAAACGGCTCAGGACTGCAATACCTCAAGGACCACCCCTTTCCATATGAACCTTCCTGGACCCTGAGATCATCTTCTGAAGCCCTTCTTCGTGTGCCTCCTCTTCGAGAGGTCCAGAGGGTGGCAACACGAGAGCGGGGCCTTCTCTGCAGTGGCTCCCCATCTATGGAATGCTCTCCCCAGGGAAGTTTGCCTGGCGCCTTCATTATATACCTTTAGGCGCCAGGCAAAAACGTTCCTTAAAGGCCTTTGGTTGACCTGATTGACATCCTATACCTATACCCTTTTAAAATGTGGCTCTTTTTTTGGGGGGGGGTGTTATTGGCTTATTGTTTTTATTTTGGTTTTATATTGTGATCTTTTCTGTGAACCACCCTGAGACCTCCAGGTATAGTGTGGTATATCAATTCTAATAGTAATCATCATCATCATCATCATCATCATCATCAGATCATTCTAGGATCAAATCAGAAACCGGGACAGCTCCTGTAAATCCAGGAATGTCCCTGGAAAATAGGGACATTTGGAGTCTGTCTGTCTCTCTCTCTCTCCCACTCACACACACCTACACACAATTATGACAACATGCTCTCAACACACACACACTGCTTTTCCTCCATCACAAAGTGACCACTGCCTGCCCACATTGATCAGCGATGGAGGGAGGTGGCTGCTCTTTTGCACCCCAGAGAGAAGGCACCTGTTCCGCATTTTCATGTGCTGGAGTGCGCACTGCAGCCTTGGCATCATGGCAATCCTGGAGAGGTGTGGGGGGGGGGAAGCCTCTGTCCCCTGCCCCATCCTGACCTGCCAGCCCTAGACGGAGCAGTACGGGGGAAGCCTACCTGTCACCAGAAAGGTGCACCTCCCGGCCCCCGCCTCGTTGATGATGTTGCAGTTGTAAATCCCATAGCTGTCCCTGGAAAGGCTCCGGATCGTGTACTCGGTGGAGTCCTGGGCGTCAAACTGCCCTGTCCGAAGGAGTTTGTTGCCCAGCCGCCACTCGAAGGTCAATACGCGGGTGGGGTAAGCCCTCAGCACACGGCAGGTCATGGTGACGCTTCGGCCTTGGCCCTGACGGATCTCCAAGAAGGTCGGCTCCACGGCGGGAGGATCTGCAAGAAGCGGGAGAGGAGAGGGGATTGCAACAGGTTTTCTTCAGTGAACCACACCGGCTGTGATGCTGGAGACCGTTTTGCTAGTTCAGAACCCACAAAAAGCAGAGTCGCCAGGCCTATAAACTAGTTGGTAATATCCAAGGCAAAACGATGACCAAATACAATGATACGATATCAACATACGCTCTTTATATAATATGAAATATATGAAATCACATAAACAGAAAACTTAGGAATCTCTGAAAGTCACAAAATATGCTCTCTTAATGGATTCTCTTGAAAACATAAAACCAAATAAACATAAGTCTTATAAGTCTTGGAAAGTCTATGAAGACTATGCAAGTCTCTGAAAGAAGCAAATTCTTATCTGGTGGAAACAGGTTGTAAAGCTTAGTTTATGGCGTCCGACGATGCCAAAGTAGTTTGCAAACAGACGTTGTGAACGGTGATTCTGGATATATCCACTATTTCGTGGAATTCTTCTTCAGCACAGCAGAAGGATACAGAAATGATTCACAAACCCATCTATATGATGAATGAAAAAGTATAAGTATATAATATGCCTTTGATATTACTGACTATTGTTTGTAACACAGGGGTTAAATTGCTAGGCCTCTAAACTACACAGAGGCCTTCCCTCACCTTAGCTTTACACACAAGTAGACATTAAGTCACATAGCAAGCGGAGCTGCAACCGGGTAACTAAGCAACAGGCTTATCAGACGGAGCAATCCCAGGCACAGAGGAAGAATCAAGGCTATAAACTCATCAGCAAATTTCTCCAATGATCAGAAGATCTCCTGGCTCTGTTTTCTTTTGTACAACATTCCCCCCACCCAACAAGGATTTAACAAGTTTCTTTTCACTATTAGCTATTGCTAAGCACTGGAAGGGTGACCATCTACCAACTGGAGAAGAAGGGCTACAAATCTGAGCGAGGACTTGGAACTTGCTAAGTTGATGGAAGCCTTAAGGAACAAGCCAAATAAATTGTCCAGAAGGAATGGGGATGCCTAAATACCTACCTATTGAGTCAAGGTTCAACAACCAAGATTTGGTTGTGTTTAGAATAAACCCGCAGTGAGAGATTTTACTTTCTTGGGCTCCATAATCACTGCAGATGGTGACAGCAGTCACGAAATTAAAAGACGCCTGCTCCTTGGGAGAAAGGCGATGGCAATCCTAGACAGCATCTTAAAAAGCAGAGACATCACCTTGCCAACAAAGGTCCGTATAGTTCAAGCTATGGTTTTCCCAGGAGTGATGTATGGAAGTGAGAGCTGGACCATCAGGAAGGCTGATCGCCGAAGAATGGATGCTTTTGAATTCTGGTGCTGGAGGAGACTCTTGAGAGTCCCATGGACTGCAAGAAGATAAAACCTATCCATTCTGAAGGAAATCAGCCCTGAGTGCTCACTGGAAGGACAGATCCTGAAGTTGAGGCTTCAATACTTTGGCCACCTCATAAGAAGAGGAGACTCCCTGGGAAAGACCCTGATGTTGGGAAAGATGGAGGGCACACAAGGAGAAGGGGACGACAGAGGATGAGATGGTGGGACAGTGTTCTTGAAGCTACCAGCATGAGTTTGACCAAACTGCAGGAGGCAGTGGAAGACAGGAGGGCCTGGCATGCTCTGGTCCAGGGGGTCACGAAGAGTCGGACACCACTAAACGACTAAACAACAACAAAGCACTGGAAGGGTGACCATATACCAACTGGAGAAGAAGGGCTACAAAAGCTGAGTGAGGGCTTGGAACTCACTAAGTTGATGGAAGCCTTAAGGAACAAGCCCAATAAAATAGTCCAGAAGGAATGGGGATGCCTAAATGCCTACCTATCGAGTCAAGGTTCAACAACCAAGATTTGGTTGTGTTTTGAATAAACCCGGAAGTGGGAAAATGTCTCCTTATAGCAAGATGAGGAATATATTGAAATAGAGAAATTGTTCTAGCTATAGGAAATGAACCACCGCGAGGTCAATGGAAGTCAAAAAACCAAAAGTATAATAAAAAGAGATCCACCCCAGAAGGGTCAGCATCTCGGTAGAGAAATGACATTATGGGATGTCTATTATAGTTAGCTTATACTATACTTATGTTCTTACTTTTTGCGTTGGCTCTGTTTTTTGTTGCATCAATTAAGTGTTTTAAATTTGTTGTTAGCTGCCCTGAGCCCAGTTTTCTGAACCGGGAAGGGCAGGGTATAAATAAAAAAATAATTTTATTTATTATTATATTTTCTTTTTTTCTTTTTGTTTTTTCTTCTTCTTTTTCTGTTTCTTTTCTTTCCCCCTTTTTTGTATTCAGTTGAAATGTTTGTATACTTTGTTTCATTTGTATTTGCATAATAATTCAATTATATATGTGTGTGTGTATGTATATGTATGTATATATATGTGTGTATATATATATGTTCTTGAAGCTACATACATGATTCTGACTAAACTGTGGGAGGTAGTGGAAGACAGGAGGGCCTGGCGTGCTCTGCTCCATGAGGTCACGAAGAGTCGGACACGACTAAAGACTATACAACAACATATACATATATATATATACACATATAGGTATATAGATATAGATAGATATTTCTTTAAAAAAAACAGTTTCTTTTCACTGCCTGTAAGCTGTCATTATCTTGGGTGGGACTCAAACGAAGGATTCAAATTGCAAGGCCGGAGATTCCAACTAACTATTAGGAAGAACTTTCTGGCAGTAGGAGCCCCAGGTAGGAATCACAACTAAAGAACCCCTGGCAGGTGACCCCCCCCCCCGCCCATTTAAAATTCTTGAGTGAAAGATAGCCCACCACCTTCTGAGGAAGTCCATTCCACTGTTGAACAGCTCTTACCATCAGATAGATCTTCCTAATATTATGTCAGAATCGCCTTTCCTCTCCTTTGAATCCATTGCTTCCTACCCTCTGGATCAGCAGAAAACAAGCTCGCTCCATTCTCCATATGACAGCCCTTGAGATGTTTGAAGATGGCTATCATATATCCTCTCAGTCTCTTCTTTCTCAGGCTAAGCATACCCAACTCCCTCGACCATTCCTCATCAGGCTTTATTTCCAGACCTTTTAATAACTTGGTAACCCTCCTCTGTCCACGTTCCAGTTTGTCAGGATCATCCTTAAATTGTGGTGCTCAGAAGTGGACTCCAGGTGTGGTCTGACCAAGATAGAATAGAATGGGACTATTCCTTCCCTTGATCCAGAAGCTAGACTTCTGTTGATGCAGCTTAGAAGAACATTAGCTTTTTTTGCTGCTGCATCACACTGTGGACTCCATTAAGCTTGTGGTCTATTATGGGCACACTGCCACTCGTCCTGTACCTAGAAAGTACCAGTTCTGACCCGTTTTTATCTTGCCCCTCTCCTCTCCCAGGGAAAAACCACTCTTTAGTGCTAATTCAGAGCAAATGTCCATCTGGTGAAAACTTGCATTGCTGTTTGCTCCAATTGAGTACTAAAGAGCAGTTTTCACTGGGGGGAAGCAGCAGGACAAGTGGGAATATGGATAAGACCTAAGACTCTTAGATGCTTTCCCTGTGTACTCCTGTCAAGCCAGGTGTGTCCTCCGCCCTACCTGCGTGCATCTGGTTGCTTGTGCCTAAGTACTGAACAACAAATAAATGACAGAAGAGACATTCCCAATTTTGCACATCCCCCAGCAACGACCCAAACATCCTTTGTGACCATCGTCATTAGCCTATGGTTACCAGACGTCCCAGTTTCCCGGGGACAGTACCCGTATTTACAAATCTGTCCCCAGACAAAATCCGTCCCCGGAATGTCCCTGGATTTCATTTAATGTCCCCGGATTTATATTTTAAGTGTTGTAGATTTATTAACAGGGAATGAATGTTGCGTGATTGGTTCAATGGCACAAGACACATCATATGGGGACTTCTAGCGAGGCAAAATGGCGGGTGCCATGGCAGTGAGCAGCTCCTGAAGCCAGCCAGAGCCAACTGCGCTACCAGGCTGTCTCCGAGGTGCTGAGACTGCCGTTGCTGAGGGGGAACCAGGGACACCTGGCGTGTCAACTGGGAGAACCGCTGACCCCCCATGACTCAAATTGAGCCGGGAGCGAGAGTGCCTGGTCACTCGGCCGACTGCCTAGCGGCACTCCAGGGCTAGTAAAAACCCCAGAGCCGAAACAGGGAGGAGGAAAGGAGAAGGAGGAAGAGAGAGAGAGAAAGAGGAAGGAGAAAAAAGAGGGGAGCCCCGACTTTGCCGTGCTGCTGAGCTGCCGCCACTGTGGAGGAGAGGTAGGAGAGAGCTGGGAGGGCAAGGACATGTGGTCGAATCCAGGCCCGACCCGAGCCTATTCCATGGCAGAAAGCACTCCAAGAGATCAGGCTGGAGCCCAGAGGAAGGCCACGTGACAGAGGAGACCCAGAAGAGAAGATACAGTGGTACCTCGGGTTAAGTACTTAATTCGTTCCGGAGGCCCGTTCTTAACCTGAAGCTGTTCTTAACCTGAAGCACCACTTTAGCTAATGGGGCCTCCTGCTGCCGCTGCGCCACCAGAGCACGATTTCTGTTCTCATCCTGAAGCAAAGTTCTTAACCTGAAGCGCTATTTCTGGGTTAGCGGAGTCTGTAAACTTGAAGCGTATGTAACCTGAAGCGTATGTAACCCGAGGTACCACTGTATTACTTCTTATTTTTTTAAAAAAAAGATTTTTAAAAAATAACTTTCTTTTTCTCTTTTCAAAAGAAGAAGAAGAAGAAGAAGAAGAAGAAGAAGAAGAAGAAGAAGAAGAAGAAGAAGAAGAAGAAAAGTGTTCCTGGATTCTTTGAAAAAAATCTGGTACCCTTCCATTAGCTGTCCTGGCTCTGCTGGGCCCCTCCAGAGAAGCTGCCCTCCTCGGTCATCTTTCCTCCAGCCTTCAGGCTATTAATGGGCCAGAACCTTCCAGCCTGTGGAGCAGCAAAGACCTTTGCGGCTCCAGGCACCTGTTTGATTGACAGGCAGGAGATTAGAGGGTTTTAAACAGCGCTGAGAGTTACAGGTCATTCTGAGTCCTCGGGAGGGCAATTAAAGTTCTTTCTCTTTTCCTCAACTCTCCGCCCCTAAACTCCCCTAAAATCACAGGTCCTCTAGGCAGATCTTCCCCCTTCTGATGAATTTCGGCGTTCGGTCCAGGTGTGGGAGGGCGCTGGAGACATACCTGGACTGGGGTTCTCATGTGGGTCTGGCTTGGGAAGCTCCCTTGTTCAGTGGCAGAGCAGTGTGGACAGTCCTGAGCCACGTAGGCGGATCAATGTTTCCATAGAATCACAGAACTGTGAAGTTGGAAGGGACCAGGGTGGATCTGATTTAAATCAAATTGATTTAAATCACGATTTAAATCACGATTTAAATCACTAGTCAGCAAGACTTGATTTAAATCATTTCTTTTTACAGAAAGACTCCTTCTTGCTGGTATCATCTTGATACTTACAAGCAGAGGTAGGTTTCATTTTTGGAATAATAAATTTTCAGAGTAGTTTTTACAGTTAAATAAGAAAATTTCTGATTTGGTTATACTATTAGAAATATATAGGCAGATAATTATGAAATTATGGTGAGGTTTAATCAGTGAACTGTTTATATTTGGGCAACTTATCTGCTGGACTTTATTGGAAGGAGAAAAATAACCATTTCCTTAACAACTATTTAAACAAATTATTGAACTAAAACAATAACATTGTAGCATATGTATCCATGTTTGTTAACTGATGTGGTTATCCAGCATCGCCTGAGCTCTGTGAGTGCAACTTTCTCCTGACTGAACTGCAGAGTTTTTGAGGAACGGGACATTCTCAGGGAAACCAAAATGCTTGTTTACAAAGCTATTGTACTACCAACCTTACTGTATGCTTGTGAAACATGGACCACTTATAAACACCATCTCCAACTCATCAAAAGATTCAATCAAGGTGTCTCCGACATTTGGGAAGACAGGTGAACTTATGCCAGTATATTGGAAGAAGCAAAGATCACCTGTGTTGAAGCAATGATTCTTCAACATCAACTTTGTTGGACTGGTCATGTTGTGCGGATGCCCAATGATCGTCTTCCAAAGCAACTACTCTATTCCGAACTTAAAATGGAAAGCGTAATGCTGGTGGTCAACAAAAGAGGTTTAAAGACTCTCTCAAGGCAAATCTTTAAAAATGTAGTATAAACACCGACAACTGGGAAACACTGGCCTGCGAGCGCTCCAGTTGGAGTACAGCCTTGACCAAAGGTGTCCTGGGCTTTGAAGACACTCGAACTCAGGACGCAAGGGAGAAATGTGCTAAGAGGAAGGCATGCTTGGCAAACCCTCACCATGATCATTTTCTTCTTCTTCTTCTTCTTCTTCTTCTTCTTCTTCTTCTTCTTCTTCTTCTTCTTCTTCTTCTTCTGTGATCCCTCGTAGCCGAGTAAGATTGTCTTCCATAAACACGGTTTTAACAGTGAGTCTGTAAGTGACTGTGGAGGCCAATTCTGGATCCACACGTCCTTCCACAGTGGGGACATTTACCATGATCATATCCTGCCCGGAAACCTATGTCCCCACTGTGGAAGGACGTGTGGATCCAGAATTGGCCTCCAGTCACTTATGGACTCACTGTTAAAACCATGTTCATGGAAGACAATCTTGCTCGGCTACGAGGGACCGCAGAAGAAGAAATCCTATTTTTCCCAATCTGACGCTGAGCGAGGTGATGCCACAGATCCCAGCTTCTGGTTTCCTTGCACTTGAAACATCATAGCAGGAGGGGGGGAACCTTCCTCCTGCCCCTTCCTGCAAAGAGATTGCCATGGCTTTGGCTTCTCGGCTGCTGATTCCTCAGGCAGCAGAACAATTTGCAAGCTGCTTCAATCAAGGATTGCAAACAGCAGCCCCTGAAATCAGCGCCGGCTTTAGGAAGGCTGTCAAAGGGCTGTTTCACAGCAGATCCGCCGGGCGGGCTCCTGGCAGACAGGTTGCTGGGAACAATCAGCACCTCACCTACAATTAATGTTGAGGCTTCTTGACGCGAGTCTCTCCTCCTCTCCACGCCTCTGCTTCCCAGTGGTGCAATGTGAATCCTGACAACAGACCTGCCTTCCAATGAAGATGGCCATAGAGTGCCAAAAACCAAGCTTCAATTAAGCCTAAATATAAGAAGGAAGAGCCCCGCTGGGTCAGGATAGTGTCCCATCTACTCATAGAATCGTAGAGTTGGAAGGGACTCCATGTGTCATCTAGTCCACCCCCCTGGAATACAGGAATCTCAGCTAAAGTCTTGCATCCTGTTCTCACAGTGTCTGAGCAGATGCGTCTTTTGGGAAGCCCCCTGGCAGCAGCCGAGCACAACAGCCTTCTCCCTTCCAGCTGCTTTATTAATTTTTATTTTATTTATTAGTTTGCTATACTGCCGAGGGATCACAGGGCAGTTTCCAAAATACCGGTGTTCAGAAGCATTGCTGTGGAGGCAAAGCACAGCCCTGGTGGCTAGGAGATATCAATGGCCATCGGCAGCCCTCTCCTCCTCCAGGAATTGAAATTGATTAAAATTGAAATACTTTATGGACACTTGTACAACTTGTATACAGTGAGGTTACATTAGCACCCCGCACTCAGCTCTCTTAGTCTTAATTCCCCTCGTTTACTGACGCACACCCACCAAACCCGAAAGTCAGTTGCCCTGTTGTTATCTTTTCATTCAGCAGCCTAACAGCCCACGGATAGAAGCTGTTCTTTACCCTGTTGGTGCGACTAATCCTGCTTCTATATCTTCTGCCCGAGGGCAGGAGATCAAGAAAGTGCCGGCCAGGGTGTGAATCATCCCTGAGAATTTTCCTCACTCTCCTGAGGCAACGTTCTTCTGCTATTTCATCCAGCGGATTCACGGGACAGCCCATAATATCTTGTGCTGTATTCACCACCTTCTGTAGGCACTTCCTATCCGTAAAATCCTCTTTTAAAGCCACCCAAACAAAGAAAAAATGGGAGGCTATGTACTCTCTGCAGGGGCGTAGCATCGGGGGGCGAGGGGGGACAATCCACTTAAAACCCCAACGTTTGTTCCGATTGAATGATACGAGGTCAAAAAAACACCCTGCTTGGATACATAAGCCATTGGCAGGGTTTGAAAGAGCATTAGACCAATTCCTAGAGGAAAGGGCTATCGATGGCTCCTAGCACAGATGACTCTCTTCTGCATCTACAGTTGGTGGCAACGAAACTTCTAGAAGGTGCAGGTCAATTTTGTGTCCAGGGCAGCTGCCTACCAGCTCCATCTGGTACACAGGCTGAGACCCTACATGCCTGCGGACTGTCTCGCCAGAGTGGTGCATGCTCTGGTTATCTCCCACTTGGACTAATGCAATGCGCTCTACGTGGGGCTACCTTCGAAGGTGACCCGGAAACTACAATTAATCCAGAATGCCGCAGCTAGACTGGTGACTGGGAACGGCCACCGAGACCACATAACACCGGTCCTGAGAGACCTGCACTGGCTCCCAGTACGTTTCTGAGCACAGTTCAAAGTGTTGGTGCTGACCTTTAAAGCCCTAAATGGCCTCGGCCCAGTATACACTGAGGTCCAGCTCTGAGGGCCTTCTGGTGGTTCCCTCACTGCGAGAAGCCAAGTTGCAGGGAACCAGGAAGAGGACCTTCTTGGTAGTGGCGCCCGCCCTGTGGAACCTCCTCCCACCAGATGTCAAACAGAAAAACAACTACCAAACTTTTAGAAGACATCTGAAGGCTGCCCTGTTTAGGGAAGCTTTTAGTGTTATTGTATTTGAGTGGTTTGTTGGAAGCCGCCCAGAGTGGCTGCGGAAACCCAGCCAGATGGGCGAGGTATAAATAATAATAATAATAATAATAAATAATTATATTATTATTATATTATAATTTATAATAATAATGAATTATATTACATATATATAATAAATTATAATTAAATATAATTAAATAATAAATTATAATTGAATTAAATAAATAATAATAATAATAATAATAATAATAATAATAATAATAATAATAATAATAATTTATATCATCCCCTCCAACATTTCTCTGATTCAAATCAAAAGGATGAGCAGAACGGTCTGGGATCAAACCAGAAGCCAGGACTGCTCCAATATTTCCAGGACTGTCCCTGGATAATCAGGACACTTGGAGGGCCTGGTATACCCATTGCTGGAAACCGCAGGAGAGAGGGAGGACTTCTGTGCTCAGATCCTGCTTCCCAATAGAGGCATCTGGTTGGCCACTGTGAGAACAAGATGCTGGACGAGATGGTCCACTGGTCTGATCCAGCACATGGTCTTCTTATGCCACAGGAAGCTCCCCCACCCTGTGAAGTGGTTTTGGGCTGCCCGTCATCACTAAGACTGGGTGTGTGTGCTGGTCCCGGGGGCTAACTGAGAGGCGAGGTCCGAGTCCAGTCCGAGGTCAATGGTGTGGTATGGAGGCTGTCCGTCAAAGCTGTAGCTGGGTCCAAGGGGGGAGTCGGGTGGGGTCAGGAACTTTGGCAGAAGAGCAGGACAGGGTGCAGACAGGAACTAGCAACCAACAATGTTGCTCCCACAACCTGGGCCTGGGGCTGGCTAGCTTTTATCTGCCCCGAGGCATAGGGCAGCCCTGATCCTCTGGTGACTCGCCTCTCCTGGCCTGGAGGCGAGCACTCCTCCTGTGGGAACTCAGTTCCCTCCGCTTCTCTGCCCTGAGCCTCTGCAGCTCAGGAGAGGCTGGAGGGTGACCGGACCCAGAGGCAACCTCTGCTTCCCTTGATGGGGCTGAGGGTGGAGCACCTGCAGGCAATGGGTCCTCCATCACCTCCGGAGCCAGAGCAGACTCAGCTGGTGCCTGCACCTGAGGACCCAGCACAGGTGAGGACCCTTCAGGCTCAGGCCCCAGCCCTGGCTCAGCTGGTTCTGGAGGCGGGGACTCCTGTGCAGGCTGGGATCTCTCAGGTTCAGCCTCCGAGTCCGAATCCCAGGCCATCACAGTGTGTCTGCATCAATCCACTCCAGATCCCCTCCTACGCCGCAGGGCTCCCTTCTCGGCAGCGTCTGTCTCCTGCTCCCTCCCTCCCTTAGAAGCCGCCAGTCACCAGAGTATTCTCCAAGAGACGGATATATCTCAAGCCTGTTTGTAGTGAATTTGAAACTTTTATTTGCTGAAATAGTCACAAATCACAAGGAGGGGGCCTTACGCGGCCGCCTCTCGAGGGATCCTGATTTGCCACAGTGACAGACTTCTTTAAAGTTCCATGAAGCCTGCATAATTTACGGCTCTTCAGAATAACCTACTCCGCGGCCGATGTTTTATGCATTATCGCTCCATACTTCATATTTTGGATGAGGTGGTTTGCATAGCGGAGACGGACTGCGCAAAAAGAGCGATGCATCATTGCAAACATCGCTTGGAAATGGCTTGGATTAGCAGGCTCTGCCAGGGTGGGTGGCAGCAAAGAGGCAGCTGGGGGGGGATTTTGTTCAATCCATAGGATGAATCCCCAGTGCAGTTAAGCCACAGGAGATGGACTGGAGCCAGAATCGGTCCCTGTCTGTGCAGGCGAAATGAAGGGACAAGCAAGGATGGAGAAGCTGGGGATCCCAGGAAAAGAGACGCTATGCTCACTTGCACCTGCAGCATGCCGTTAAAGCCATGTCATACCACTCTAAATGGTCCGTATAGTAAAAGGTATGGTTTTCCCAGTAGTGATGTGTGGAAGTGAGAGCTGGACCATAAAGAAGGCTGATCACCAAAGAATGGATGCTTTTGAATTCTGGTGCTGGAGGAGACTCTTGAGAGTCCCATGGACTGCAAGAAGATCAAATGTATCCATTCTGAAGGAAATCAGCCCTGAGTGCTCACTGGAAGGACAGATCCTGAAGCTGAGGCTCCAAGACTTTGGCCACCTCATGAGAAGAGAAGACTCCCTGGAAAAGACCCTGATGTTGGGAAAGATGGAGGGCACAAGGAGAAGGGGATGACAGAGGAAGAGATGGTGGGACAGTGTTCTCGAAGCTACCAGCATGAGTTTGACCAAACTGCAGGAGGCAGTGGAAGACAGAAGTGCCTGGTGTGCGCTGGTCCAGGGGGTCACAAAGAAGCGGACATGACTAAACGACTAAACAACAACAAAACCACTCCAAACATACCGTATTTTTCTGTCTATAAGACGCCCCCATGCATAAGATGCCCCTGATTTTTGGGGACTAAATTTAAAGAAAATGAGGGGAGAAGGGGAAGAGAGAGAGAGAGAGAGAGAGAGAGAGAGAGAGAGAGAAGGCACAAAATTGTTGAGCTTTTTAAAGGGGGAATTGCACATGCACCATCATCCCAGCAGGGCCGTTGCTGGGGGCTGGAAAAGTTTCCCACACTGGGTGGGAAACACTCGCTAGAACATGCACCCCCTGGCGCACAGCTTACCTCCATACCACTATCCATGTATAGGACGATCCCAGTTTCTTGACATGATTTTTGAGTCAAAAAACCTCATCTGAGCCCGGCTTCGGCTGGGGAGGGCGGGATATAAATAAAATTTTATTATTTATTATTATTTTCTTATCTAATTCAGTGGTGCCTCTGGATGTGAATGGGATCCGTTCCAGAGCCCCGTTTGCATCCTGAGTAGAATGCAACCCGTGACTGCGCGGGTCACGATTCGCTGCTTCTGCGCATGCGTGTGACGTCATTTTGAGCATCTGTGCATGCGCGAGTGGCAAAACCCGGAAGTAACGTGTTCCATTATTTCCTGGTAGCCGCGGAGCGTAACCTGAAAACGCTCAACCTGAAGCATATTTAACCCGATGTATGACTGTATATGGAAAAATACGGTATCTGGCTTCCTCCTAAGAACCCTGGGAGCTGAAGTTTGTTAAGGGTGCTGAGAGTTGTCAGCTGACCCCCCCCTTCTCCTCTCAAAACTACAGTTCCCAGTGCAGTTTAATAATCAATCCCTCGTCCCAGGGAACTAGAACGTAAGAAGAGCATTTGCTGGATCAGGCCAATAGCCCGCCATGTCCAGCATCCTGTTCTCACAGGAGCCGACCTGCAAAAAAAAAGTCAGTCTGGCTCCCCACCCAACACAACTCTGCGTTCTTTCTATATTGAGCCTGGGAAGAAAGGTGTTATTCTGCTCTTCAGCATTCAAAATCCAGTCTGCATTTCCTAGGCACCTGCTGTTTATTGAATGGGAGATTCCAGGGTTGAATTAGTATGACGTTGTTATTATTATTATTTGTTTGCAGAATACGTTTCCCTCAAATAAACTTCCAGCCACGGTCTGTGGCAAGCCCAGCTGCATGGTGGTTCCTCTTCATTCATTAGAGGCAAAACCTTCCCTTGTCTCAAGGCCAAGCAACCCTCTTTCCCCATTTTTGCACGGTAATAAAACATTTAATTTTTATTATAGTTATTGTCCTTCCTTCTCCCTCAAAGGGGCAGAGAAGCTGCCGCACAGATCTGTTTTCACAGACCCCGGAGGCCTGACAACCCTTCTGATCTCAAGGCACACACTCCGTTGAATTGAAAATATTAATTTATGCCCTTGCAATCTTGCCTGGTTACCATCCAACAGAATCCTTCCCACTGTTTACTGGCCCTGTTTATGTGATTTTGTTTTTAGGGGTGTTGTATTCCTATGTTGATTTTTATTGCTTCGCTCCCCCTATGAATACTGCAGAAAATAAATAAGACAAGACTTTTGCAGGCCCTGCGATGGACGTCCTGAGCACTTTCTAGCCACAGTTAGGAAGGGCCTGGCAGTAGGAAATAAAACACGACAAAAGCGACTGGAGTGGGCACTGCTTGGGAGGCTCTTAATATCCATAAAAATATTGCCAGCATGGCTTCCCTGACCATGTCCTGAGCAGCAGTCTCCTTTTGCCAACAATATACTTCATCTTGGCGGTATTGGAGGGGCTCGTAAAAGGAACCACAAACTCACAACAGTGGGGGCTATTGCTGAGGCACTGGGTGCTTGGCCCTGTCGCTCAACATGCAAAACAAAACAAAGTGCTGCACCAACAACCCTCTGCAGCACCACAAATCCAATTCAATGGTGTAACGTTGAAAAGTGTCAATCACTTCTCCTACCTAGGCAGTTATCTTTCCACAAGGGCCGACATTGATGCCCAAATCCAGCATCGCCTGAGCTCTGCAAGTGCAGCTTTCTCCCGATTGAAGTACAAAGCGTTTGAGGACCAGGACATTCGCAAGGAAACCAAAATGCTTGTTTACAAAGCTGTTGTACTACCAACCTTACTGTATGCTTGCGAAACATGGACCACTTATAAACACCATCTCCAACTCCTCAAAAGATTCTATCAACAGCGTCTCCGAAATTTTTTACACATCACTTGGGAAAACAGGCGAACTAATACCAGTGTACTGGAAGAAGTAAAGCTCACCAGTGTTGAAGCAATGATTCTTCAACATCAACTTCGTTGGACTGGTCATGTTGTGCGGATGCCTGATGATCATCTTGCAAAGCAACTACTCTATTTCTGGCTATGAGTGATCGCCAAAGAAGAAAGATGAAGAGGACAGCACAAAAGCACAATTGCACTTTGCAGGGTAAGAACAGACCCTCCAAGTTTCCCTATTTTCCAGGGACGTTGCCTGATTTAGAGAAGCCGTCCTGGTTTCTGATTTGATCCCAGAAAGTCCCACTTTTCCTTAAAGGTAAAAGGTAAAGGGACCCCTGACTGTTAAGTCCAGTTGCGGATGACTCTGGGGTTGCGGCGCTCATCTCGCTCTATAGGCCGAAGGAGCCGGTGTACAGCTTCTGGGTCATGTGACCAGCATGACTAAGCTGCTTCTGGCGAACCAGAGCAGCGCACAGAAACACCGCTTACCTTCCTGCCGGAGCGGTACCTATTTATCTACTTGCACTGGCTGCTTTTGAACTGCTAGGTTGGCAGGAGCAGGGACCAAGCAACGGGAGCTCACCCCGTCACAGGGATTTGAACTGCCGACTTTCTGATCAGCAAGCCCCCGGCTCCGTGGTTTAGACCACAGTGCCACCCATGTCCCACTCACTTTTCCTTAGGATGCCCTTATTTTCATTCGAAAAATATTGGAGGGTATGCAGTTATCCGACCCCTGAGCTGTCTGAAGTCAATCCTGTATAGGAAAGGTTTTTTTTAAAAAAAAATGTTTAACATTTTATTATGTTTTTATATATGTTGGAAGCTGCCCAGAGTGGCTGGAGCAACCCAGTCAGATGTGTGGGGTATAAAAAGTAAAATGATGGAATGGGACATCCCTATTTTCATCGGAGAAATGTTGGAGGGTATGGGAGGAGGCGCGGCTGCATGTTTCAGCTGACCAGCTGCACATACAGAAGTTGAGTGTGTCGTGCTCAGGCCAGGGAGTGGGGGGCAAATGGGTCCATTTCAATTCCTCCCTGCTTCTCATTTCCCCCTAGCTCAGGGGTAGAGCATCTGCTCTGAGTGAAAAAGGTCTCCATGGCATCTCAACCTAGGGGGAGAAGACTCCCTGAGAGAGCTGCTGCCAGTCAGTGTATGGCTTCCTATAAACTGGGTCTTCCTATAAACTGACAGGTTTCTCCACCCTTCATGGAGTTCCATGTAGAAACTCTTCAGCTCACAAGAAAATCAAGGTTAGCAAGTCCATATTTAAATTATGAACAAATCCAGTTGTGGGAGTGTATTTTAACAAAATAACACCAGATTCTTTGATTCTTGCAGCTTTAAATATCTTGACTTTTTGGCTCCCTTCCAAAAATTATTTTCCGGGTAGTGTGTGGCCTGACCTTTTCAAAAGCAAACAAACACCAGCGACAACATATCTAACCCACCTTATCTAGGTCACGCCACTGTGCATGGAGATCTTTCCTGGGCACTCACTTGTTAAAGTAACCCGCCGAACTCCACTTTCGTATTTCTGCTAAAGAACCTTGGGGAATGTCACCTCCTGCTTCAACGCGGATCTCAAGGCACAATGCAGCAATTGGATAAAGCGCCGTTCCTCCAGCTCATGCAAATGGCACCTCCAGAGTTTTCATTGAAGATTGAAAATGTTTTAAATAGTAATAATAATTAATAATAATAGCTGATTCGGCAATATCTTTTGAACAAGGGGTGTTCCTCCAGACATTTATTTTATGCTTTTCATTTTGTAAAGTTTACATACTGCTTGGTTGTTTATAAAACTCCTCAAGGCAGTGGACAAAAAGATAAAACAATAAAACTATCAATAAGAAAATAATCAGCGACAATAATGCAAGAGTTTTGAAAAGTTAAAATCATAGAATTATATCACTGGAAGGGACACCATGAGTCTTCTAGTCCAACCCTTGCAATGCACGAATCTCAGCTAAATAACCCATGACAGGTGGCCATCTAACCTCTGCTTAGAAACCTCCAAGGAAGGAGAGTCCATAGCCTTCCAACGTTTTTCAGATGAAAATAGGGATAGTCTATACTCAGTCCAGGGGCGCGGGTGGCGCTGTGGGTTAAACCACAGAGCCTAGGGCTTGCCGATCAGAAGGTCGGCGGTTCGAATCCCCGTGACGGGGTGAGCTCCCGTTGCTCGGTCCCTGCTCCTGCCAACCTAGCAGTTCGAAAGCACGTCAAAGTGCAAGTAGATAAATAGGTACCGCTCCAGCGGGAAGGTAAATGGCGTTTCCGTGCACTGCTCCGGTTTGCCAGATGCGGCTTAGTCATGCTGGCCACATGACCTTGAAGCTGTATGCCAGCTCCCTCGGCCAATAAAGCAAGATGAGCGCTGCAGACCCAAAGTCGGTCACGACTGGACCTAGTGGTCAGGGGTCCCTTTACCTTATACTCCATCCAGAATCTTCTCCCACATTTTATCTTGTCACACACATATACACATGTATACAATAACAGGTGGAGATGAATCAGCGTATAGAGGGGAGGTCCAAAAAATAGCTACATGGTGCCTAGGGAACAACTTGCACCTTAATATCAGTGAGACAAAGGAGATGGTGTTGGACTTTCGGAGGAAGAGAGGAGAACTAGCCCCGCTGTACATCGGGGAGGGCTGTGTGGAGAGAGTCTCTTCCTTTAAATTCCTAGGAGTTTATCTCAGTGAAGACTTTACTTGGAAAATCAATACAACCCAGGTGGTTGAGAAAGCCCAACAGAGACTCCATCTCCTCAGAATATTGCGGAAGAACGATGTCAATCAACATCTGATGATCTCCTTCTACCGGTCCACAATAGAAAGTGTCCTTTCCTACTGCATCACGGTGTGGGACGCTGGTTTGACATCATCTGATAGGAAGTGCCTACAGAGGGTGGTGAATCCAGCACAAGATATTATGGGCTGTCCCGTGAATCCACTGGATAAAATAGCGGAAGAACGTTGTCTCAGGAGAGCGAGGAAAATTCTCAGGGATGATTCACACCCTGGCCGGCACTTTCTTGATCTCCTGCCCTTGGGCAGAAGATATAGAAGCCTGCTTAGTCGCACCAACAGGGTAAAGAACAGCTTCTATCTGTGGGCTGTTAGGCTGCTGAATGAAAAGAGAACAACAGGGCAACGGACTTTCGGGTTTGGTGTGTGTGTGTCAGTAAACGAGGGGGATTAAGACTAAGAGAGCTGAGTGGGGGGTGCTAATGTAATCTCACTGTATACAAGTTGTACAAGTGACAATAAAAATAAAAAAATTCCTTCCAGTAGCACCTTAAAGACCAACTAAGTTAGTTCTTGGTATGAGCTTTCGTGTGCATGCACACTTCTTCAGATACACTGAAACAGAAGTTGCCAGATCCTTCTATATAGTGAGAAGGTGGGGAGGGGTATTACTCAGAAGGGTGGTGGGAATGGGAGATTGGCAGATAGCTGAGATGAGCCTGTTGACGACTCTTAACGACTGCAATAGGTCTTACAGGAAAAGGCAAGGGGTGAGAAGGTGAAAAATGGCTTAGTCATGTATAATGAGATAAGAATCCAATGTCTCTGTTCAGACCAGGTCTCTCCATGGTTTTAAGTTTGGTAATGAGTTGCAATTCAGCAGCTTCTCTTTCCAGTCTATTTCTGAAATTCCTTTGTAGTAAAACAGCTACTTTGAGATCTTGTATAGAATGTCCTGGGAGATTGAAGTGTTCTCCTACTGGTTTCAGTAGAAGTAGCTGTTTTACTACAAAGGAATTTCAGAAATAGACTGGAAAGAGAAGCTGCTGAATTGCAACTCATTACCAAACTTAAAACCATGGAGAGACCTGGTTTGAACAAAGACATTGGATTCTTATCCCATTATACATGACTAAGCCATTTCTCACCTTCTCACCCCTTGCCTTTTCCTGTAAGACCTATTACAGTCGTTAAGAGTCGTCAACAGGCTCATCTCAGCTATCTGCCAATCTCCCATTCCCACCACCCTTCTGAGTAATACCCCTCCCCACCTTCTCTCTATATAGAAGAATCTGGCAACTTCTGTTTCAGTGTATCTGAAGAAGTGTGCATGCACACAAAAGCTCATACCAAGAACTAACTTAGTTGGTCTTTAAGGTGCTACTGGAAGGAATGTTTTTATTTTGACTATGGCAGACCAACACGGCTACCTATCTGTAAGTGACAATAAAGTATTTCAATTTCAATACAAGCTGTTACACTTAGCCAATGACAACCTCTCCGCCTGGCCTACCTCACAGGATTGTTGCAAAGGGAAAAACAAACATGAGGGAAGGGATCTTGTACAACATCTCACAGATAAATGGAATGAAATAAAATTTTAGCTGTAAGCTGACTTGAAAAAGGTAGAATAATAATGATAACGACAACAACAGTAACAGAAACTGTGAGAATGATCAGGATCATACCAGAGAGTAAATCCGATTGAACTCAGTGGGACTTAGTTCCGAGTAAACATGCTTAGGATTGCAGTGTAAGGCCGCCCAGTCTTTACCCAGTTGCCTGGGAGTAAGCTCCATTGAATACGGTGGGACTTACAGCTGAGTAGACATGTAAAGGCTTGCAGGGTAAGGCTCCATTTACGATAAAGGAATAAACGCCTCCCTCGCTTCCTAAGAAATGGCTGACTGCTGAATCATCGCAATTAAAGAATTTTAAGTGGATTGGTGACATTTCCCTTAGAAATTATAGCAAGGGCTTTATATGTCAGCTTCTACATTTCCTTCATTTGGTGCAGGTACTTTATTTTCAGTATAAACAGGGCTCCATTTTTGTACCTAAGCACGCCCATTAATAAATAATAATAATAATAATAATAATAATAATAATAATAATAATAATAAATTTCTATACTGCCCTATACTCGCAGGGAGGGGAAAGGAAAACTGGGGCATTCTGGGATCTAATCAGAAACCGGGGCAGCTTCTGTAATTCTGGGACTGTACCTGGAAAATCAGGACACCTGGAAGGTATTCAGAAGAAAGTGACCCCTCTGGGGTTGAAGCCCCATTGAGGCTGTCATCTTGCTTCTCATAGCAGATGACCAGACTGCAGGCTTCCTAATAATAATAATAATAATAATAATAATATATTCTTTATACCCTGCCCTTCCGGCTGGGCCTCCCCAGCCACTCTGGGCGGCTTCCAAACGAATATTAAAAACAATACAGCATCAGACATTAAAAACTTCCCTAAACAGGGCTGACTTCAGTTGTCTTTTAAAAGTAAAACAGTTGTTTATTGTCTTGACATCTGATGGGAGGGCGTTCCACAGGGCAGGTGCCACCACCAAGAAGGCAATCTGCCTGGTTCCCTGTAACCTCACTTCTCGCAATGAGGGAACCGCCAGAAGGCCCTCGGCGCTGGACCTCAGTGTCCGGGCAGAATGATGGGGGTGGAGATGCTCCTTCAGGGATACTGGACCAAGGCTGTTTAGGGCTTTCAAGGTCAGCACCAGCACTTTGAATTGTCCTCGGAAACGTACTGGGAGCCAATGAAGGTCTTTCAAAATGGGTGTTATGTGGTCTCAGCAGCCGCTCCCAGTCACCAGTCTGGCTGCCGCATTCTGGATTTGTTGTAGTTTCCGAATCACTTTCAAAGGTAGCCCCACATAAAGCACATGGCAGTAGTCCAAGCGGGAGATAACTAGAGCATGCGCCACTCTGGCAAGACAGTCTGTGGGCAGGGAGGGTCTCATCCTGCATACCAAATGGAGCTGGTAGATATCTGACCTGGACACAGAATTGACCTGCACCTCCATGGACAGCTGTGAGTCCACAATGACTCCCAGGCTGCGCACCTGGTCCTTCAGGGGCACAGTTACCCCATTCAGGACCAGGGAATCCTCCACACCTGCCCGCCTCCTGTCCCCCCAAAACAGTACTTCTGTCTTGTCAGGATTCAACCTCAATCTGTTAGCCGCCATCCATCCTCCAACCGCCTCCAGGCACTCACACAGGACCTTCACCACCTTCACTGGTTCTGATTTGAAAGTGAGGTAGAGCTGGGTATCATTCGCATACTGATGAAGACCCAGCCTGAAACCCCCTGATGATCTCTCCCAGCGGCTGCATGTAAATGTTGAAAAGCATGGGGGAGAGGACAGAACCCTGAGGCACCCCACAAGTGAGAGCCCAGGGGTCTGAACACTCATCCCCCAACACCACTTTCTGGACACGGCCCAGGAGGAAGGAGTGGAACCACCGTATAAAAGTACCCCCCAGCTCCCAGCCCCTCAAGACGGTCCAGAAGGATGTTATGGTCAATGGTGTCAAAGGCTGCTGAGAGATCCAGCAGAACTAGGAAACAGCTCTCGCCTTTGTCCCTAGCCCACCAGAGATCATTGACAAGCGAGGCCAAGGCAGTTTCAGTCGCGTGGTGAGGCCCAATGGGACATCTGTTTGGCCCCTGGAAGAACAGCTCCCCCCTTCAGCCTGATCCAGTGGAAGTCTCTTCTTACGCTATTTAGCTGCTCCATCTAATGTTTTGCCATGCATGCAACTGGGAAAGTTTTGTGATTCAGCAGCCCGCAAGCCTTTTAAAATAAAATAAACAATGCAGAAAAGCAGGCAGAGAGCTTTGCCCCTACATTCAGACAAAATCCGAAATGGAAAAGGGAAGTCATCAACAGACACGGTTCCTTGAAGCGGAGCCAATTTGCATCCGCCACGAAACTCGCGAGTCGGGTCCCAAATGCTGCCGCCCTTTCGCGCAACAGCACAAAACATAAGCCCAGGCGGCGCTTTTTGCGGCCACATGTCCTCCGTAATGAAAGCTAACAGACCAATTTGCTAGTAATTTAGATAATGTACAAGCGAGAGACAGCCACTTACGCGTAATTTCGAACAAATTAGAATCGTCCAGGGTTTGTAAATTTTACCTGGAAATGATTCTTCCTAATGTGGCACATGCACGCAAGATTTCCTACGATTCAGCGGCCACTTGTAAGTTCATCATCGCCGTTGACTGGCAATCAGATCTCTCCGGCGGGGCCGGCCCCGCTGCACTTCCGCCAACAAGCGCTTTGCAATTTGCGGAGAAAAGCGAGCAGGATTGTGTAAGATGTGTCAGGAGAACGGAAGCACAAAAGAGCAGCCCAGAGGAGAGAGGGCTACCCTTCCAGGGCCCCTATCTTGCGGGTGAGTTTTGCCTTTGACAAAGGCCCTCATCACCAACAGAGACACAGTTAAAATAAAAAAATTCCTTCAGAAGGTATCTGAAGAAGGTATCTGAAGAAGTGTGCATGCACACGAAAGCTCATACCAAGAACTAACTTAGTTGGTCTTTAAGGTGCTACTGGAAGGAATTTTTTTATTTTGACTATGGCAGACCAACACAGCTACCTATCTGTAACTAGAGACACAGTTTACAGTGGTTCCTCAGGATGCGAATGGGATCTGTTCTGGAGCCCCGTTCTCATCCTGAACAAAACGTAAGATGCGTCTGTGCGTGTGCGGGTCACGTTTCGCCGCTTCTGCGCATGCGCATGACGTCATTTTGACTGCCTGCACATGCGGCGAAACCCAGAAGTAACACGCTCCATTACTTCCAGGTTGCAACCCGGGAGCGCAACTCGAAAATACTTATCCTGAAGCATATTTATCCCAAGGTATGACTGTACTGACAAAGGAAAGAGGAAAGCAGAAGACTGTGAGGAATTTGCATGGAGATATGGATGTGAGGAAGGAAGCTGCAATTGGGTCACCCAGCTTCATAATACACTGTCTCCAGTGTTTCTCAGACTCAGATCCCCAGTCATTGTTGGACTACAACTCCCATCATTCCTGACCACTGGTTCTGCTAGCAAGGAGCCGGGACAGAGCAACGGGAGCTCACTCCATCGCGGGGATTCAAACCACTGACCTTTTGATCGGCAAGCCCAAGAGGCTCAGTGGTTTAGACCACAGCGCCACCCACTAGCAGTTCAAAAGCACACCAGTGCAAGTAGATAAATAGGTACCGCTGAGGTGGGAATGTAAACGGCATTTCCGTGTACTCTGGTTTCCATCACGGTGTTCCGTTGTGCCAGAAGCAGTTCAGTCCTGCTGGCTGCATGAGCCGGAAAGCTGTCGCTTTCGGCCTGAAAAGTGAGATGAGCGCCGCAACCCCAGAGTCGCCTAACAGGTTGATCATGGGTGTGTTCCAGGTAGATCACAGTATGAAGTAAATTGATCTCCTGTGTGGTACTTTACAAATTTGATCAATCCTCCCCTCCAAAAAGCTCAACAATGACAATGAGTAGATCATAGCTAGTTTTTTTATACTGGGAGTAGATCGCAGTCTCTTGGAAGTGCCTGGACTAGACTGAACCGTCCCGGGATCCCTTACCTTTACCTGCTAGCAAGGGATGGTGTGAGTTGTATTCCAGCCACAGCTGGAGACCCAAGTCTGAGAAACAGTGGGACTCTACACTGCTTGGGAGTGGCTCTCCAAGGAAAGATCCCTGATTAGAGAATCTGCTTTACATTTGATCCTTGGCATCTCCAGCTGGGGTTGGGAGAGATCCCTGCTTGAAGCCCAGGACTTCACATCTGACCATCTCAGGCTCTTCCCCATCTCCAAGATGACCATTACATCCAGGGTCTGGGACAGGGGTGAATCCACCAGGTCCAGGATCCAAATGTGATCCTCCAAGACCTCTCTCCCTGGCTCTTCTGCCAGGCCATCATCCTCCAAGTAGGAATGAAAGGATATGTCCATTTTGCTTCTCATTTCTCCAATCTCAGAGGCTTTTCCTAGCCCTCCTCTGTTTCTTCTGCTGGAAGTGGAGTCTGGGCAAATGTTCATGGGCGAAGGATGCTGGGCCAAATGGGTCACTGGCTGGACCCAGCAGGCTCTTCGGATGCTCTTATATAATTCTTGCACCAGTGCAAAAGCTGAGCTGAATCCCACCTTTTGCTCTGCAACCCCACAGCTTCTGCTGGGCTTTGGGTCTCACCCGCACCCCATGCCCAGAGGGAGCCTGATCCAGACACAGCCCCTTGCAGCTTCTGCCAGGTCCACCAGGCAATCTTCTTTCTTTAGCAGGCTCCTTTAGGCAGGAATAATATATTATTTTTTATACAGTGCATTCCTGCATCTGATCATCGCCCTCCTATTTCAGGATTTCATGAAATCTAATGCTTCTCCTTTGCAAGTCTGTTTTCTTCCTCTGTGCCGTATCATTGTCTGCTTTTTTATTATTATTAAAAAAGAGACCCACACAAAAGCATCTCTCCTGCCCCCCACCTGCACCGACCCCGTCCCTTTCGGGCTTTCTCATTCCCTTTCTTCTGCGGTTCTTTGCTGCCCCTCCAAGCTCCTCGCTCATTTTTATCAAGCCCCCTTTTTATCTCTCAAATTGAATTTCAAGGTTACTGGAGAGAGGTATTTTCCCCTCCTCCTTTTCTCTGTTCCTTTCTGAATACTGTCACACCTTATTCTGCAAATGCACTTTCTCCCCCCCCCCTTTTTGCAACCCTGCAGTGCTTTCTAAGGCTGCCTCCCCCCCAAAAGAAAAGCCTTGTGTGCACAACGGGATACGGACCCTGTGTGAGTCTCCCTCCCCAACAAACCAAGAGTCACAAGATGAATGCAAAGTCCTCTCTTGCCCCTTCTGCTTTGCCCAGAGACACACCTTTCCTCCCCAGGCTGTCAACTGGGCCATAAAGCACACTTATGTTATTCTCTGGGGAAGCAACACCCTTGTTTGTCAGGTGGGGAAGAAGGCATCACATTTGGGAGCTCTCGGAGCTGAAAACCTCCGATCCGGTGACAGGTTTGCTTACCTGGCATTGCAGCTGATTACCCTCCCCTTGAGCGGCCGCGAAAGGTTACTGTTGAAGGACAGACCCCGGGCGCGACTGTCAGTTTTTGAAGAGCCTTTACCAGATCTGAAGCGTTGTGTTTTCTGGAGGGATGTCACAAGGCCTTTTCCTCCCTGAGTTGAGAAGGGAGATGCTGTGCGCGCGCACACACACCCTTAGCTCAGACTCATGCAATCATAGAATTGTGGGGTTGGGAGGGACCCCCAAAGCTCATCCAGCCCAGCCCCTCCTGCAATGCAGGAATCACAGCTTCGGAATCCCTAACCGATGGCCATCCAACGTCTGCTTAGAAACCTCCAAGGAAGGAGAGTCCATCACCTTCCGAGGTTGCCTGTTCTAGGGTTGAGAAACACCCTCAAAAAGTAATAATAATAATTTATTATTTATACCCCACCAATCTGGCGGGGTACCCACCCAGCCACTCTGGGTGGCTTCCAACCAAATATTAAAATACAGTAATGTGTCAAACATTAAAGGCTTCCCTAAACAGGGCTGCCTTCAGATGTCTTCTAAAAGTCTGGTACTTGTTTTTCTCTTTGACATCTGGTGGGAGGGCGTTCCACAGGGCGGGTGCCACTACTGAGAAGGCCCTCTGCCTGGTTCCCTGTAACTTGGCTTCTCGCAGTGAGGGAACTGCCAGAAGGCCCTCGGAGCTGGACCTCAGTGTCCAGGTAGAACGATGGGGGTGGAGACGCTCCTTCAGGTATACTGGACTGAGGCCATTTAGGGCTTTCAAGGTCAGCACCAACACTTTGAATTGTGCTCGGAAACGTACTGGGAGCCAGTGTCGGTCTTTCAGGACCGGTGTTATATGGTCTCAGCAGCCGCTCCCAGTCACCAGTCTAGCTGCCACATTCTGGATTAGTTGCAGTTTCTGAGTCACCTTCAAAGGTAGCCCCACGTAGAGCACATTGCAGTAGTCCAAGCGAGAGATAACCAGAGCATGTACCACTCTGGCCAGACAGTTCTTCCCAATGGTTAGCTATAATCTCCCTGCATAGCGCATGTTCATTTGTAACTTTTTGTACTTTATATGGTGTGGAACTCTTTTCCCCAGTGACTTATGTGCCATCATTTTGTTTTATTGGAGAAGGAAAGTTCTTCATAACTCTTAGCAGGTTGAGAGTTATTGGGGGCTTTTTAAATGTACATTTGATCCAGTTACTCAGTAGGTATTCTATTTAAAGAGGGTTAGCAGAAACATTGGAATAAGCCCCAAATCTACAGTTAGAACTGGATATGGAACAACCGATTGGTTCAAAATTGGGAAAGGAGTACGACAAGGCTGCATATTGTCTCCCTGCTTATTTAACTTATAGGCAGAATTCATCATGCGAAAGGCTGGGCTGGATGAATCCCTAGCTGGAATCAAGATTGCCGGAAGAAATATCAACAACCTGAGATATGGAGATGACACAACCTTGATGGCAGAAAGTGAGGAGGAATTAAAGATCCTTTTAACGAGGGTGAAAGAGGAGAGCACAAAATATGGTCTGAAGCTCAACATCAAAAAAATGAAGATCATGGCCACTGGGCCCATCACCTCCTGGCAAATAGAAGGGGAAGAAATGGAGGCAGTGAGAGAGTTTACTTTCTTGGGCTCCATGATCAGTGCAGATGGTGACAGCAGCCACGAAATTAAAAGATGCCTGCTCCTTGGGAGAAAAGCAATGACAAACCTAGGCAGCATCTTAAAAAGCAGAGACATCACCTTGCCGACAAAGGTCCATATAGTTAAAGCTATGGTTTTCCCAGTAGTGATGTATGGAAGCGAGAGCTGGACCATAAAGAAGGCTGATCACCGAAGAATAGATGCTTTTGAATTCTGGTGCTGGATGGACTGCAAGAAGAACAAACCTCTCCATTCTGAAAGAAATCAGCCCTGAGTGCTCACTGGAAGGACAGATCCTGAAGCTGAGGCTCCAAGACTTTGGCCATGAGAAGAGAAGACTCCCTGGAAAAGACCCTGATGTTGGGAAAGAGAGAAGGGGACGACAGAGGACGAGATGGTGGGACAGTGTTCTCGAAGCTACCAGCATGAGTCTGACCAAACTGCGGGAGGCAGTGGAAGACAAGAGGGCCTGGCGTGCTCTGGTCCAGGGGGTCACAAAGAGTCGGACACGACTAAACAACTGAACAACAACAACAACAAACACTCAGACTCAAAAGCAAAGCAATACCAAACATTTTCTGAGTCTCTGCTAACAGTGCATTTTCCTGCGTAATTAAAACATTTTGGGGTCCCTTTCTCTCTCTCTTTCCTCCATTATTGCAGCTTCAACTGCTCCTTGCCCTCCACCCGCCCTGCAACCTAACCACGTTTCTACATTTCTGCTCTTTTCCTCATGTATTATCGATGGTCTGGAGTTTTCCTTCCTCTTAACATATCCCAGTAAGAATTCTGAGCACAAGTCAATACATTTCAAAAACCACATTTTTTATATATGTATATAAAAATGCAATCTGGCTAAATCAACAAGTCATCATATCCCATGTTGTACACCTGTGTGCATAACACAACATGCTCACGGAGGCAGATTAGACATAATCTAACGCAGTGTAGCAGGAAATACGGATTCACTCGCCCATAATGCTTTTACACGCATTCTGGAACCAGACACATATACATGCAAATGCAGCTTCGCTGATAAACACAGCAGCTGTCCTCTGTGCCTGGGCTAGACAAATGCGCGCAAGGCTATCAGCAGCTACCAGGTACGATGACTATGTTCTCCCTTCACTGTTGGAGACACTATGAGAAGAGGATTCTGGTTTAGATAGCCCCTAATAATAATAATAATAATAATAATACCCCACCCTTTCCAGTTCAGAAAACTGGGCTCAGGGTGGCTAACAACAAATTAAAAACATTTAATTGACGCAACAAAAACCAGCATAAAATACAGTATAAAATGTGAATAAGAATAAATTCAGAATTCAAAAATCAATTTGGGGGGGGGGGGAAATCCATCCAATAAACATTAGATGATCACCAGGGCTAGCTGGCTAAATTAGTCCTATTTGGGCCAGCGAGGAGACCGGAGGAGAATTAGCTGTGGGATCCCAGAGCGGGTAATCTTCATAAAAAAGGGAGGGGGGAAGGAAGGGGAATAAAAGATCAGGCTAAGTTCAAATTAAAAGCCAGGTGGAATAGCTCTGTCTTACAGGTCCTGCAGAAGGAAGTGAAATCCTGCAGGGCCCTGGTGTCATGGGACAGAGCATTCCACCAGGTTGGAGCCACCACCGAGAAGGCCCTAGCCCTGGTGGAGGATAATATGACTTCCTTAGGGCCTGGGACCTCTAAACTATGATTATTCATGGACCTTAAGGTCCTCTGCAGGGCAGACCAGGAGAGGCGGTGCCGTAAATACAAGGGCCCTAAGCCCTTTGGCCCTGATCCAGCAGCCAGGAGCTTCTTACCTCCTTATGGGTTCAGACCAGGGTGGTAGGCCAGGAAAATAATAATATTTTTATTATTTATATGCTGCCCATCTGACTGGGCTGCCGCAGCCTCTCTGGCCGGCTCCCAACAAAATATTAAAAACACAGTAAAACATCAGCCATTAAAAACTTCCCTGAACAAAGGCACATTTTATCATATGTGGCGGAATTGTAAGGTAGCAAAAGGATTTTGGGAAATGATATATAATGAGTTGAAAAAAATGTTTTAAACAGCTATTTTTTAAAAAGCCTGAAGCCTCCCTTTTAGGAATTCTAGGCGCTGAAAATAGCAGTAAAGACTATTTATGTCTGCGACCATGGCTGCACGGATGTTACTGGCCCAGAGATGGAAAGAAGGTAAAGTTCCTACCAGAGAAGAATGGAACATGAAGCTAATGGATTATGCTGAAATGGCTAAAAGGACTGGAAGATTCAGAAAGACTAACATTTTAATAAGGAATGGGAAAAAATTATAACTTATCTTAAAGACCATTGTGAACAGCTAAAATCGTTAGTAGGATTGGAATATCACTTGTAGTTCAAGGTTGAATTCTAGACATAATGGAAGAGGTAAAGGACTTGGAGTATGATAAAAGATCATAGCTGTCAGCTTTTCCCTTTTCTTGCGAGGAATCCTATTCGGAATAAAGAAATTTCCCTTAAAAAACGGAAAATGTTGACAGTTATGTAAAAGATGCAGGAGGAAATGATTCATAATAGGACCCACAAAGGGGAGAATGGAAGTCCAAGAGATTTCTTGGAATCCTATTTTTATGTTTTATGTTTGATACAGCTCTGTAAAATTTTAATTTAAAAACAAAATAAATAATTTGGTTAAAAAACACACACTTCCCTGAACTTCAGATGTCTTCTAAAAGTCTGATAGTTGCTTATTTCCTTGGCATCTGACGGGAGGGGGTTCCGCAGGGCGGGCGCCACCACCGAGAAGGCCCTGGTTCCCTGTAACTTCACTTCTCACAGCGAGGGAACTGCCAGAAGGCCCTCGGCGCTGGACCTCAGTGTCTGGGAAGAACAGTGGTGGTGGAGATGCTCCTTCAGGTCTACTGGGCCCCTAAACTGTGAGAAGGGAGGTTACAGGGAAGCAGGCAGAGGGCCTTATTGGTAGTGGCACCAGCCCTGTGGAATGCCCTCCCACCAGATATCAAAGAAATAAACAACTATCTGACGTTTAGAAGACATCTGAAGGCAGCCCTGTTTAGGGAAGTTTTTAATATTTGAGAAATTATTGTACAGTGGTACCTCGGATTAAGAACTTAATTCGTTCTGGAGGTCTGTTCTTAACCTGAAACTGTTTTTAACCTGAAGCACCACTTTAGCTAATGGGTCCTCCTGGTGCTGCTGCACGATTTCTGTTCTCATCCTGAAGCAAAGTTCTTAACCCGAGGTAATATTTCTGGGATAGTGGAGTCTGTAACCTGAAGCATATGTAACCCGAGGTATCACTGTATTTTAATATTTTGTTGGAAGCTGCCCAGAGTGGCTGGGGAAACCCAGCCAGATGGGCGGGCTATAAATATTATTATTACTATTATTATTATTATTATTATTATTATTATTATTATTATTATTATTATTATGCTGTGATGGGATTGTGCCCTGGTGGCTCCTGCAGCCTTGCTCCTTTGAGGTGTGGTCAGGACTGAAATCCAATCTCAGCACAATGCAGCTAAGGGAGTGTTGAACCTCAACCCTGCTCTCTGCTGCTTTGGCCCAGAGCACTCAGTGGAGGCGAGGGGTCGATGCAAGTTTGCAGAGTCCGATCCGGGCTCCCCCCCCCCGTTGGAAAACTTTCCATCGTTTCAGAGTAGAAAGGCCGTCTCCCTTTGCCCACCCCACCCCTGCCAAATTCAAACATTGCCGGATCATTTAGAGGAATCAATCTGCACTTGATACGAAAGTTCG
This sequence comes from Podarcis vaucheri, assembly GCF_965113315.1. NCBI lineage: Eukaryota > Metazoa > Chordata > Lepidosauria > Squamata > Lacertidae > Podarcis > Podarcis vaucheri. The sequence continues at coordinate 2,395,093 of NC_138759.1, forward strand.
TGTTCCTGCTAACGAGATGCATATTTTGACCCAGAAGCAGAAAGCAAAGCCATCAGCCTTGGACTGGGGACTGATTAGCTGCTCAGGAAAGGGGAAGAGTGTTCTTTTGAACGAGTGTGCTTGATTGAAAAAGAAAATCAAGATGGCCCTTTGGAGTAGCCGTAAGCCGCTAATTACCTCCTCTAATGAAACCAAACTATCCGGGGGTGCTCTGGAGGAAGAGGCATGAAGGACTCGCTTCCACTTCGACACAGTCCCCCGAGACAGAAACTTATGAGATCGGCTCTGCAATCAACCTGCATAATGTGGCTAAGACGGCATAAGCTGCTAATTAGCAATTTTCCAAAACAAAGCTGTTTGAGCTTGTATGAAAGGGCATGGAGGAGGGATTAGCGGGCTGGAGCCTGGAAATTGGAGATTTGTTTGGAGTGCTGTTGGGCGCAGCTGCAGGGAAGGATGCGCAACTGGGGGAAGCGATGGGACCGAGATGTCTGGGCCCCAGAGCTTGGCTGGATTTGTCAAGAATCGCGAGAAAATGGCTACTTTTTGCAGTGCTCGTGACGTGGCAGTTCAAGAGAGGCGCTTGTGCAGCTCTGGGGAGAGCATGCGCCTTGCATACCGAAGGGCCCAATTTCAACCCCCCTGGCATCTGCGGGTGGGGCTGGCAGCGAAACCGGGGATGAAATCCTGGAGGGGCTTTGCTGCCAGCAAGTCCAAACAGTACTGAGCAATACAAACCCGTGGTCTCACTCAGGGTAAGGGCTTATCCACATAACAGCAACAGCAACTTGATTACAGTCGTACCTCGGGTAAAGTACTTAATTCGTTCCGGAGGTCTGTTCTTAACCCGAAACTGTTCTTAACCTGAAGCACCACTTTAGTTAATGGGGCCTCCTGCTGCTGCCGCGCCACCTCTGCATGATTTCTGTTCTCATCCTGAAGCAAAGTTCTTAACCTGAAGCACTATTTCTGGGTTAGCGGAGTCTGTAACCTGAAGTGTATGCAACCTGAGGTACCACTGTATTTATACCCCACCCGTCTGACTGGGTTTCCCCAGCCACACTGGGTGGCTCCCAGCAGAATACAGTGGTACCTCTGGTTGCGAACGGGATCCGTTCCAGAGGCCCGTTTGCAACACAAAAAGAGCGCAACCCGCAGCAGCGTGTCTGCGCATGCGTGGGTTGTGATTCGCTGCTTCTGTGCATGCATGTGATGTCATTTTGCGTTTCTGTACATGCGCGAGCGGCGAAACCCAGAAGTAACCCTTACCGCAACCTGAGGTTCCACTGTATATAGAAATTAGCAAACCAGTGATATTTCAGAGAGCAGGCGAGCAGGCGGCGCCCATGGCTTACATCATAGGAGCCTACACATCACAAAACACTGTTGCTGTATGTAGGTTTTCTTTATCTTATATTTTGGAAATGTACATCCAGGTTTTCTTTTCCTTTAAATTTTTTTGGAGCCCCCCAAGAGAGTGGGGCCCTAAGCTAGAGCTTGTTCAGCTTATATGTAAATCCAGCACTGCTTCTGCTTCTTAAACCAAAGTCACATTTTAGTCCTCCGTTGGAGTTCTCTTCTCTACTCTGAATTCTTTGCAGGTTGTCAACACTGGATGCTGTTGACACATCCTCCTTGAGAGAGAACCGTGATGCTGATGGTGCCAGACAACTGCTTCAGGGACTGAAGATTCCCTGCCTTCAATATTTGCAACACCGACAGGTGGGGGGTGGGGGGCACCGCCTGCCTTGTTTGAAGGCTTCTGTTTGCTTGTTTTCTTATCCAACAGGTCTCATCTGTTCTACCAGATTCTTCTTTATTTATTTCGGGGCTCTCACCACCACCATTTCTTCCCTTTCTATTTGCCAGGAGGTGATGGGACCAGTGGCCATGATCTTCGTTTTTTTGATGCTGAGCTTCAGACCACATTTTGTGCTCTCCTCTTTAAAAGGTTAAAAAATCACTAAATAGATTTAATTTGATTTTGGAATCAGTGTGCAATGAATTGTTGCTGTTTGGTGTTATTATCTTCCTTAGTGGGTTGTGGAAACCACTATTCTGGGGGGGGGGGAATCTTTTTAATAGGGTAGGGGACATTGGGGGCGAAGTTTACGGTGCCAAGGGGGAAGTAATTTCCAAAAGTTTGGGAACCACTGCTTTTGATATGTAAAGAAATAGATTCAACCTCTAATAGCTGGACTCTGCATTCTCTACTGATGTGCCAGCCAGGAAGGGCCAAACTACACAACACTCCTTGGGTCACCTTTTTAAAATCATTCAATAAAATAAAGTACACCAGCTAGGAGTAAGAGCCCTTTCCACCAGCCACAACCTTACTAAACTTATCCTCGGCATTTGCAAGTTTCTGTTTCTGTTAATACTTGCAAATTCCTCACCTTTGCACAGGTCGTTGGGCACAGATAGCCTTCAACCGCTGTAAATGTCAGGGTGTCCTGACTGCTCGCTTTAGTAAACAGAGTCATGGTGTTGACAGCTGCTTAATTTTTCTTGCTTTGTTGCTTTCCGGAGCCAGTGGGGAGTTTTCCCAAGCCACCCACCCCCCAGTTTGCTGTCATTTTCAGGAGTGGCACCTAGCCTCCCCACACGCTGCCATCCCATAGCTGAAGATCAGCTCCAGCACCACAATGAAGAACGGTTGCAGCGTTGGGAACGTGTTAGTTTAGAGAAAAGGCAGGGAAGCAGCGGCATGGTAGAAGATTATAAGATCATGCATGGCTTCGAGAAAATGGAAAGATAAAAAGTTTTTCTCCATCTCTCAAAACACTAGAACTTCTGGGCCTCCAAAAAGCTGAGTGTTGGAAAATTTAGGACAGGTAAAACAAAGCCTTTCTTTATGCAGCACGTTAATGCACTCTGGAACTCACTGCCACATGAGGCAGTGTTGGCCACCAATGGCAATGGCCAACTTGGAGGAGAGGGCTATTGATGGCAACCAGTCACAACTCTGAAGTCTCTCAGCCCCACTCACCTCACAGAGTGTTTGTTGTGGGGGAGGAAGGGAAAGGAGAATGTTAGCCGCTTTGAGATTCCTTAAAGGGAGTGAAAGGCGGGATATCAAGTCCAAACTCTTCTTCTTCTGCTCTGGTTATCGTCTTCCGAAGCAACTATTGCTCTGGTTTTGCCAGAAGTAGCTTAGTCATGCTGGCCACATGACCGGGAAAAACTGTCTGTAGACAAACGCCGGCTCCCTTGGCCAGTAAAGTGAGATGAGTGCTGCAACCCCAGAGTCGTCCCCGACTGGACCTAACAGTAAGGGGTACCTTTACCTTTTGCAGCTTGGCTCATTGCTTCAGACTCCACTTTTTGATCCAAAGTTTCCAAGCCAAAGGACTCTCTTCGTTACCGATTCAAATCCCAACGGACATATAGGACAGAAGAATTTAACAAGTGTGAGCATGTGAGTGTGAGAGAGAATTCAAACGAAAGCATCTCTTTTGACGGAACTGCTGCTTTTGTTATCAAAAGGTCCACGGCAGGAGGCTCTGTGTGGAAACAAGCTGTGAGAGTTGCTACAGGTCGGAAGGTTAGCACCGATGGATGAAAAAGGGTCCAGCTTAATAACTCAAAGCAGGGCAGAAATGATCAAAAGGGAGGTGAGATAAAGAGCGATCCTGGGAACGTGAAAAGTGCAGGAGAAGCAAGAGCAACAGGAACATAGTTAAGAGAGATCTCCTGCTGGGGGAGAAGAAAGGAACAGCGATACACCAAAGAAGCAGAAATCAAGCAATGACATTATTAGGAGGGCCTAAGAAGATGGCCTCTGTATTTCCTTACAGAGTGACACAGTAAGAGACCTCTTGAGCAGAGTCCTGCAGCCAACATGCTCCCAGCTCCTTTAATAGAATCATGGATCCTTCAACATCAACTTCGTTGGACTGGTCATGTTGTGTGGATGCCTGATTATCATCTTCCAAAGCAACTACAGTGGTACCTTGGGTTACAGATGCTTCAGGTTACAGACCCTTCAGGTTACAGATTCCGCTAACCCAGAAACAGTACCTCAGGTTAAGAACTTTGCTTCAGGATGAGAACAGAAATTGTGCAGTGGCAATGCAGTGGCAGCAGGAGGCCCCATTAGCTAGAGAGGCACCTCAGGTTAAGAACTGCTTCAGGTTAAGAATGGATCTCCAGAACGAATTAAGTTCTTAACCCGAGGTACCACTGTACTCTATTCCAAACTTAAAAATGGAAAGCGTAATGCTGGTGGTCAACAAAAGAGGTTTAAAGACTCTCAAGGCAAATCTAAAAAAAATGTAGTATAAACACCGACAACTGGGAAACACTGGCCTGCAAGCGCTCCAGTTGGAGAACAGCCTTTACCAAAGGTGTCATGGGCTTTGAAGACACTCGAACTCAGGACGCAAGGGAGAAATGAACTAAGAGGAAGGCACGCTTGGCTAATCCACACCATGATCAGCTCCTGCCCGGAAACCTATGTCCCCACTGTGGAAGGATGTGTGGGTCCAGAACTGGCCTCCACAATCACCTATGGACTCATTGTTAAAAATGTGTTTATGGAAGACCATCTCAGTTATGAAGGATCACCAAAGAAGAAGAAGGAATCATAGAGTTGGAAGGGACCCCGAGAGTCATCTAGTCCAACCCACTGCAATGCAGGAATCTCAACTGCTTAAAAACCTCAAATGAAGAACTGTCCACTGCCTCCTGAGGGAGACCGTTCCACCGTTGAAAAGCTCTTGCTGTCAGAAAGCTCTTCCTGATGCTTAATTGGAATCTCCATTCTTTTCACTTGAAGCCATGGGTTCAGGTCCTCCCCTCCAGATCAGGAGAAAACAAGCTTGCTCCATCTTCCATGTGACACCCCTTCAGACAGCTGAAGCACCTCTTACCTCCTCTCAGTTTCCTCTCCTTATAGATAATGCAGACAGTTAAGAGTACATTGAGGGACGCGGGTGGCACTGTGGTCTAAACCACAGAGCTTAGGGCTTTCTGATAAGAAGATCGGCAGTTCAAATCCCGGCGACGGCGTGAGCTCCCGTTGCTCGGTCCCTGCTCCTGCCAACCTAGCACGTCCAAGTGCAAGTAGATAAATAGGTACCACTCTGGCGGGAAGGTAAACGGCGTTTCCGTGCACTTCTCTGGTTTCACCAGAAGCGGCTTAATCATGCTGGAAAAACTGTCTGCGGACAAAGGTTGGCTCCCTTGGCCAGTAAAGCGAGATGAGCGCCGCAACCCCAGAGTTGTCCGCGACTGGACCTAACGGTCAGGGGTCATTTTACCTTTAAGAGTACATCACCCACAATGCTCAACCAATGTTTGCTTTTGTTTATTATTTGCTTTTGACATATTTTTAACGTTTTATTATTTCACCGCCCAGTTTTGTTTTCCTCTTGTTGCAAACCACTGCCGTACATTTTTGTGACACAGTGGTAAATAATTTTTTTTTTTTTAAGAAATACACAAATAAAAGTTGATAAGATAAGTTCATGGAGGAGAAGCCTATTAATAGCTACCAGCCAGAAGGATAATGTTGAAGCTCCGCCTCCGTCATCCAATGCAGAAATACTTCTGAATCCCAGTTGCTGGAAACCAGAGGAGAGAAAGTCTCCTTCTACTCAAATCCTGCTTGCGAGTTTTCCAGAAGAGGAAACTTCTGATGTTCTTTTCCATTACTCCTCACAACACTTTCCCTGCGCCAACTGAGCCACTTTGGCTGACTCTCCTGACCTACAGGGTATTCCAAGGATCATTCTAAATTCCTGGCTCCCCTCTTTTTTTATCGACTTGCAGATTTCGTTATGGCACACTCTTCCACATGTGGTGGAGCTGCAAATCTGTACAGAAATACTGGAGACAAGTTTCACAAGAGATTTATGAGATTGTAGGAAGACCAGTGAATTTCAGTGCCAGGCTATTCTCAACATTTGAAGACAACAGCACAGGACTAGTTTATAAATTTGTCTCTGTGTGTGCTTTTTAAATAGGTTTTTTTTCAGATTTTGAAATTTATAAACAATTATCAAACAACCAACATAGAAATAGAATTTCGAAGAATCTCCGGGACTTCCCTCATCCCCTTTGTGGGTCCTTCTATTAACCTTTTCTTCCTGCATCTTACCTATTAATCCAAACCTATTAAATCTCCATTATAACCAAAATTCAGCATTAAACAATGAGTGTTATTCCAACCCTACTAATAATTTTAATTGTTTACAGTGGTTTTTTAAGGTAATTTATATATTTTCCCCATTCCTTATTAAAATTTCGGTCTTCCCGATTTCTGATTCTTCCAGTCATTCTTGCCACTTCAGCATAGTCCATCAACTTAATCTGCCATTCTTCTTTGGACGGGACTTATTATATATTTGTTGGCTGTAGCTAATTACCTGTTGCCCAAGGATGGAGAAATATGTCAGATCTTCCCTTTAACATTTGGTTTTGGTAGGCTCTATGCATTGCAATGTGAGAAAAGTTGACTCATTTGATGTGGGTTTCACAAGGCACCGTCAACAGACTACGCTGTTATGTGTTTGAGTGTTTCGACGTATAGTAAGAAAAGATCTCATGGCTGGCAGGTCCCTAACATTCATTTGGTACTTATTATATACCGACTGGCGCTGGAGGAGACTCTGGAGAGTCCCATGGACTGCAAGAAGATCCAACCTCTCCATTCTGAAGTAAATCAGCCCTGAGTGCTCACTGGAAGGACAGATCCTGAAGCTGAGGCTCCAATACTTTGGCCACCTCATGAGAAGAGAAGACTCCCTGGAAAAGACCCGGATGTTGGGAAAGATGGAGGGCACAAGGAGAAGGGGACGACAGAGGGCGAGATGGTGGGACAGTGTTCTCGAAGCTACGAACATGAGTTTGACCAAACTGCGGGAGGCAATGGAAGACAGGAGGGCCTGGCCTGCTCTGGTCCAGGGGGTCACGAAGAGTCGGACACAACTAAACGACTAAACAACAACAACAACATATACCGACAGCCACTGCTACTGGCCATCTTTGTTTCCACGAGAACAATAATCGTATCTTCTTGTCTGAGTTCAGATCAAATCTCTACAGGTTCCGATGACATATCCAACCATGTACTATGACTCTATAATAGCAAGCTGCTGCCTGATTCTTGGTTTTGCTTTGTTGAATTTTGATTACTTAAAGTTGAAGAGGGGAGAAATAAGGGTGCTGGAGTGAGTTGTCGCAGATGGAAGCTATTATGACTCCAGAGTCCAAGAAAAAAAATGAAATCCGGAATGAAGATTTCTCTTCTCCAAGGAAAGAGGTTCCTGCAGACCTTCTCAGCTGTGAAGCTCCAAGCTTCTCCAATCAATTTGGAAGTCATAACCTGTGTCGGCACAATTAATTAAATTGTTATACATCACTTCGCAAATACCTCCGGGAAGGAGGGCTTCCTCGCTCCTGTACACAGAGCGAGGCTTCTTCTTCCAAGGTGCTGGTGTTAATCAATAGTTGCTCTGATCCCAATATTGGCTTTAGATGAGAGCTCCTTCCTTGGTGGCCCCCTAGGGGAGCTGCTCTCCACGATCCTGATTACCGTTAACAAAACAAGGCCGTTTGCTCATCAAGTCGCGGCACCCCAAGAGCGAGAGAAGGTGAGCGGCGCTCAATACATCTATACTGCCGTCTTCCGTTGGTTGGCTGTAGCTATGCCATTGCGTGAGAGGAGTGATTTCTCCTCGTGCAACAGAACTTTGCATCTGCCGTGGATGCTTGAGCTGAGATTCCTGCACTGCAGGGGATTGGACTAGATGGCCCTTGGGGGTCCCTGTCAACTCAACGGTTCTAAGATTCCACGACTCCCCTCCCTCTCTTCCCCTCGCCCCACCCCCAACTTTAAGGAGACGGTGGGTGCACAAAGGGTCAGGTGGAGGAGAGGGAAGGAAGGCCCGTTGCTTGAGAGGAAGCTGTTCCACTTGTGCAGTGGATCAGAAGAACATGAGAAGAGCACCTGCAGGATCAGGCCAATGGACCACCTGGCCCAGAATCCTGTCTTCTCGGTGGCCAACCAGACGTCCTCGTGGGAAGCTTAAAAGCTGCTCTTCGTGTGGGGCATGCAAATTAGATAGGTTCTTACTAAAATGCAAAATGGATGGCTTTCCTTCCTCATCTCCAGCAACAAAATTGCTCCCTAACCCCCCCTCCCAACGCAGCACATGCCATACTGTAGATTCCTAACACACTGGGGCGTATCATGGGTTGCCAGGTCCCGGGGCAGGGCAAGTGTTGCACCCCCTGGTGGCCGGCAGCGGTCAGTCTCTTTGCCAGCCAGCGTCTAATCAAGGGAGCCTCTCCTTGCAAAACCAGCTCCAGCCTGGGAGCAGAGACAAGGCAGAGAAACGGGATGCTGGGATTGTCGTTGTGTCGCCTCCCCCTCCTGTCCTTTCAGCGAGGCACAACATACGGGGCTCCGGCAGTGCTTTCCCCCCTTCCACTTCCTCCCTCCTCCCTCCCTCTCGGCTGGCTCAGGGACAGGGCATGTGCGGGCATCCCAAGGTGGCTTGCCTCCCCGTGGCTTCAGCCTCGATGAGGGAGCCTGTCATGGGGGCGCCTGGTTGCATCCCCCACTTCAGAAATTTGCACCTGGTGCCCCGGTCCCCGGCTCCCCATGCTACACCACTGCCAATACAGTACCAGGATGCCTTCCCTCCCACTTCCCCAGGCTCCCTTGCACTGCGCTTGGGTTCTAGAGGCAACCCCTTGCCACTTGTTGCTGCCCCATAAAAAGCTCCACAATGGGAAAATTCACCGCAAGTATTTTTTTTGGGTGGGGGGAGAATGCGGTGTCACATTCTATATAGATGCCCCTCTTGCACTCTCCAATATGAACAGTGGAACAGTGACTGTGATAAAAATTATAATCGCTTCCGAAGCGGCTGTTTTTGGCAGTCCTGACGGCCTTTCGATGGACAATGAATCTTCCCAACTTTGTTGAATGCTCATTGGACAAGCTAGCACCATCCCTGGCGTTGCCCTAATTCTATAAAGTCTCTTCCGCCAGGCTGCTCTCAGTCGGGAAGGCATGTAGCCTCAAAGTAAGCTGGGTCTTCTCAGAAGGCTCATAAGCGCTCTGAGGCCAATCCTTTCCCCAAGCCACGGATGCTATAAACAATATTTTCTATGCAGCGCCAACGAGAAATGATTGCATATAAACTCTGGACGGAAACCCCGGCAATAACTTACCTCTTGTCCTTTTGGATATTGTGGCTTGATAAGGTACATGATGTAAACATCTGATTATATTGTGCCTGGTGGCATTTTTATGCTCTAGGTGTCGTCCCCGAGGATGGTAAAAGCGGATGGCTGAAATTGCTTTTGGACACGGCTCCACGCTGCAGTGATGGTTTTGCACTCATCAGCATGGATGCGAGGAGTGGGAAGGGGGAACAGAGGGCTCAGGCACACTTCTCTTTTGCCCCCCTCTTTCTAAGCACAGGTCCGAATTTAAAGGTCTGAGCGCTCCTCCCCCCCTGTGAAAACCCACTCTCTAAAGCTGAAGTGCAACAAATGGCAGTTTGGGTTTTCTGTGGGTTGCTGTTTGCTCCAATTTAGCTATAAAGATCACATTATCGTGGGGAAAGCTCTGTGACAAAAAGGGCACTTGGTCATGGAAAGGTTAGTGTGGCTATGCCCAGAGAAGCCTGAAACTCCAGAGCAGGGGCGCCACAAGGGGGGGGGGGTACAGCCCACCCCGGGTGTCATGCCTGGGGGTGGGGGCAAAATCCCCCCGGGCAGATCAGTGTGGCAGCTCTCCCCTCCCACCCAGGCGGACGGATTTTCGCAATTGGTGTGATCGGCGTTGTGAAAATCCGCCCCCTGATCGCGCAAATATGCCAGCCGTATTTGCGTGATCAGCGAGCTATGCTGGCACCCCCGGGAGGAACAGCGTGCCCCCAGGTGCACGTCATGTTTGCCGCTCCAGGTGCCCGTGTGGTTTCCTCCATCACTGCTCCAGAGGTCTTCACTGTTGCATCTCACGCTTTGCCCTCTCTCTGTTGGTTTGTGTTTAAGCCTATCCAGGACAATGGGCACAATCCACTGGAAAGCTCTCCTGCACACACACACACACACACACACACACACACACACACGAATGAATGGAATCTGTGCAACAGCCTTACCCCGGTTTTGCCCAGGCCCCATTAATTTCAGTGGGTCTTGGGCGGGAGAACAATGCCAGGAGATTGTGTTCAGCGTGTTTAAGGTGGAAGCTTCCCACATAAGAACACAGTAAGAGCCTTGCTGGGTCAAGCCAAGGGCGCGTCTACTCCAGCATCCTGTTCTCACAGTGGCCAACAGATAATCCCAAAGGGAAACCAGCAAGCAGGATTCAAACACAAGACCTCTCCCTCGCTTTCCAGCAAGCGTCACTCAGAAGCACTGGCGCCGCCAACTCTGGAGAGTCCCCATGGCTAGCAGCCATTGTTAGCCCTCTATGGAAGTGAGAGTTGGACCATAGAGAAGGCTGATCGCCAAATAATTGATGCTTTTGAATTATGGTGCTGGAGGAGACTCTGGAGAGTCCCATGGACTGCAAGAAGATCCAACCTCTCCATTCTGAAGGAAATCAGCCCTGAGTTCTTACTGGAAGTACGGATCCTGAAGCTGAGGCTCCAAGACTTTGGCCACCTCCTGAGAAGAGAAGACTCCCTGGAAAAGACCCTGATGCTGGGAAAGATGGAGGGCACAAGGAGAAGGGGATGACAGAGGATGAGATGGCTGGACAGTATTCTTGAAGCTACCAGCATGAGTTTGACCAAACTGCGGGAGGCAGTGGAAGACAGGAGTGCCTGGCGTGCTCTGGTCCAGGGGGCCACGAAGAGACGGACACCACTAAATGACTAAACAACAAACAACAACTTTTGAAGCCATCCAGGTTGGTTGTCATCGTCGCCTTCTATGGCAGGGAGTTCCACAGTATAACCATGTTGCATGGAGACAAGTGTGACCCCAGACCAGGAATACATAGGCTGTGCTGTGTGAATCCAGCATCCTTTGAAAAACAGCAAGATCATTATTGCAGCACAAGCTTTTGCGAACAACCCTATTATTACTGTTACCTTTGGCGTGGTCCTTTCACATCTCCCAAGAAAGAAGGGAATAAAGGGTTGATGATCTGCTTAGTGAGGATGGCGAGAATTTAGGGCCATAATTCTCTGTGGTTTTTTTTAGAGAGATGGCAGCAGAGGATGCCCATGTTGTGATTCCTGCGCTGCGGGAGGTTGGACCAGATGGCACTTCCAGCTCTGCAGTTCTATGATTTTTCCAATCTTTAAAAAGGTGGTATCAGGGAAAAGCAAGTCCACTCTTGTCTATGAAAGCTCCTGCTGCTCCAGTGAATTTGTCAGTCATTAATGTCTTTAATTTTCAGACATTTTCTTTACTGCTACTCTTTCTAGATATATATATATATATCAGGGCACTTGCTTCTGTAAAAGCTCCAATTTTCAGCCATTAAACAAGATCACTTTGCAGAGGAAAGAGGGTGATGATGAAGTAAATTGCTCAATTTGCGTGTGTGTGTGCGCGCACACACACACAAAAACCCATCCTTCCAGCCATGTGTAAAGTGGCTGTTTAATAGCAGCAACTGGAACAAATAACATGAATGGCTACAGCTCCAACAGGAATGTACTATTTTTGCCAATTTCATGAGAGTCTTAGGGCCAAGCTATGTACTGTATTACACCAGAATGCAGCACTTAAGCTCAAAAGAGACATTGTAGAGTCGAATAAGGCTTAGAAACGGGCCACCCAAATGCTTAACTGGATGGAGTGCCTCTTCTGCAAAGAAGGGTTGCAGCGCTGGGGATTTTTAGTTTAGAGAAATGGCAAGTAAGGGAGGACAGGATTGTTGTTGTTTAATCGTTTAGTGGTGTCCGACTCTTCGTGACCCCCTGGACCAGAGCACGCCAGGCACTCCTGTCTTCCACTGCCTCCCGCAGTTTGGTCAAACTCATGTTGGTAGCTTCGAGAACACTGTCCCACCATCTCATCCTCTGTCGTCCCCTTCTCCTTGTGCCCTCCATCTTTCCCAACACCAGGGTCTTTTCCAGGGAGACTTCTCTTCTCATGAGGTGGACAAAGTATTGGAGCCTCAGCTTCAGGATTTGTCCTTCTAGTGAGCACTCAGGGCTGATTTCCTTAAGAATGGAGAGGTTGGATCTTCTTGAAGTCCATGGGACTCTCAAGAGTCTCCTCCAGCACCAGAATTCAAAAGCATCCATTCTTCGACGATCAGCTTTCTTTATGGTCCAGCTTTCACTTCCACACATCACTACTGGGAAAACCAGAGCTTTTACTATACGGACCTGATATGATAGACGTTTCTAAAATTATGCATGGCATGGAGAAAGTGGGGAGACAATAATAATAATAATAATAATAATAATAATAATAATAATAATAATAATAATAATAATAATTTATTATTTATACCCCGCCCATCTGGCTGGGCTTCCCCAGCCACTCTGGGCGGCTTCTAAAAGAATATTAAAATACTATAATACATCAAACATTAAAAGCTTCCCGAAACAGGGAAAAGTTCTCCTCTCTCCAATGCAGCTGAATACTGGGAGATTCAGGACAGGTAAAAGGAAGGACTTCACCATTCAGTGCGTAGTTTATCTGTGGAACTCCCTCCCACAGGAAGCAGCAATGACCACCAAGTTAGGTGCCTGTAAAGAGCCAGGGCCTTTTTAGCCTAGTGGAAATCTCTCCCACAAGAGACCAGGGCCCTGTGGTATTTGACATCTTCCGCAGGGCCTGCAAGACAGAGCTGTTCCGCCAGGCCTTTGGCCAGGGGGCAGTCTGACCTATTTTCCTTTGTATAAGATCAAGCATGAAGGAGGCCTCCCAGCCCGTTCACAGGTCCTTGTATGATCAGTGAAAACAGTTGGTCCTGGCAAATATTAACCACTCTCAAACTTCACCTGATAACAGCCATTTGTCCAGATTTTAATTGGTCTGAATTAATTTTAAGATGCATTTTAATTGCCATATTTTTTGCTCTATAAGACTCACTTTTTCCCTCCTAAAAAGTAAGGGGAAATGTGTGTGCGTCTTATGGGGTGAATGCAGGCTGCGCAGCTGTCACAGAAGCCAGAACAGTGAGAGGGGTTGCTGCTTTCACTGCACAGTGATCTCTATTGCTCTTCTGGCTTCTGAGATTCAGAATTGTTTTTGTCTTGTTTTCCTCCTCCAAAAACTAGGTGCGTCTTGTGGTCTGGTGCGTCTTATAGAGCAAAAAAATATGATACTTAGAATCATAGAATCATAGAGTTGGAAGAGACCACAAGGACCATCGAGTCCAAGCCCCTGCCAAGCAGGAAACACCATCAGAGCACTCCTGACATATGGTTGTCAAGCCTCTGCTTAAAGACCTCCAAAGTAGGAGACTCCACCACACTCCTTGGCAGCAAATTCCACTGTCAAACAGCTCTTACTGTCAGGAAGTTCTTCCTAATGTTTAGGTGGAATCTTCTTTCTTGTAGTTTGGATCCAGACTTGATGTCTGTTTTTATGTATATGGTGTTGTTTTTATGATGTTTAGCTGTTCTAAGCCCAGCCTTGGCCGGGGAGAGTGGGATACAAATAATAATAATAATAATAATAATAATAATAATAATAATAATAATAAGACAATTACATGGGAGAGGAGAGGATTGTCAATGGCTCCTAGCTAGGATGGCCAAGCTCTGCCTCCACACTCAAGGCAGCAGCACTTCTGTATATGAGATGCTGCGAGCCAGAGGAGGAGACAATTGCTCTTGAGTTCGAATCCTGCTCGCTGGTTCTCCCCCAGACATCTGGTTGGCCACTGAGAGAACAGCTTGCTGGACTAGATGGGCCCGTGGCCTGATTCTGCAGGCTCTTCTTATTTAGATGTGTTAGGATATTTCCGTTCCACCTTAAAAGGGAGCAGGCTTTGTGAGTCTGCGCATGTCCTGTTCACAGGATGTTTATGTTTGCTATTGCTTTCGTTTTCTCTCTCTGTCGGAGACACTGACGCAGGCAGTCATGTCTTTCTTTGTTCTGATCAACGCTGAATAAAGCTTGTAAATAATGCTCTCCTGGGTGCAACTTTTGGCTGTGCATTATCTGCTGATAAAGAGTGTGCATCGGCTCTAGAATGTTCTGGAGCTCATGTCGCTAATTGCTGATACTGCGTGTCTACGGGAGGTCGATGGATCGTCCGGCAGCCGGCTTGGGGGCCATGATGGACTTTATCTCCCTGGCAGTATCCCAACAAGATGTTCTTATTTAGTTTAACTGCAATCATTTCTAAAATTCAAAATTAAAATTTGGAATTTGTATGCGTGCAACTTGCCATCATTTTCAGGCTGAACCTGCGGTGCAGCAATCCTTGCTTCTTAACAGGTTTCCGATAGCCACTTGAACACATGGGAAACGGTGAAACTGCAACTCTCCTCAAATGTATCTAGGTGAGACTGCAAAAAACCACAACACTGTGTTTTTTTGTGCTGTGATCTCCGGGCACAATATAGCTGCTGCAGAATCATGACTTGCAAAAATAAAAATAAAAATAAAAAAGTTGCAAATGTAAAGCTTCAGAAATATGTGCGTGCGCAGAAGTCTTGGCAAAGCCAGAGACTGCAACTTCTGCCTTTGCATTGGGGGGAAAAAAACACCCTCTCATCTTATATACACTCACACATTTTACAAGAAACCAATTATGGCATTCTAAGATAAGATACCTCATTCTATTTATAGCCTACCACAGAGTCATCGCAGACGGAATCTTACATAATTGCTTCCCAAAAAAGAATTGGAGTGCCTTAATAAGGTGTTCTGCAGGATCCTCATTTGCCTTCAGAAATAACCCTGAACTCAGTCATGCAAGCACACCTCCTCACTGAGCAAAAACCCTCCCCATGTAACACCTCCACATTCTTTCACATAATAGCAGCCAGATTTCATAATCTTCACTTTGATGCTTTTTCTGATTGCCACCCTAAAAGCAGGTGACTGGGATTCTATAGAAAGCCATTTCCCTCAGCCTGAGAAAAGAAAGTGCGGCGCTAGACCAAGAACCTAAACATATTACCCCAAAAATGTGATATTAAAAAATGGGGTCAGTGTGGCACCTTCCAAAGGCCTTTAAGGAGCCATTGAAACTTCCAATTCCGTCCGTTTAGACATGAAGAGTGATCAGCAGTCAAAGACCCCCCCAGAGCCGGACTCTGTAGAGACTATCACCCAAACCCCTGCAAGCAGCAGATATCCTCCCTAAATAATATTTGTTGGAGGCAAATAGCTCAGTTGGTTAGAGCTGTTGGGAATCAAGCCTTTATCAGGAGAAACTGGCCACTCTCCAGGCACCCGGCTTGATCTCCAGTTGACCTCCCTGTCTGCATTCCCCAGCAGGATACAGGCTAGGTCGCGATAGGCGATCCTTCTCAGCGTGAGAACACCCCCCTCTTTCCTGCCCCCCCCCCGGGCAGGGGAAAGAGATAGACAGAAATGTATTTACATGCCTTTATTTCTGTCTTTGCAGCGTTACAGAAAACACGTCTGCTCTCTTCTAACTCCAGCAGCAGAGAGACAAACTCCTCCTGTACTTCCTGTACAGCTCATATTACACTCTGAGCTAATTCCGGTGCTTCGCACTGTGAATAGACTGTCCCTCTGTTTCCCACGGAACAGTCCCAACATTCCCATTTATGTTTTGCTTTCCAGCTAGCGGCTCGCGGCCGCATTGCTTCTATATCGTAACAAGAGCATGGTGCTGGCAATGTCAAGGTTGCAAGTTTGATCCCCGTAAGGGGCAGCTGCGTATTCCTGCACTGAAGGGGGTGTGTGGACTAGATGACTCTCTGGTCCCTTCCAATTCAAGGATTCTATGAGCTAAAGCTTCTGGAAAAGAAGGAAAAGCACACCTCAATTTATCCTGCCTTATGGAACAAACCCATCTTAAGCTAAACAAAACAGGATCCGATCCACAAAAGTTGTCACTATAAAGCTGTGAAAGGCACAACAGATTAAGAAGGTGACACCTCTAGAATTTTATTACACTAAACTGGATCACAAAACCACAAAACTGTAGAGTTGGAAGAGACCCAAATGGTCATATAGTGAAATCTCCTGCAAAGCAATGTATCCAATGTATATTTTAAACAACAACAACACACTGTGACCTGGGAGAGGGGTATATTTTGAACTAAACATTTCATTACGAAAGAGCTTTCCCCAATCATACAAGGGTTAAGAACACCCATCACATTGTCAGAGGTGACCATCACCTTCTGTTCTCCAAGATACCCAAAGCCACCTCTTTAGGCTTGTCTTGGGCCAACTACACAACACAGTTGTGAGTTTGTGGGGCCAGTTTGAAGGATGCCCCAACTTACTTCCAATTCTTGGGGTCCTGTACCCAGGGAGGGTTAGAATCTAAATAAAGGGTTCAACTCCTACCAAATTACCAGACATGTTTCTCTGCAAGACAACGACCTTAGCTAGCCACTCGAGTGTCTTCATCAGCATCCCAAAAGGATGGTTCAGGTTGCAAGAGCTACAACTGACGATGCATTCCAGGCTAATGGGGGGGGGGCTTTCCTCCACCTGCCTCACCTGTCTGCTAGGTAGGAGAACAAGAGCCAGAGAGGTGTGTGTATGAACTGAACCAGAAGAAGGCTAGAAGCTGGAGACACAGACTTGCTTGCTCTGAACTGGATCCAAAACTGTGCTAATGGAGAAGCAAGATCTGTTTTTGAGGATTAACGCTGTGCGCCTCTCCATCCTATTCTCAGGTTGCATTTATGTGTAAATAAAACCCCACATCCCAAAGACATTGCAGTCACTGGTGATCTTCACTCCAAGGAAACAGAACCCAGGTAAAGGCCTGGAACCCCTGGAGTCGCTTTCCATTGGGAGATTGAGGTACATGCAACAATACTGATTCACCCTGCACCCAAGACATCATTGTTGGGTAAAGCTGAACCTCTGACAACAACGGAGAAGCCACAAAACTCACACACAAAACTGTGTCATGAAGCAGGTTTCCAAACCTGCCCCCAAGACTCTGTGGAGCTCAGGAAAACCTCGGGCACTTAGCACCAACAGCGGATGCTTCCAAGACAAGACCTGGCCCGGAAATGCAATCCAGACTCATTTTTACAAAACCAGGGGGCAGGGGAGGGTGTGGACTTACACTGTACTATGAGCTGCACCAGGGCTTCCCTTGGCTTGACGTTAAATCCATTGTACTGGCTGGTCTGACACCTGTAAGTCCCCGTCATCTCCCTCGAGACGTTGACGATCCTCAGGATCCCATCGTAGCTCTCCATCTGCATAGTTCCATCGGGCATGGGGACTTCCTTGTCCGCCCTGGACCAGAGGATGATCGGCTTGGGCTTCCCGGTCACCTGGCACTGCAGCTCAACCGTGTCCCCTTCCCTGGTCACCAAGGGCGACTTTTCTTGCGGGACAGTCAGGTTGGGTGGAACTTCAAATGGGGGCAAAGGGGTGGGAGAGAGAAAAGGGAGGAAAGAGAGAGGGGGGCAAAAAAGGGATGATTAGTACTTCACTGCATATGATGCAAGCATAGGATTGCTCTGTCTGTCAGGACTTACAACATTATATATATATCATATGGTTGAAACTGTGCCAATTAAATGCAGGGGGAAACTCTTGCACCGGGTGACCCAAGTGGAATCTATGCAAAAAGTTTTTAATTTCTCTGCCTTGCTTGCTAGGCTAGGGATGGTCTTGTGGATAGTTGGATGGCCCTGCGAGATCCCGTGAGAGCATCACAGAGTCTTGCCCAATAAACAAAGCAGAGAACTTTTAGTTGTGGAGGGGGGGGGTATAGCCTGCTTGGCGCACCAGCTCCAGAAGGTGTGAATGCATATATGGGGGCAGTTCCAAGGAGGCCATTTGAATATATGCCTTTTTGCATATCCGCACCATCCCCAGAACATAACACCCATGAAAGATGCTATCGGACAGAAATTATCAGGGCTTTTGAGAATTTCACATGAAGCAGGACAAAGAGGGGAAAAGTCCCCCTCGCAGTAGACCAACCACTGTGCAGCCCATCTCCCTCAATGTCTGCTGCTCACAGCACCAGAAGTGTGGGAAATTAACAGCCAAACCTAACAATGTATATTCTTGCTAGTTAGCATAAGAAGGGGTTAAGGCCACAGAGCTGTACTGCTGATGGGCAGAGACTCAGACCATAGAAATGTAATTGGTAGAGAGGGCTCTGCGTGATGTCATTTCCCCTCCTCTCTTGAGCAGGAAGAATCAAAGAAGTGTTTCCTGTTCCTTTCCTCCCTCTTTCTCTTTGACCAGCGATGGGAGCAGACATGGATCCTACTGTTCCATCTCAACCACACGCCTCAGGTCTGTTTATGCGGCAAAGATTTTCCCTTCATTTATTTCACTGCTGTTGCTGCTGAGAACAAATGCAGGACTATGAGTAAATAAATCATATTTTAAACTAATTCTCAGCCTGTTGTCTGCATCTTTGTTAAGCAGGGGAAGAAAAGGGGGAGGCAGCTTGCTTCTCAGCTGGACTTAATTCGCAACCTGTTCCTATATGCTTTCCATTTTTCTGCTAAGGATCAGACTTTAAACTCTTCTTAGTGTATGTTCAGCCCACACACGTTGGCACCTGGAGGGATAAATTGCCATTAATATATCCTCTTCTACCTATTAAACATATCCCACAAGAAGTAGATAAAAAGAAGTGGAAAAATAATAACTTACTTTTCCATTAAAACAGGTATTTGTTTTGCAGGCACAATAATATTGAAAGGTGTTTAAAAAGTTTTAGAAATGATTGGAGGATGGATGGACGGTTGGAGGTTGGATGGCGGCTAACAGATTGAGGTTGAATCTTGACAAGACAGAAGTATTGTTTTTGGGGGACAGGAGATGGGCAGGTGTGGAGGATTCCCTGGTCCTGAATGGGGTCACTGTGCCCCCGAAGTCATACTGGACTCTCCTCCAGAAGGTGCAGACCAATTCTGTGTCCAGGGCAGCTGTTTATCAGCTCCACCTGGTACGCAGGCTGAGACCCTAGCTGACTGTCTCGCCAGAGTGGTGCATGCTCTGGTTATCTCTCGCTTGGACTACTGCAATGCGTTCTACGTGGGGCTACCTTTGAAGGTGACCCGGAAACTACAACTAATCCAGAATGCGGCAGCTAGACTGGTGACTGGGAGCAGCTGCCGAGACCACATAACACCGGTCTTGAAAGACCTACACTGGCTCCCAGTACGTTTCCAAGCACAATTCACAGTATTGGTGGTGACCTTTAAAGCCCTAAACGGCCTCGGTCCAGTATACCTGAAGGAGCGTCTCCACCTCCATCGTTCTGCCTGGACACTGAGGTCCAGCGGCAAGGGCCTTCTGGCAGTTCCCTCCCTGTGAGAAGCCAAGTTACAGGGAACCAGGCAGAGGGCCTTCTTGGTGGTGGCCCCTGCCCTGTGGAATGCCCTCCCACCAGATGTTAAAGAGAAAAACAACTACCTGACATTTAGAAGACATCTGAAGGCAGTCCTGTTTAGGGAAGCTTTTAATGTTTAATAGGTTATTGTATTTTAGTGCTTTGTTGGAAGCCGCCCAGAGTGGCTGGGGAAACCCAGCCAGATGGGCGGGGCATAAACGATAAATTATTATTATTATTATTATTATTATTATTATTATTATTATTATTAAGGTTTGCTGTTTTTAAGAAGTCTCGGCCGAGCCATTAATTGCAGCCTAGGAATTTACTCTTGCCATGATTGCAATGGGCACATTTATTTAAAGGTAACAAAATACTCCAGCGGTTGCTTTCGGAATGAAGAGAAGGTTGTTTCTCTCCTTCCCCGCCAGACTCATCTGGAGAAGGGAGCAAAAGCACCGGGAAGAACAGGCTCCCTTTGGTCTCTTGAGAGTGTGACATTCAATTAGTAAGTGCATTTTGCAGATAAAAAGGTCAGTCAGAAGGAGGAGAGGCCACCCTGACCCGCCACTTCCTTGCTCAAAGAGCTTAACACAGTTTCCAACTGTGACTCACCCTGTATGATAAAAAAGGGGGGGGCAGAGAAAGAACCAACTTCTCCAGATGCTTAAAGAAATGACTCAGAACAGGAATCCTGATGGATGTTCTGCAGCAACCAGCCTGTGCCCTAACTTTTGGCGAGGTTACCCTAGTTGAAGGTAAAGGGAAAGGACCACTGGACGGTTAAGGCGACTATGGGGTTGTGGAGTTCATCTCGCTTTCAGGCCGAGGGAGCTGGCATTTGTCCACAGACAGCCTTCCGGGTCATGTGGCTAGCAGGACTAAACCACTACTGGCGCACAGAGGACTGTAACGAGTGCCAGAGCGCACGGAAACGGTGTTTACCTCCCCGCTGGAGCAGTACCTATTTATCTACTTGCACTGGTGTGCTTTCGAACTGCTAGGTTGGCAGGAGCTGGGACAGAGCAACAGGCCTCACCCCGTCGAGCAAATTCGAACCACTGACCTTGTGATCAGCAAGCCGAAGGGGCTCAATGGTTTAGACTACAGCACCACCCAAGTTTCCTCCTTTGACCTTTACCTAGTTGAAGAGGAGAGGATGGGATAAGCTGTTTGAAAGTCAGATGATGATGATGATGATGATGATGATGATATCATCATCATCATTATCATCACTTGTTTATTTAATTTGCAAAATTTATATACCACTTGATTGTAAACAAAAGCAGTTTACAAAAAGATAAAAGAAGAAAATCTGGGCAGGCTTGTCTAAAAAGGAATGCACTGGAAAAAGCACCGTGAAGGTGCCTGCTTGATCTCAATAGGCAGGGAGTTCCACAGAGTACATGCTGTCTCACTAAACGATCAGTTTCTCGCTAATACAGAACTGGTACCATGTGGCAACTGCCAATTCTGCCAATTGAAGCGATCAAGTGGGCACATGTGGAGTAGGGAGATCTTGTAGGGTTTTGCCAAGTCAACTCCAAGATGCTTACAAAACAACTTTCAGAAAACAAACAGCCATACAGTATATTAAAAACCTTAAAACACCCAGAAGTCAGGAGAGGGCTGCTGCCCCATCACATCATCATAGAATTGTAGAGGAACAGGAGTTTGGAAGAAGAAGAGACTGAGAGACAATGGGAAAGCCTTCTTCATATATCTGAAGGGCTGCCCCATGGAAGATGGAGCAGGCTTGCTTTCTGGAGAGTAGGATCTGAACCAAAGGATTCAGATGACAAGAAAGGAGAGTCCAACTAAACATTAGGAAGAACATTCTGAGGGCAAGAGCTGTTCGGCAGTGGAAAGGAGCCATCGGAAGTTGGTGGACTCTCCTTCATTGGAGGTTTTTTAATAAGGTTGCCGTCTGTCAGGGAATCTTGAGCTGAGATTCCTGCATTTCAGGGGGTTGGACTGGATGGCCCTTGGGGTCCCTTCCAACTCAACAATTCTATGATTCTTTGATTTTAAATCCACCTGGGGAGTCACAGAGGAATGTGCAGAACAGATTTGGGGGCATGTGGGGGAGAGGTGGAAGTCCCACTGCAGAAGCAGAAGTCATTCCACTCACCCAGTGACTTAGCACTACTTGGGATTTGATATATATATGTGTGTGTGTGAGTGAGTGAATTGTTGGACATTATGGAAATGTTTCTAAATATCTCTTTGCTATCCCTGCAAGTCCAAACAGTGATGAGTAACTCTCAATGACCTTCACATGCACTTGGGAGTTTGCTGTGCGATTGTGATCAAGTCCTGCCCTCTAGACGGTGTTGATGACTAAGAGGACACCCAAGGAGATTGGTTCTACCTCAAGGCTTTCTTCCTCTCAGCCCTTTCTCCATCCATCATTGCCCATCCATCACTGCCCGAGGAAGTTATGGAGAGCTTTCAGGTCCGACCTTCTGATGGATGCTTCTGATATCTCCAATCCCTCTTCCAAATGAATCCATCACAACTAACAATAATGCATCGGTTACTTTCTGCTGGAGAAGAAATACGCCACTGTGTGGAACGGCCCGGCGGCAACCCGGCGAGACGGTCACAACACAGCCGTGTCCGCCGCCCATCCATCATGCCATGGACATCCAATAAGACCTGTATTCACACTACACTTCAACATTTGGGTCTTGCTGTGAGTAATGAGCAGCTGTGTTGTGCTAAAGGAAAGAAGGATGTTGGCAACCCTGAGCAAAGTTACTTTAGGATCCATGAACATTGCTCACATTCTGTCTTATATTGATTTGAAATCCTAAAGGAGGGGTGGGGATTCTCTTGCCCGCAGGCCCACCAGAACTGATAGGCTGGCCAGCGAGGATGTTGGGGGCAAATGCCCACCTTTCCAGGGCCTGACATATTGTGTGTGTGTGCCTGTAATGAGCTTGAGGGGCGGGGTCAGCCTGGATGATGCCCTGAGTTCCTTTCAATTCTCAGAGGACTGTACCCTGCTGTCAGCTGGTCTAGATGCAGGTCAGCACTCAAGATGTAGACAAGCAGAATGAATGGTTAGCTCTTCCTTCAAGAAAACAGCATACCAGGCAGCAATGCCTATAAAAAGGGACTGGTCCCCATGAAACAGTTGCCAGGACTGAAGCTCTCTGCCTTCTACTTCCCACTAAGTCTCCTCCCCAGCCGGATGTCTCCCAAGCAGCCTTAAACTAAGTTGGGGTGGGGCCACCATGCCTACCGTTCTGCTACATGCAAGGCTCTCTGTGACCTTGGAGACAAGCAGCCCCTCCTTCTCTGCTTCATGTCCTGAGTCTGCATTGCTTTCTGCTCTAGCTCTTCTCTCTCACTCAAGCCGGTTGCTTCTTCAGCCTCCAACCCTCCTGTCCCCCACCTTCATCCTTCGGCCTGTCCTCAGTGTCCCACCACCACTGCCTAGGCTCTGAGTCTTCCTTCCCTGAGTCTTCTTCCCTGGCTGGTGCCTCCCACCTCTCCTCTTCATCCAGCCAGCACCTGACATCTCGCTTGCTCTGTGCTGGGTCCAAAACTGCAGCTAATGAAGAAGCCCACTGACACCCATTGGAGTGTCAATGCTGTGAGCTCCTCCATCCTGTGCTCAGGATGTATCTATGTGCCATTAAATCCACATAGCCTAAAGACACCACAGTCTCCGCTGACCTTCATTCCAAGGAAACTAACTCCTGGGTAAGCGCAGAAACTCCTGGAGTCTCTCACCGCCCAGAGATTGGGCTGGCATGTCACACTCTCCCTTCTTCTGGTTTCCAGCAACTGGTGTTCAGAATCATTGCTGTCTCCAAGTGTGGAGGCGCAAAATAGCTATGATGCCTAGTAGTTATCAATAGCCTTGTCCTCCATGAATCTGTCCAGTCCTCTGTTCAGGCCATCCAAGTTGGTAACCATCACTGCCTCCCGTAGGACGCCAGTTCTGTTGTCTAACTATCAGCATCATGAATTGTCGAGTTGGAAGGGCCATCTAGCCCAACCCCTGGAAATAAGAACCCAGGAAGATCCCTGCAGGATCAGGCCAGTGGCCAGGATCCAAGCACAAGGGCAACTCCTCCCTCCTGTGACTGGCATTGCTGCCTCCGACTGCGACTGAATCTCTGCCCCCCTCATTGTTTAACCCCCCCTTCTCCTTCTGGTGAGTCAGCAGCCTGACTTCCTCGAAGTTGTCCCAGGAGACGTGTTACTCATACCACAAAGGGCCAGGAGACTGTGGAGAGACACTCATTCCCAGGACACAATGTCTGCTTTACAGGTCAGGGTGTTTGGCTTTACAAAAGCATCAAACAATGGGAGCGCCTCTTGCCTTTCAGTCCTCAGCTGAAAACTCACCTCCTCTTCTTCGCTGACACTTCCTTGGTCACCCTCCCAAAATGTTAATCTTTCTTACAAATCAAATCTAAAGCTTCATGAGGTCTTCCTTCCTCTCCTCTGGTGCTCTGAGTGTTAAGTAATAAGCAGACTAAATTAGGCTGAATTGGGGCCTACGCCGAGGTGCTTAGCTTGCAGAATGCATTCTATCCACAGGATCGGGGTCCATATCAATAGAGTAAGTGGCCTTACATACCCTCCAACATTTCTCCGGTGAAAATAGGGACGTCCTATGCCACCCCATCCAACTTTTCTCCAATAAATACAGGGGTGTCCTATTCCACCCCCTCCACCTTTTCTCCAGTGAAGGAAAAGTGGGACATTCCAGGATCCAATCAGAAACTGGGATGGATTCTGTGATTCCAGGCATGGAAATTTGGGATACTTGGAGGGTCTGACCTCATACGGAACCAGACCCATTGTGCAAATCTGTTCATGTTGTGAGTCACCTTGGGCATGGTTTTAACAATGAAGAGGTGAGACAATGATGAATCCCACCCCAAATTACCGTATTTTTTGCACCATAACACTCACTTTTTTCCTCCTAGAAAGCAAGGGGAAATGTCTGTGCGTGTTATGGAGCGAATGCCTATGGGTGGCGGGGGGGATCTGCTGCAGTCGTGAGCAGAGGATCCATGGTTCCCCTTCCTTCCCTCCTCCATGGCTCGCTTTGAAACAGCAAAGTGGGAGAGGAGCCGCTTACACAGGTGTAAGCGGCTCCTGTCTGGTTGGCTGCTTTAAACCGTGCTCTCTGTCCCTCTCTCCTCCCCACTCAGCTCGCTAAATAGCAGCAAAACTTTTCAGCTCTCTAAGCCGGGGAGGAGGGAGAGAAGCAGAGCCTGCTTGTTTTAAAGGCGCAAAGCAGGAGAGGAGAGGAGCCTTCTCCCCTTATACCCCTCTTCTGCATTATTAGCAGCATCCTTCTCCACCCACCCCACGCATGCTCCTTGTCCCTTGAGTGCTTTTCCTTCCCTCCCCACTTAAAACGTGGTTACAAAGCATGGATTCACATGGATCCTCAGGATTTTTGCATTGGGCTATCCCAAACTCACCGTCAGATCACATGTCTGTGGCCACAGCATGAACCACAAAAATCTTACATCCACTGTTTCGTTTAGAATATTTTTTTTCTTGTTTTCCTCCTCTAAAAACTATGTGCGTGTTATGGTCAGGTGCGTGTTATAGAGCGAAAGATACGGTAGCTCCTTTGATATGTGCCCTTGTTGAATTGAGTGGTGGGGCGAAGGTTGCCCATCACTCCTGGAAACCTAACGGAGTCTCAAGGCTCTGTGACAACCGCACCGCTGGTCTCCGTTCACTGCCCACCCACCTGAATCTCCACAGTGGTGGAGGGGTTGGAGCAGTGTTTCTCAAACTTGGGTCCTCAGTTGTCGTTGGACTACAATTCCCATCATCCCTGACCACTGGTCCTGCTAGCTAGGGGGAATGAGAGTTGTAGTCCAAAACCAGCTAGGGATCCAGTGTTAGAATGGTGTTAGAATGAAGTTAAGTGGTTTAAGCAGCAATGTTTTAAAGGTGTATGAAAAATGGATTATTAACAGGTGAGAACTCAAAGTTATATTATATTGAGTTAAAGGATTAAGATAAAAACAAAGAGGGAAATAAATTGCTGAATCAACTAATTAAATTGGAATACAAAAAAGGGAGGTGTGAGGAGGTCAGGGAAGCAAGGATATGAATATATGATACGGAAAGATTGATGTGTTTTCTTTTTAAATGTTTTTTTTATTTTTTTCTGTATTTTGTATTTTTCTTTTTGTCTTGTTTTCTATTCTTTTTACTTATGTAATTTTTTTCCCCTTTGAAAACTTAATAATATATATATATATATATATATATATATATATATATATATATATATATATATATAAAAAACAGAACCAGCTAGTGATCCCAGCTTGAGAAACACCAGTAGAGTGTTGGTCTAGGAGCTGGGAGCTCACTGGGTGACCGTGGGCCAGTTCCTGCCTCTCTCAGCTTAACCTAACTCCCAGGGTTGTGGCCTTAAGCTCCTAGGAGGAAAAGTTGGGCTATAAATGCCATTAATATATAAACATTATGTCAGGGAGCTGCCGTCGGCTCAGAGGCGAGAAATAGAAGGGCAGTTGTGTTACAGGGAGCCTCCAAAAACCTTGCAAAGCAGTTCCTCTTCCAGGGAGGAGGAAAGCCCCACCTCCAGTGGGGAAGAGGTGCAAGGACCAGAGGATGCTGGTGAGAGCCTTAACACCGCTCTTTGGCAGGCCGGACAGGAGGGAAACACGCCCTTGCCATCACCCATCCTGCGCATATAATAATAATAATAATAATTTATTATTTATACCCCACCCATCTGGCTGAGTTTCCCCAGCCACTCTGGGCGGCTCCCAATCAAGTGTTAAAAACAGTACAGCATTAAATATTAAAAACTGCCTTCAGATATCTTTTAAAGATAGGATAGCTGCTTATTTCCTTCACATCTGAAGGGAGGGTGTTCCACAGGGTGGGCGCCACTACCGAGAAGGCCCTCTGTCTGGTTCCCTGTAACCTTACTTCTCGCAATGAGGGAACCGCCAGAAGGCCCTTGGCGCTGGATCTCAGTGTCCGGGTGAATGATGGGGGTGGAGACGCTCCTTCAGGTATACTGGACTGAGGCCGTTTAGGGCTTTAAATGTCAGCACCAACACTTTGAATTGTGCTCAGAAACGTACTGGGAGCCAATGCAGATCTCTCAGGACCAGTGTTATGTGGTCCTGGCGGCCACTCCCAGTCACCAGTCTAGCTGCTGCATTCTGGATTAATTGCAGTTTCCGGGTCACCTCCAAAGGTAGCCCCATGTAGAGTGCATTGCAGTGGTCCAAGCGGGAGATAACCAGAGCATGCACCACTGTGAGACAGTCCGCGGGCAGGTAGGGTCTCAGCCTGCGTACCAGATGGAGCTGGTGGACAGCTGCCCTGGACACAGAATTAACCTGCGCCTCCATGGACAGCTGTGAGTCCAAAATGACTCGCAGTAGTTTGAGGCACAGAGAGGGGAGGAGATGTTTGGGCGTAACAAAACTCTTATGTTTGGGGAGGTCCAAAAAGAGACCACTCCCGGATTCTGCTAGCGATTGAGCCAGACATGAACTTTGGGGCTCTTCACTGTAAATAGTTTGCACCAAAATAAAGCCTGAAAATGACAGGTCAGAGTCCTGCCTGGTTACTCCCGAGCAACCGCAACAGCCACCTGACACATTATCTCTTGCCTCCAATTCTGGCTGCCAAATCAGTCTCCATCAGTGACAGAAATGCCCTCACCTGTGCTGCTGGAAATGTTGACATCGATGCTGATGTCCGAAATCCCCCCGCCCTTCAGGGATGCAACACAGGTGTATGTCCCAAAGTCCGTGAACTTCAGGTCAATGATATCCAAGTTGGTGGTGCCCGGGGAGACATCGGGGTCCGTCTGGGTGATGACCATCCTCTCTGAGCTGCGCAGCGGCCGGCCGTTTTTGAACCAGCTGAAGGTGAGCTCCTCAGAAGGGACCGCCTCCACCTGGCAGGAGATCTTGACCTCCCGGCCGATCTGGATGTTGTCGTCTTTGTGATACGGGTCAGGCGTGATCCAGAAGCGCCCTTTCTTCAAGGCTAAAGGGAAGAGAAGCACAAGGTGAGTTGGGAGATAAGGACCGCTTTTGATTCACTGCACAGGTGAGACCAGGGATGCAGGAACCTGCCAATTTCTACTTCTCACAGCTTTTCCAATTGGGCTGTCCACATTTTTTCAGCAACTTGCAACGCAAGTATAATGTTTCAAAAGCTGCATGAAACTTTGATGGCAATTTAGTGCAAATTTCTCTTAATGTACACATTTTTTGTATGCACTTTTGACTAATGTGCATATTTCTTCAAACTGCTTCCTTCCATATAATGCATTCATGATGCTTTCCCCACTAATACGCACATTCTTATGCACCCTTTAATACACATTATTTGGTTGGAGAAGCGTTTTGCAAAATTCAAAGAAGTGCAGATTGCAGAGGATAACGGTGTGTTAGGTTCATGCAATGGTTTAAAATGCTGGAATAAGGTCGTTTCTCATTAAAACAACGCAGATATAACCCAAATACCTAAAAAACCACCTCCTTCCTTACAGACTCTCTTGGGTGCTCTGATAGGGGGCCCTTTTGGTTGTTCCTCCACCCACTGAGGCTTCAAGGGGTGGCAGCACAGGGCCTTCTCTGTGGCGGCCCCTGAGCTGGGAAACCCCTTCCCCACAGAAGTGTGTCTGACACCTTCATTGCACAGCTTCTGGCAAATGACAAATGGCTTTTGACAACCTGGGATGTATATTTTGTATGTATACTCTGGTCCATGGGGTCACAAAGAGTCGGACAAGACTAAACAACTCAACAACAAGACATTATTTCTGTGATTGCCAGTTACTTTAAACTGATTTTAATATTGTGTTTTCACTGTTACAACCAAACCCTGGGGCCTTGGGTGGAAGGGCAGAGAAATAACAAGAAACAAAGTAAGATTTCTCCCCCTTCCTTAGGCGAGACACAACACCATGGCAAACCGTCAAAAAGGTAGAGCATCTCTGTTGGGCCAGCAGTTCTGTAAGTAACAGCCAATTCCCCCCAATTCTACATTCTCCTTTGGACTGAATGTGCTTTGCTGTGTTAGGCTGTAGCCACGAGGCCAAGGAGAAGCAACCACTGTGCCTCCCTGCCTGGCCTGCTGCTCTCACTAAGCCTCTGGGCGTGCTGAAGTTTGATGCTCCACAAGCCACCTTAAAAGATAAGCCACTTTTTAAGTGCCACCCATACGATTCCTGCTCGTATAAGTGTCTCTGTTTTGCTTCGTGCTGGAAAAGTGCCACGAAGACAAAGACAGGGGCCGAACGTTTTAGCAAGCAAACATTCAGGCTGAATGCAAACTCTGCAAGACAAATAGCAAAATGCAAATTTCAGCAGCAGCAGCAGCACGGACTCCGCAGCCTAGGAGAACTTCCACGCCCCCTTATTTCTCTGGCTGCTGATTCCACACCCCCTAACTTCCCAAAAGGACGAGGTGTGGGTGAAATTAGGACACGGCTGACAGTCTGTTGCCCTGGACTGATGCAGTGGTGGACTGACCAAGGGGGACATTATCGCAACAAAAGGAAGAAGGCTCTAGACAAGCTCATCGTCTCTCTTGTGTCACGACACGGTTCCTACGTCATTTAGCAATTTCGTGGTCGGATGTGCAGCAGTGCATGCTGGGAAAGGTCTTACGAGGGCATCCATAGTCCACATCAGGACAGCTCCCTCCCCCCTGCACATATGCATGGCAAATATAGAAATCTCTCATCCACACTCAATAGCTTTGACTCGTTGGACCAAGGCTCTGGAAACCGAGCCTCCTGAGGAATGCTTGAGGGAGTTGGCTGGTCTAGCCTGGAGAAGAGAAGACTGAGAAGAGATATTGCAGGGGGGTTAGACTAGATGATCCTTGGGGTGCCTTGGGGTTCCTTCCAACTCTATGATTTTGTCATTCTGTGATATGAGAGCCTTCTTCAAACATTTTATTCCAGAAACTACAACTGATCCAGAATGTGGCTGCCAGGCTGGTGACTGGGAGCAGCTGCCGGGACCATATAATGAAGGAATGGGTTTCCCAAACCCAAAACTGACTGTACAGGCATTTTTAAACTGCACCAAAATCCCCATTTCTCCTTAGCTAAAATGCATAAACTTTAGCCGTTGAGCAAATGCAAAACAAGAACACAGCTCTCTCCCTTATCAGTTTGACGGCAAGACTGGCCTTGACTTTACCAGTAGAACAGATACAGACATATCTTATGTTCTGACCACAAATGACGGGGAGACCCAAGTCTGGGACTAACGCCAGAGCATGTTCTCAGAAGTAGTGACCTTTTGCTGTAAGATAGGAGTAGGAACAGGAATATCCTTTTATGGTCAGGAGTGCAGGAAGGAAATCCCTTTTATGGTTGAGAGTACAGAGCAGGAACATATGTGATGTCAATCTGCATACATAGGCTGACGTGGTTGGAAGGAGGGAGAGGGTGCCTGGAGGATATAAATACTGCATGAAACTTGTCATTTCTTTGGACTTGCTGTGGACTAATCACGCAAGTGCCTTCTGCTATCCGGAGAGCAGAATAAACTCTTTCTTTGAATCCTTAAATAAGAGACACGGGGGAATGATTAATGGACTTCAATGTCTGTACACTAATGCGCAAAGCATGGGAAATAAACAAGATGAGCTTGAGCTCTTGGTACAGCAAACTAAATATGACATAATAGGCATCACTGAAACCTGGTGGGATAAGTCCCACGATTGGAATGTAATAATGGGGGGATACAATCTATTTCAGAGAAACAGACCAGACAAAAAAGGAGGAGAAGTGGCGTTATATGTCAGGGATGTGTATACCTGTGAAGAGATCCAAGATTTAGAACCTCAAAGCCAAAGTGAGAGCATTTGGGTCAAAATTAAGGGAGAGAAGAATAACAGAGACCTCATTGTGGGAGTTTACTATAGATCCCCAAGCCAAACGGAGGACATAGATGATGCCTTCCTGGAACAGATGGCCAAGCATGCAAAAGGAAGGGAGATAGTAGTAATGGGGGACTTCAATTACCCGGATATTTGTTGGACGTCAAACTCAGCCAAGAGCATAAGGTCAAACAGATTCCTCACTGGCCTTGCAGACAACTTCATTGTCCAGAAAGTGGGAGAAGCAACAAGAGGAACAGCCATTTTAGATCTGGTCCTAACCAATGTTGATGACCTGGTTAGTGGGGTAGATGTGGAAGGATCATTAGGCGCGAGTGATCATGCTCTTCTAAAGTTTACTATACAGCGGAAAGGAGCAGCCAAGCATACTAGGACTCAATTTCTTGACTTTAAGAAAGCCGACTTCATAAAACTTAGGGAAGTGCTGGGTGAGATCCCATGGACAGCAATACTAAAAGGAAAGGGAGTTCATGATGGCTGGGAGTTTGTTAAGAGGGAGATAGTAAAAGCACAACGTCAGGCAATACCAATGAGACGGAAACATGGAAGGTGCCTAAAGAAGCCAGGGTGGCTATCTAAAGAACTTTTAACTGAATTAAGATTAAAAAAGGATGTGTACAAAAAATGGAAAAGGGGGGAAACCACCAAAGAGGAATTCAAACAAATAGCCAGCACGTGTAGACACAAAGTCAGAAAAGCTAAAGCACAGAATGAACTCAGGCTTGCTAGAGAGGTTAAAAGCAACAAAAAAGGCTTTTATGGGTATGTTCGTAGCAAAAGGAAGAACAAAGAAACAGTGGGGTCACTCAGAGGAGAAGATGGTGAAATGCAAACAGGGAACACAGAAAGGGCTGAACTCCTCAATGCCTTCTTTGCCTCAGTCTTCTCCAATAAAGAAAACAATGCCCGACCTGAAGAATTTGGAGCAAATGATTCAGCAAAGGAAACACAGCCCAGAATAACTAAGGAGATAGTACAAGAATATTTGGCTAGTTTAGATGTATTCAAGTCTCCAGGGCCAGATGAACTGCATCCAAGAGTATTAAAAGAACTGGCAGATGTGATCTCAGAACCACTGGCAGTCATCTTTGAGAATTCCTGGAGAACAGGCGAAGTCCCGGCAGACTGGAGGAGGGCAAATGTTGTCCCTATTTTCAAAAAGGGGAAAAGAGAGGACCCAAATAATTACCGCCCAGTCAGTCTGACATCAATAGCAGGGAAGATTCTGGAGCAGATCATTAAGCAAACAGTCTGTGAGCACCTAGAAAGGAATGCTGTGATCACCAATAGTCAGCATGGATTTCTGAAAAATAAGTCATGTCAGACTAACCTGATCTCGTTTTTTGACAGAATTACAAGCCTGGTAGATGAAGGGAACGCAGTGGATGTAGCCTACCTTGATTTCAGCAAGGCATTTGACAAGGTGCCCCATGATATTCTTGTAAAGAAGCTGGTAAAATGCGGTCTTGACTATGCTACCACTCAGTGGATTTGTAACTGGCTGACTGACCGAACCCAAAGGGTGCTCATCAATGGTTCCTCTTCATCCTGGAGAAGAGTGACTAGTGGGGTGCCACAGGGTTCTGTCTTGGGCCCGGTCTTATTCAACATCTTTATCAACGACTTGGATGATGGACTCAAGGGCATCCTGATCAAATTTGCAGATGACACCAAACTGGGAGGGGTGGCTAACACCCCAGAGGACAGGATCACACTTCAAAACGACCTTGACAGATTAGAGAACTGGGCAAAAACAAACAAGATGAATTTTAACAGGGAGAAATGTAAAGTATTGCACTTGGGCAAAAAAAATGAGAGGCACTAATACAAGATGGGTGACACCTGGCTTGAGAGCAGTACATGTGAAAAGGATCTAGGAGTCTTGGTTGACCACAAACTTGACATGAGCCAACAGTGTGACGCGGCAGCTAAAAAAGCCAATGCAATTCTGGGCTGCATCAATAGGAGTATAGCATCTAGATCAAGGGAAGTAATAATGCCACTGTATTCTGCTCTGGTCAGACCTCACCTGGAGTACTGTGTCCAATTCTGGGCACCACAATTCAAGAAGGACACTGACAAACTGGAACGTGTCCAGAGGAGGGCAACCAAAATGGTCAAAGGCCTGGAAACGATGCCTTATGAGGAACGGCTAAGGGAGCTGGGCATGTTTAGCCTGGAGAAGAGGAGGTTAAGGGGTGATATGATAGCCATGTTCAAATATATAAAAGGATGTCACATAGAGGAGGGAGAAAGGTTGTTTTCTGCTGCTCCAGAGAAGCGGACATGGAGCAATGGATCCAAACTACAAGAAAGAAGATTCCACCTAAACATTAGGAAGAACTTCCTGACAGTAAGAGCTGTTCGACAGTGGAATTTGCTGCCAAGGAGTGTGGTGGAGTCTCCCACTTTGGAGGTCTTTAAGCAGAGGCTTGACAACCATATGTCAGGAGTGCTCTGATGGTGTTTCCTGCTTGGCAGGGGGTTGGACTCGATGGCCCTTGTGGTCTCTTCCAACTCTATGATTCTATGATTCTATTCTATGATTCTATGATTCTAACTCGGTGTCATTTTGACTTCCTTCCTCCTGTCCCAGAGCAACGCAGACCCAGTCAGTGAACTCCAATAAGGCTACAATAACACCGGTTCTAAAGGATTAAGAGCTGTTTGACAGTGGAACCGTCTCTCTCAAGAGGTTGCGGACTCGCCTTCTTTGGAGGCTTTTTTAGCAGAGGTTAGATGGTCATCTGTCATGCTTTAGCTGAAGCTAGCTGGAACCATAGGTCTAAAGAAACAGAGTAGACTTGCACATGCTGGCCAGCTTCTGCTTTGCTCTTCTCAGAAGTACGTAAAGGCGAGAAGGGACTTGGGCGGTGCTGTGGTCTAAACCACTGAGCCCCTTGGGCTTGCCGATCAGAAGGTCAGCGGTTCGAATCCCCACAACGGGGTGAGCTCCCATTGCTCAGTCCCTGCTCCTGCCCACCTAGCAGTTCGAAAGCACGTCAAAGTGCAAGTAGATAAATAGGTACCACTCCAGCAGGAAGGTAAACGGCATTTCCATGCACTGCTCTGGTTCGCCAGAAGCTGCTTAGTCATGCTAGCCACATGACCTGGAAAAACTGTGGACAAACGCTGGCTCCCTCGGCCTATAGAGCGAGATGAGCGCACAACCCCAGAGTCGTCCACGACTGGACTTAACAGTCAGGGGTCCTTTACCTTACCTTTTTTTACCTCCAACTCCACAATTCTCTGATTCTATATGGAGTGCTGCTAAGTTGTAGCTTTCTGCTTTACTTTAATTGTTCCTTTCATCTTTCCTCCCTGATCATTTTAAGCCGCTTTGGACGGGTGTTTGCCTTAAAGGATTTGACACTATTAGAAAAAAGAGAGGTCATTTTAGCAGCTGCCTGCTCCACACTCAGGAAACGCCCCACCTGCAAGACTCACCCACTCCAGAACATCTTCTTAAGCAATTCCAAAACATGTCCTAAGCCTTCCCTGTGGCCAAACACGGCCCCTCCTACCCCCTGCCTCAACCAACTGCATTTCTAATGCACAAATTAAGTTGCAACTGCCTTGGCGACAACTTCTCCACGTCCTCTCGAGGTGTAGCTGTGCTGGCCTTCCTCCACCCCAAGCATTCCTCTAATCTGCCCAAACATCCCTATCTTGCAAATGCACATTTAGCCCGACATGAATGGCATCAAAGGGAGCCTTTCAGCTCCCTTCTGTCAACAGGCTTTGCTGGAATACTTATGGCAAAGTCAGCCGCCTCTGAAGCGCCCACCAGGGACCCAGGGCTGCTCACGTCGGCCTCTACAGAGGATGTTTACGGGTTTGACCATGCAAAGCCCGTGGCGTCGACCGTGGTAAGGAGCCGGCCTGCGAGACGAAGCAAATTGGGCTAGAGCTGAGCCAACAATTCTCAGAAGACTGTTTCTTTCCCCCCGAGAAAATTCTGCTGAGTCTTTTTTCTCTCTCTCGCCCCCACTTCGCGATCAAAGCCACATTCACACTGTGCATTTAAAGGACTACGGTGCCGCTTTGAAACGCACATGGCTTCCCCCCCAAGAATCCTGGGAACTATAGTTTCTTGAGGGTCCTGATGGCTGTTAGGAGACTCTCATTTCCCCCCTGCCAAAGCTACAATTGCAGGAGCTCCCTGGGAAAAGGGATTGGTGGTTCTGGGAGGGGAATAGGAGGGTCTCATAACAACCTGCAGTGCCCTTAACAAACTACAGCTCCCTCAGACACTGCCCCATCTAAATCATAGAATCATAGAATCATAGAATCATAGAATCATAGAATCATAGAGTTGGAAGAGACCACAAGGGCCATCGAGTCCAACCCCCTGCCAAGCAGGAAACACCATCAGAGCTGGCAAAAAAATCAGACTGGCAAAACAAATTAAGAGAATCTGTGGAACTAGTGAGACTGTCAGGGGACTGCCATTGGAAAAGGGAAGGGAGGCACAGGGGCCGTTGGGACACAGAGAGTCTCCGGAAATCTTGCTTCCAACTGTGGAACAGTCCTAACTGCAATAGAGACCCCCGTCTGAATCCCCAGAGAGTTGTTGCTGCCAGTCCGTGTGGGCACTACTGAGCCAGATGGAGCCACAGTCCGGCTCCGCAAACGGCATCTCACCGCGCTCCTCTCCTTCCAGACGCCAGCTCTGCTCCTGGTGGGGCTCCTCCTCCGCTCCTTAGCATTTAACAAATCCCCAACTTTCAAAAAGTGTCGGTGCAATTAAGCAGCAAGGCATTATCCTACCAGGGCATCTCAAAACTTTTTAATATCAAGTAATTACTTGGCACTTATGAGACCAGATGCATTCACATTTTCAATTTAAATGCAAATACTGCTGAAGGATTTACACAGGTTGGTACCTCTAATTTTTATAAATGCCTCTTTCTTAAAAAAAGGGGGGGAGGAGAGGAGAGAGGAGAGAGGAGAGGGGGAGAACGGCAAGAGAACTTGATCTTTTGCAAGTGTAGCGCTACAGATGTCTCCATTCACCTGGGATCAAGTTAATTAGGTACTGTTTGTCTGGCAGGATTCCGGGGGGGGGGGGCATAGGTGGATTCTCTGCAGGAGGGAGGCAGCAGCTGAAGTGCACCTGAGCACATTTCTGGCACCTCTCAGGTGGGCACCATTGCGGACTGGCGCTCCCCCCACCTCCTTCTCGCCTATTCCTTCACGGCACTGATTCCTGGGGTCCCTTCCAACTCTACAATTCTATGATCTGACTTAGCAGAAGACAGCTTCCAATATTCCTCAGGCCCTGGAGATCCACTGCTGTTTGCAGCCTTCCTTCAGAGCTTGATTGCACCCTCTTCCCCGCAACTCTTCAGATGCGCCCTCGTGGCACGGAAAGCTTTTAACCTATTATTTAGGAATAATCATTACTGCATCTGGCGGCAACAACCATGATCAATAGGCTATCTACATCTTAATGTGGAGCTGCCTATAAAATCGAGCCAGGAAATGCCTCGGCTTCTTGCAGAGTCCCGGCCTCGGTTCCCGGCTGTAAAGTGCACAAGGCGATTAAACTGAGTGGCCATTGCCCTTCTGTGTTTTTATCCATGGGCTTGTAAAGTTTCATGGGGAGAGAGATGCTCAGCATGGCAAGAGCGCAAACTTTAAACCACTTGAAAACGGCTAAAGAATGTAGGAAGAGTCTGCTGGCTGGGGCAATGGTCCATCTCGTTCAGAATCCTGTTCTCACAGTGGCCAACCAAATGTCCGTGGGGAACCAGCAAGCAGTATTTGGGCACAAGACCCTTCTTCCCTCCAGTGGCTTCCAGCAACTGATGTCCAGAAGCATTGCTGCTTCCAACTGTGGAGGCAGAACAGAGCCATCGTGACTTTGTTGTTGTTTAGTCATTTAGTCGTGTCCGCCTCTTCATGACCCCCTGGACCAGAGCACGCCAGGCACTCCTGTCTTCCATTGCCTCTCGCAGTTTGGTCAGGCTCATGTTCATAGCTTCGAGAACACTGTCCCACCATCTCGTCCCCTGCCGTCCCCTTCTCCTTGTGCCCTCCATCTTTCCCAGCATCAGGGTCTTTTCCAGGGAGTCTTCTCTTCTCCTGAGGTGGCCAAAGTCTTGGAGCCTCAGCTTCAGGATCTGTCCTTCCAGTGAGCACTCAGGGCTGATTTCCTTCAGAATGGAGAGGTTGGATCTTCTTGCAGTCCATGGGACTCTCAAGAGTCTCCTCCAGCACCAGAATTCAAAAGCATCCATTCTTTGGCGATCAGCCTTCTTGATGGTCCAGCTCTCACTTCCACACATCACTACTGGGAAAACCATAGCTTTTACTATTTGGACCTTTGTTGGCAAGGTGATGTCTCTGCTTTTTAAGATGCTGTCTAGGTTTGTTACTGCTTTTCTCCCAAGAGCCATCGTGGCTACTCCATCAGCTTGCCTAATCCTCTTTTAAAGGCATCTAGATTAGTGGCCATCCAGTTTAACTACGGTATGTGCCGCATGTAGAAGTACAATTCTGCTGCTTTGGATTTCACTGAAGAACCTTGGCTCTAGTAGGTTTATTGAGATGACCTTATTGCAGTCAAATCAACAATTCATGCTTTGCCTGATAGGCACATGAAAGGACTGAGGCTCACAGAGGGGTTTTTCTGAAACAAAATAAAAAAAATTCCTGCCAGTAGCATCTTAGAGACCAACTAAGTTTGTTATTGGTATGAGCTTTCGTGTGCATGCAGTTGCATATACAGTTGTACCTCTGAAGTCAAACAGAATATATTCCGGAAGTCCGTTTGACTTCCGAAATGTTCGGCTTCCAAAGCGCAGCTTCTGATTGGCTGCAGGAAACTCCTGCAGCCAATTAGAAACCGTGGAAGCCCCATCGTACCTTCGGCTTCCAGGAGAACGTTCGGAAACTGGAGCAGTCATTTCCGGTTTTCCATCGTTTGGGAGCTGAAACGTACGAGTTCCCGGGCGTTCGAGAACCAAGGTACGACTGTACTGTGATTCGTTGTGGTGTATGTACGGGGATACAGTGGTACCTCTGGTTACGTACTTAATTCGTTCTGGAGGTCCGTTCTTAACCTGAAGAGGTACCACTTTAGCTAATGGGGCCTCCTGCTGCTGCTGTGCCGCTGCTGCGTGATTTCTGTTCTCATCCTGAAGCAAAGCTCTTAACCCGAGGTACTATTTCTGGGTTAGCAGAGTCTGTAACTTGAAGCATATGTAACCTGAAGCGTATGCAACCCAAGGCACCATTGTATAGGTTTTCATAATGTATTTTGGGGGGTCTGCAGGGAAATAAGAAGGAAAGAAAAAAGAATTGCAACTCACGGGAACAAAATCTTAAAAGCCCCCCCCCCTTTAAAAATCTCTCTGAAACCCAAAATGGGGAGAATAGTTTTCCTACAGAGAACCTGGTACCCTGGAGCATATAAAACAGGACAAAGTAATCTTGTAATAATACAGGAAAGGTCCCCACTGCTTGAGCACGGAAGATTAAAAAGCTGGCACCAAAATGCCCACTCTGCCAATGCTGTGGCTGCCTGCTGGCGTTGCCTAAGTGCAAACATGGGGCTGCTACATGAATGACTTGCTCCTTCCAAATGAGCCACAGAAGCTTTGGAGCATTAGGCTGCATTTCCACAGATGCGGCGCAGCTCCCATGCCCTCCCTCCCAACCTTTTCATTCCCCTGCCCAAATGAGAGCTTGGCACAAAGGAGACACAAATCAAGGGCCTGCTTCCTCTTCAGAATGGAGCAGCTGGGGTGGAGGAATTGGGGTGGTGGGGGTGGTCTGCCCCGGGCATCATCACTGAGGGGGTGACATTCGGCATGTCGCCCGCCCATGACTCCCAAGCCTACCCTGAGCCGTCGGGCGAAGGGGCAAAGCTGCGCCGCCTTCCCAGCAGCCTTCCTCCCTTCCCTCTTTGTTTTGACAGCTCAGGGGAGGCTTGGGAGTCACGGGCAGGCAGTGTGCCCTTGCCCTCTGCTCCTGGGCTGTTTCCTGGGGGGGGGGAGAGCCTCACCCAAGCTGTCAAAAGGAAAAGGGAAGGGAGGAAGGCTGCTAGCAAGGCAGCGTGGTGGCTCCCCACCCCCGCCCAGGAAGCAGCCTGCCATGGGCAGCTCCTCCACCCCCATGGTGTCTCGCCCCCTGGGATGCTCGCTGTTAGAATTCCTGCTCCATGGTTGCAGTCAAGGGATTGTTGCCTATCACGTGACGATGTATGTTTTGACTCCACAGAGTGGGAAGTGACGGAGACAGGGTGTTTGTGTTCCTGTGTTCCGTGAAGTGGGACTATTGTCCTTTGTTGTTTTTATCTTTGCTGTCTGATGCTAGAGAGAGAGGGAGCCATGTTGCAGTGCTCCGTGTGGGTTTAGATGTAAATAAAGTAGATTAGCCAAAATGCTGAGTTGCTGAGGTCTGTCACGCAACTGCGAAGACTCTGCAGGTCCCAAAGTGTGCTGGTGTCTGTTGACATCGGTCGCTGTGATGTTTGGGCAGAAGAAAGCTCATGAAGCTCCCGAACAATCGACCAGGAGGGAGAGAACATGCCAGTTGTGTCTGTGTCTCTGCCAGGGTCCTACTTGAGTGTAGGACAAGCTCCTGAACACCCCACCCCATGGCCCCGCAACTGCAGCCTGGACAACTCTGCGCACCTTTTCTCTGGCAGAAGACGACACTCACAGTGGACGGAAAACAAAGGCATGATAACCCTGGCAGAATCAGGGTGCCAAAGGCCCAGATATTCA
Organism: Podarcis vaucheri; assembly: GCF_965113315.1. Taxonomy (NCBI): domain Eukaryota; kingdom Metazoa; phylum Chordata; class Lepidosauria; order Squamata; family Lacertidae; genus Podarcis; species Podarcis vaucheri. The sequence goes on from NC_138759.1 coordinate 2,434,144, forward strand.
TTTTCATTTTTGCACCTTTTCCTCCAAGGGGCTCACGGTGGCATCGATGGTTCTCCCCCTCCCCATTTAATTCCCCCAACTGTGAGGTAGTTGAGCCTGTGATTGCCCCAAGGTCACCAAGCGAGCTTTGTAGCCCGGTGAGAGATTTGAACCCTGGTCTCTCTGCAAAAATGGCCTTGGGTTGAATGTTTTCAAGGACTGCGGTTGGAAGAGAGATGAGCTGGGATGCCAGAAGATGCCAGAAAGCAGTTGACTATCATTAATATGCAATGATAAACCTAGACAGCATCTTAAAAAGCAGAGATATCACCTTGCGGACAAAGGTCCATATAGTTAAAGCCATGGTTTTCCCAGTAGTGATGTATGGAAGTGAAAGCTGGACCATAAAGAAGGCTGATCGCCAAAGAATGGATGCTTTTGAATTCTGGTGCTGGAGGAGACCCTTGAGAGTCCCATGGACTGCAAGAAGATCCAACCTCTCCATTCTGAAGGGAATCAGTCCTGAGTGCTCACGGGAAGGACAGATCCTGAAGCTGAGGCTCCAAGACTTTGGCCACCTCAGGAGAAGAGAAGACTCCCTGGAAAAGACCCTGATGTTGGGAAAGATGGAGGGTGCAAGGAGAAGGGGACGAAAGAGGACGAGATGGTGGGACAGTGTTTTCGAAGCTACCAGCATGAGTCTGACCAAACTGCAGGAGGCAGTGAAAGACAGGAGTGCCTCGCGTGCTCTGGTCCAGGGGGTCACGAAGAGTCGGGCACGACTAAATGACTAAACAACAACAACAATCATTAATATTATTGTTATTTCTGCACTGCTGAATGAAGCCCGGCTGACTGGGAATCTTGACCCTCTTAACTTGAACCCTCAAAGGGAATTTTCTGGGTTCACTGCAGAGATGTTTCAATGCCACGTCCGAAGCGAAGCTCACCACATCTCAGCCACATGGTGTGTCCACCATGTGGGGACATGTTGCAGAAATCAAATAGCTGCTTTGGTCCACATCACCGGTGTGCATCTTTGCAAAATGCAACGGGAACTGGAGGGAGGAAAGGAGAGCCATTTTGTACGCGTTCTCCTTATTTCCGACGCTTTCCCTGTTTTCAAAATGCGCTTGGAAAGAAGCTCACTGTTTGAACTGTAAATTTATTTATTTCATAAGGAAGCTCACAGTTCCGAGTGGCCAATCTGCTTCTTTCAAACGCTGATGGGCTCCCTGAGCTTCTGGAGCAGGGCTGGTTCAGGCAACAGAGAGAGAGGCAGGTCATCACAAGTATTTTCTCTCGCCGGCGTTGGAGGCTTTGGGAATGCAGCTGAGTTCACTCGCGCTCCCTGACATTTCCATTTCCTTCTCCCAGCTTCTGATCGTTTGAGGAATTCATTAGGCAGTGCAGGAGTGTGGTTTTTGTTGTTTTTTTAATTTTGAAAAAAAATCAAGATAGAATTTTAATTATATTTTGTTCAATCTCATGAGGCTCCCAGGCTTGAGTTGCTATGAATAAATATGCAGAAGGTTTGGTTTATTATGCCATGACTCATGAAATCTGTATCCAAGGGGAGTCAGGGTTTATATTCTTTGCTATCTCTGAGAGAATCTTGGATGCTAACCTCTTTGCTTGCCGGTTTTGAAATGCTAAAACACACACACACACAGAGACACGCATACCAACCCACTCCAACGAGACACACCAACATGTCAAGTCAGTTTCTTCTCAGTTTACATTTCTGGTTAGGGATATGTGAGACCCCCCCCCCCAAGGAGAAATTGCACCTCTAGATTGAGAGCTGGACCATCAAGAAGGCTGATCGCCGAAGAATGGATGCTTTTGAATTCTGGTGCTGGAGGAGACTCTGGAGAGTCCCATGGACTGCAAGAAGATCCAACCTCTCCATTCTGAAGGAAATCAGCCCTGAGTGCTCACTGGAAGGACAGATCCTGAAGCTGAGGCTCCAAGGCTTTGGCCACCTCATGAGAAGAGAAGACTCCCTGGAAAAGACCCTGATGTTGGGAAAGATGGAGGGCGCAAGGAGAAGGGGACGACAGAGGGCGAGATGGTTGGACAGTGTTCTCGAAACTATGAACGTGAGTTTGAGCAAACTGCAGGAGGCAGGAGTGCATGGCGTGGTCTGGTCCAGGGGGTCACGAAGAGTCGGACACGACTAAACAACAAAAATTGATTTTCCCGGTGCAAAGTTATGCATTTCCATGGAAAACACTACAAAGATCTACTCCACTGGTCTTGGCTGTTCCTGCCTGCAGTGCAACAATTCTCAGTTTCAACATCTTTTCTCTTGTGCATTCTCCCTTCACACTTTCACTGCATCATGGGTCTTGCAGTATTACACGATGCTGCAAGAAATGTTGAAGGAGATGCTCGATTGTGTTTCATTTTGAGGTGCGTTGGGCAAGAAAAAGCGACCCATAAATTTAACAAACAAACCATCAAAACTTTAAATGAATTTCACACTGCATTATGGGTTTTGTTGCTTTTGATGGCATCCACTAGCCTTCAGCAGCCTGGCCCCTGGCAGATGTCCTGAACTGCTGACTAGGGTTCATGGGAGTTGTAGTCCAAACTGCCTGGATGGCATCAGGTTGGGGAAACGGTTATTATTGCTAATAATAATATTCACAATTACTTTGAAATAAGACTATAAACACATGATGCAGTGTGACTGCAAGCTGCCTATGAATGAAGGAGCACATGCAACACTTGTCTGTAACAGTCGTTGAACTGCAGCTGAGCAGATGGTAGCAATGAACATACCGACAGAGTCTGCCTATGACTCTTGAATGAAAGTTCCCATTATCGGGGTATTCATAGAATCATAGAATCATAGAATCATAGAATCCTAGAGTTGGAAGAGACCACAAGGGCCATCGAGTCCAACCCCCTGCCAAGCAGGAAACACCATCAGAGCACTCCTGACATATGGTTGTCAAGCCTCTGCTTAAAGACCTCCAAAGTAGGAGACTCTACCACACTCCTGGGCAGCAAATTCCACTGTCAAACAGCTCTTACTGTCAGGAAGTTCTTCCTAATGTTTAGGTGGAATCTTCTTTCTTGTAGTTTGGATCCATTGCTCCGTGTCCGCTTCTCTGGAGCAGCAGAAAACAACCTTTCTCCCTCCTCTATGTGACATCCTTTTATATATTTGAACATGGCTATCATATCACCCCTTAACCTCCTCTTCTCCAGGCTAAACATGCCCAGCTCCCTTAGCCGTTCCTCATAAGGCATCGTTTCCAGGCCTTTGACCATTTTGGTTGCCCTCCTCTGGACACGTTCCAGTTTGTCAGTGTCCTTCTTGATCTGTGGTGCCCAGAACTGGACACAGTACTCCAGGTGTGGTCTGACCAGAGCAGAATACAGTGGCACTATTACTTCCCTTGATCTAGATGCTATACTCCTATTGATGCAGCCCAGAATTGCATTGGCTTTTTTAGCTGCCGCGTCACACTGTTGGCTCATGTCAAGTTTGTGGTCAACCAAGACTCCTAGATCCTTTTCACATGTACTGCTCTCAAGCCAGGTGTCACCCATCTTGTATTTGTGCCTCTCATTTTTTTTGCCCAAGTGCAATACTTTACATTTCTCCCTGTTAAAATTCATCTTGTTTATTTTTGCCCAGTTCTCTAATCTGTCAAGGTCGTTTTGAAGTGTGATCCTGTCCTCTGGGGTATTCCATTTTAGGCAAAAATCTGGCTCTTTTCAGAGAGGGGAGAGTAGTTTTAAGCCATGGCTCACTTGCTATGAAGGACCAGCCATCTCTCACAGATTCAATTTAACAGTGTCTCCACCTTAACATGAACAATATTTATGGTACAGTGGTGCCTTGGTTCCCAAACGCCTTGGTTCCCAAATGCCAAAAACCCAGAAGTAAGTATTCCAGTTTTCAAACGCTTTTCGGAAGCCAAACGTCCGATGCAGCTGTCGGCTATTGTTTCCGGGGTGCCTGCACCAATCAGAAGCTGCGCCTTGGTTTTTGAACATTTCGGAAGTCAAGCGGACTTCTGGAACAGATTTAGTTTGGCGCTTTTATTATTGCTATTTATTTTGCGTTTTTGAGGCTTTTTCAGTTCATTTGTTTTTGTGACAGTGTGGAACGCTGTTCAGCTACTGATTGACTGATTGTGTGACTGCGGAAATGGATAAAAGCCCCCCATCCAAACAATGACTATCATCAGTCCAGGTAAAGAAAAAAAGTTGTTTCAATTTTTATCATCTACAATACTGTCTTATTTATTTTATAGTACAGTACATTGCTTATTGCTTTCATTTTATGGATCAGTGGTCTCGTTAGATAGTAAAATTCATGTTAAATTGCTGTTTTAGGGGTTGTTTTTAAAAGTCTGGAACGGATTAATCTGTTTTGCATTACTTTCTATGGGAAAGTGCGCCTTGGTTTTGGAACGTTTTGGTTTTGGAACGGGTTTCCGGGATGGATTAAGTTTGAGAACCAAGGGACCACTGTATTTACCTCCTGCAAACAGAGGACTGAGCATGCTCATTGAGCCCAGAATTTTGATTGGCTGATGGGGAGTTAGGGTAACTAGGATGATGGGATGGAATAGCCCAGAAGGAGGTCATAGCAGCTGAACACTGAACAGGAACTTTCCATGCTGCACCATTTTACTGCAGATCCAAATCGCTCAATTTTAAAATTTACCAACTGTCTACCTTGTGACACCTCCACACACACACACCCAGTGCCGCCGTGAGCCACACACTATATAACTTGTCATCCTGAGGAGTCCATAGTTTTCTGGGTAATAAAGTGCAAACAGAGGTTACGACCCCCATGAAATAATCACAGCAGGATTTCTCTGACACCGCAAAAGCCCTCCGAGGCTATTATGATTAATCTCTGGTTCTTATTAAAAGCCCCCATTGCGAGCGAGGCTGTGTTCTAGTGTTATTGTCCTCTTGGATTACAGAAAGCAAGAGAGAAAACATGGTTTATATGAACTACTCTGTTTGGGCAGATTAATGTGCCACGTTGGTGCTAAGCAGCCAGCACAAAGCAACCGGCTCGCCACAAGAGCTATTAGTATTGTTCTTAGTTGCACATTGGGAAGTCTCACCTTTAAACTCTACGTGGGGCTACCTTTGAAGGTGACCTGGAAACTGCAATTAATCCAGAATGCGGCACCTAGACTGGTGACTGGGAGCGGCCGCCGAGACCACATAACACCGGTCTTGAAAGACCTACATTGGCTCCCAGGACGTTTCCGAGCACAATTCAAAGTGTTGGTGCTGACCTTTAAAGCCCTAAACGGCTTCGGCCCAGTATACCTGAAGGAGCGTCTCCACCCCCATCGTTCTGCCTGGACACTGAGGTCCAGCACCGAGGGCCTTTTGGCGGTTCCCTCACTGCGAGAAGTAAGGTTACAGGGAACCAGACAGAGGGCCTTCTCGGTAGTGGCACCCGCCCTGTGGAACGCCCTCCCATCACATGTCAAGGAAATAAGCAGTTATCCTATTTTTAAAAGACATCTGAAGGCAGCCCTGTTTAGGGAAGTTTTTAATATTTAATGCTGTATTGTTTTTAACATGTGATTGGGAGCCACTCAGAGTGGCTGGGGAAACTCAGCCAGATGGGCGGGGTATAAATAATAAATTATTATTATTATTATTATTATTATTATTATTATTATTATTATTATTATTATTATTATTATTATTTTAAACACAAATGGAATCAAATTTCCCTCCCACCCCTACTTTTGAGAAAACTTATGCTGATGGAAGAATGGAGGTGTCCTAACCACACACTGAGAGAGAGACAGTGCAACAGATTCCTCCAGAAAGTGATGGAGTCTCCTTCATTGGAGGTTTTTAAACAGAGACTAGATTCCTGCCCCCAGTCCTCCGTGCATTGTACTAGATGACCTTTGGCATCCTTACAATTCTACGATTCTAAAAAAAAAAGAACTTATTGGTTGCCTTTTTCTTAATTTGCAGAAGTACAGTGGCACCTTGGTTCTCAGACTTAATCCCTTCTGGAAGTCCATTCCAAAACCAAAGCGTTCCAAAACCAAGGTGCGCTTTCCCATAGAAAGTAATGCAAAACGGATTAATCCATTCCAGACTTTCAAAAAACCAACCCTAAAACAGCAATTGAACATAGATTTTACTATTTGTGGATCCATAAAATGAAAGCAATAATGTACTGCAGTCACAGAATCCATCAGTCAGTAGCTGAACTGGGTTCCACACAGTCACAAAAACAAAACAAAAAAGAGCTACAAAAACGCAAAATAAATAGCAACAACAGACAGACCTCAGCATAACACTCAAAATGGAAGCATAACACTCAAAACGGAGCACGTTTGTCTTCTGAAAAACATTCGCAAACCCGGAACACTTACTTCCGGGTTCGCAGTGTTTGGGTTCCAAGTTGTTTGAGTACCAAGCCATTTGAGAACCAAGGTATCACTGTAATTCAAAGCAACTTACAGCAATAAATATGGAACACGTGCATTAAAAGCAGTATAAAAAAACCCTAAAACACATTCATGTTTTTAAAAGGCAGGGTGAAAGCATCCCACCCACAGGAGGAGGGCCCAGATAATTAAAAACCAAAGGCCTGGCAGTAAAGAAATGCTTCAGCCATCTCCCCACCAATCTTTACTGCATCTCCACCCATTAAATGCGATTTGCCATTTCTTTTGACATCCAGACACCATTTTTTTCTGTCGAATTGAGGCCACCCACTCCCTTGCCATTGTATGTCCCTTCCTTCCCTGATCAGCCACCTCTCCACACATTAATTTTTTGGGTCCTGTCCTTTATTTGAGGCCCTAGGAGTGGTGTGATGGCTCCCTTGTCATGTTGTCCTCATGAATAAGGTGGGGAAGGGGACTATGAGCTCAGAACTTCCATGGTTGAATAAGTCTAACACCCTCTATCTTTATCCGAACCACCTACTATTTAAAAACAGAAATACAACATGAAGTTGAGAAAGCAGTATCATAAAAACAAAGATGCTTTTTTTTCTTTTAAAAAAGTATGATAAAAATAGGAATTCGGTGATAAATGGCTCCGATCTTATGGGCCAGGGAAAACCTGGAAATAAAGATATGTCTTTACAAAACACCTGAAGCAAACTGATGGATGGTGCATCACATACACACAAAATCCAGTATATCACAGAGGGTGACATCCCCGCTCTCCATCTCTCTGCTTGCCAGCAAGATCTATTACCAATCTGGACCTCTGCAATTATGGTGGGAGAACACAAGGGGGGGGGAATCTAGGATACACAAAGGACCCTGAGTGAGATGTACCCATCACTAAAAATTCAGGAAGTCCCTGTGTGTTTTCTCACTTGTGCATAGTCTTCAGAACATAAGAACTCAAGATGGGCCTGCTAGATCAGGCCAATCATAGAATCCTAGAGTTGGAAGAGACCACAAGGGCCATCGAGTCCAACCCCCTGCCAAGCAGGAAACACCATCAGAGCACTCCTGACATATGGTTGTCAAGCCTCTGCTTAAAGACCTCCAAAGAAGGAGACTCCACCACACTCCTTGGCAGCAAATTCCACTGTCAAACAGCTCTTACTGTCAGGAAGTTCTTCCTAATGTTTAGGTGGAATCTTCTTTCTTGTACTTTGGATCCATTGCTCCGTGCCCGCTTCTCTGGAGCAGCAGAAAACAACCTTTCTCCCTCCTCTATGTGACATCATTTTATATATTTGAACATGGCTATCATATCACCCCTTAACCTCCTCTTCTCCAGGCTAAACATGCCCAGCTCCCTTGGCCGTTCCTCATAAGGCATCGTTTCCACCTGGAAATGTTCCACCTGGTCCGGCATCCTGCTCTCACAGTGTCCAACCAGATGCCCCAATAGGAAACCAGCAAGCAGGATCCAACCACAAGAGCCCTCTCCCCTCCCATGGTCTCCAGCAACTGGTGTTGAGAAGCATTGCTGCCTCTGACTGTGGAGTCAGTCATGGCTAGTAGCCTCTGATGGTCCATGAATGATCTTCTTTCAAAACCATCTAGGGTGGTGGTCTTGACAGTAAGAGCTGTTCGACAGTGGAATTTGCTGCCAAGGAGTGTGGTGGAGTCTCCTTCTTTGGAGGTCTTTAAGCAGAGGCTTGACAACCATATGTCCGGAGTGCTCTGATGGTGTTTCCTGCTTGGCAGGGGGTTGGACTCGATGGCCCTTGTGGTCTCTTCCAACTCTATGATTCTATGATTCTATGATTCTATGATTCTTCACTGCCTCCTGTGGGAGCGACTTCCAAAGTTCAACAAGGCACTGCACAAAGCCACTTCCGACCTCAAGAGGAGGTGTTGCTGCAGGCTTCCAGCCTCCGGGCGATTAGGGGAATCCTCGGCCGCGTCATCCCCTGGCCAGCCAAATGGCTGGCCCAGGGGGTGTGGCCTGCTCCATTTAAGGCAGGTGCGGCCGGGGATCTCCCTCTTTGGCTGCATTGGTATGAGTGTTGCTATGTAGACGGATTGGGGGGGGGGAGGAAGCGCCATCACCTCCCCCGGATATTGAAGGGTAGTCCGATAAAGGATTCCGGGGGGCGTGGCCCTGTCTGAAGCCTATGGAGGTGAGGGCCTAAAGCACGCCCCCAATCAGTGACCCCGGGGGAGTTCCCAGTTGATGTGCATCATCAGGACTCCCCCTACCAGTGGTTAACCCTTCCCGGACTGCAAGCTAACAGGCTGAAGCCGGATAGTCGTTTAGGACCAATGCCTAAGCCAATCCCACTCATCCCCTGTAACCAATAAAGTTGTGGCCAATTTTTGCCCATTAACCTAAAATAATGGTGTCACGTGTCTTTATTCCTACTGGGGGGAGGCAGGAACTTGCCACGCAAAGCACCCTGACTCTGTAATGGTGCGCTGTGAAGGGAACAAAACACCAAGGCAATAAATGACCAGAGCCAAGAACTGAGAGATAGAGAAACAACAGAAGACAGACCTGGACGCTGGATGGAGAAGACCAAGCAGCAGAGGAGCACAGGAGCATAGGGAGATTCCTTATTCTGATCCAGACCAAAGGTCCCTCTAGCTTAGCATTGTCCACACTGACTTGCAGAGGCTCTCCAGGTGTTCAGACCAGGGTCCTTCCCGGTCCTACCTGGAGATACCACCGGAGGTTGAATCTGGGACCTTCTGTATACAAGGTAGATGCTCTGCTAAGGAGCTATGGACTTCTCTCATGCATGAGAGAAGGCCTGGAAACGATCCCTTATGAGGAACGGCTAAGGGAGCTGGGCATGTTTAGCCTGGAGAAGAGGAGGTTAAGGGGTGATATGATAGCCATGTTCAAATATATAAAAGGATGTCACATAGAGGAGGGAGAAAGGTTGTTTTCTGCTGCTCCAGAGAAGCGGACACGGAGCAATGGATCCAAACTACAAGAAAGAAGATTCCACCTAAACATTAGGAAGAACTTCCTGACAGTAAGAGCTGTTTGACAGTGGAATTTGCTGCCAAGGAGTGTGGTGGAGTCTCCTTTTTTGGAGGTCTTTAAGCAGAGGCTTGACAACCATATGTCAGGAGTGCTCTGATGGTGTTTCCTGCTTGGCAGGGGGTTGGACTCGATGGCCCTTGTGGTCTCTTCCAACTCTATGATTCTATGATTCTTCTATGATTCTATGTCCAGACTGCAAGGGGATTCTGAGAATGAACCCCCCTTTAGCAGTTGTGCCCCTGTGCAGACTGTGATCCACAAAGCCCAACCACAGCTTTCGAGCCACGCATGATAGCCAGCTCGCTGGATCACCACCTTGTCATGGTGAGTGGGCTTGCACGTTCCTATGACCCTTGTGAGCGAAGCCGTCAGGCGTCTCATACTCCCAGCTGGGTCAACCAAGGCGATAAGGTCAAAGGGAAGAAGCTAGACACAGAATAATCCAAGAAGTCCTCAATGGCAGAACAGGAAGATGACAAGTGGCATGTTACAACGGCTGTGAAGGAAGATGAAGGCTGCAGCAGATAAGAATCTCCTGATCGTCATGACTACTTCATGCCATTGGAACAGAGCCACACTGCAAAGACTGTGCATTGGTCAGCATGCCCTGATCTACACACATAAAACAAATCCACGCACAGGCTTCTTCCAAAAACCCATCCCAAACCCAAACCCCAAAAGTCCCATGGTGATTGGCAAATGGTAACTGGGGCAGGATAATGAAATCTAGAAGCCCCTAGAAGAAGAAGAGTTTGGATTTGATATCCCGCTTTATCACTACCTGAAGGTGTCTCCAAGCGGCTAACATTCTCCTTTCCCTTCCTCCCCCACAACAAACACTCTGTGAGGTGAGTGGGGCTGAGAGACTTCAGAGAAGTTTGACTGGCCCAAGGTCACCCAGCAGCTGCAGGTGGAGGAGCGGAGACGCGAACCCGGTTCACCAGATTACGAGTCCACTGCTCTTAACCACTACACCACACTGGCTCTCCCTAGTCATGAATTGGAACATGGCTGGTGGATACAGATTCAGTCGCTCTGACTCAAGGAATGAGGCAGTTGAGCAGCTCAGCAGCTGTATCCATGACTGAGCCGCCCTTTTTAGGATCCACTCTGCTCGCCCCGAAAAGGGGGAGGGGCTGGGAAAGGTGCCCTAAACATAGTCTGCCTCCCTTTTCCCTGACTGGATTAGCACGCTCAGTGGGGTCACCACCCAGTGGTCATAAAAGAAGGACGTGTAGATCCAGAATTGGCCTCCACTCACTTACAGACTCACTGTTAAAACTGTGTTTATGGAAGACAATTTTACTCGGCTATTAGGGATAGAAGGAGGAGGAGGAGGAGGAGGAGGTGGTCAGCTAGTTTAGAACACCTCCTCCAATGGTTTGACATTAACCCTGATGGCACACTCTTCCACTGTGTCTTGAGACAGACGGATGCCACCAATAGGTTTGGCATGGTGGGTCACACATGGGAAGAATCCTGGTCTGCAGTGATTAACCAAGAGTTCGAATAAGGACCAAATCCTCCAGATGATTAGGGTTGCCATATATTGAAGAGCAAAAATGAGGACACATTTGCCGGCACCTGGGGCAGAAGGGGGAGGTGGTGCAGAAGTGGGCAAACACCCCTTCAAAATTTACAAAAACGAGAACCTGATCCTTTCCTGCATCATGCAAAACCCACACAGTATGTACAGTGGTATCTTGGGTTAAGAACTTAATTTGTTCCGGAGGTCTGTTCTTAACCTGAAACTGTTCTTAACCTGAGGTACCACTTTAGCTAATGGGGCCTCCCACTGCCACCGCCACACGATTTCTGTTCTCATCCTGAAGCAAAGTTCTTAACCTGAGGTACTATTTCTGGGTCAGCAGAGTATGTAACCCGAGGGACCACTGTATATGTTTTGCACTTGGTTGCCTAGCACTGAGTAGGCAACATAAAAAGTAGCCCGCTCCCGTTCCCCCGGACATTTTGGCAAATTCAAAAAATCTGCCTGGACAGAAATTTTACCGCTGAAAAAGAGGACACGTCCTGGAAAAAGAGGAGGAATGGCAACCCTAGATGAAATGCCAAGTGTGAAGCTTGGTTGGAGAGGCAGCAGTTGTCCTCAAGGACCATCCTGGGCGCTAGCAGAACTCTGGGGCAATGGCCTGTCTCCTCTGTCAACAGGCAGGAGCTGACATCTGTCCCCAATGCAAAGACAGCTTTAAAAATAGCACGACTATTTCTTTCTGAATTACCTTCTACATGTGTGCCATGCTAAAAATAGTTGTTGTTTCGAAAGAACGGCACTAAAAATAACTGAAGTTAGGTCAGGAAACGGTAGAAAATGAACTCCTCAGACAGAGACCTTTTCATCCCAATGAGATAGCTTGTTTGAAGCAAAAAAAATGTCTTCAGCTGTTTCCGGAAAGCACCTGTGATATCCTGATGCTGTGATGCGGCGCCACAGAACAGGGGCAGCCACGTTCAAAGCCCTGCTCTGTGGAGAAGGCCTCGGGTATTTGGGGAGACCCCCGAGGAGAAGTTAAAAAACACGAAATTAAAGGACGCCTGCTTCTTGGGAGAAAAGCAATGACAAACCTAGACAGCATCTTAAAAAGCAGAGACATCACCTTGCCAACAAAGGTCCGTATAGTAAAAGCCATGGTTTTCCCAGTAGTGATGTATGGAAGTGAGAGCTAGACCATAAAGAAGGCTGATCGCCGAAGAATTGATGCTTTTGAATTCTGGTGCTGGAGGAGACTCTGGAGAGTCCCATGGACTGCAAGAAGATCCAACCTCTCCATTCTGAAGGAAATCAGCCCTGAGTGCTCACTGGAAGGACAGATCCTGAAGCTGAGGCTCCAGTACTTTGGCCACCTCATGAGAAGAGAAAACTCCCTGGAAAAGACCCTGATGTTGGGAAAGATGGAGGGCACAAGGAGAAGGGGATGACAGAGGATGAGATGGTGGGACAGTGTTCTCAAACTACCCGCATGAGTTTGACCAAACTGTGAGAGGCAGTGGAAGACAGGAGTACCTGGCGTGCTCTGGTCCAGGGGGTCACAAAGAGGCGGACACGACTAAACGACTAAACAACAACAACAGGGAGAAGAAGAAATCAATCAGCTGGTTTCTCCAGTTACCTGGTCCTGAGATAGGACAGATATAAGCACACAAAATGGAATCATAGAATGGTAGAGTTGGAAGGGACCCCAAGATCGAGTCCGATCCCCTGCAATGCCGGAATCTTTTCCCCATGTATATACACATTCTATCAGACTGTCTTGGTGGGATAGATAGGAAGGAGAAGGTTCATTTCATCAGCTTTGCTGGAGGCAGTGTTCCACCAGGCACCTCCTGCCCCAGATTGTCCCAGCTGGTCAGAATAAGAACTATTTAGAAATTGAAACCCCTACGAAGGAACAGCGGCAAGAAAAATTGATGGACTATGCAGAACTGGCAAAACTGACGCACAGACTATGGGACAAGGACAACTGTGACTTTAAAGAAGAATGGGAACCCTTTACAAAGTACTTAAAGAAACAACAAAATGAATTGGACTCCTTGGCAGGTTTCGAATAAACAGACACAAACTTATTGGTTGTTAACATAACGGACAGATGATTTAAGGATCTTGACAATTTGATAATATGCAGAGAATAATATGTGTTGAAAAATCAGAGAGAGGAACTGAGGGAAGTCTCGGGGTGGGGTGGGGTGGGGTGGGGTGGAGGGTTTCTTTTTGGGGAGGGGGGAATGGGGGGAATGAAAAGAAGATGATATGTTTTGATAATTTGTTATGTTGAAATTTTCAATAAAAACTATTTTAAAAAAAGAAAAAAGAAATTGATGCCTGAGTTCCGATTTTTATTTTCCTCCTCTCTCCTTGTCCCTATTCCCTTGTGTGTCATGCCTTCGGCTCACTACTACTACTACTACTACTACTACTACTACTACAACCACCACCACCACCACAAGTGCTATTTTTCTAGAAAAAGAGGTGCTGGAATTCTCCATGAACGCCTCCCTTGTTCTCTTATAACGGCAATGGTGCCCACCTGAGAGGGGCCAGAACTGAGTCCCAGAGAGATCCGGCTGAAGAAAAGCCCTGATTATTATCATTGTAAGCCTGCAGGTATCCCTGAAGGAGTGTCTCCACCCCCATCATTCTGCCTGAGGTCCAGCTCTGAGGGCCTTCTGGCCGTTCCCTCGCTGCGAGAAGCCAAGTTACAGGGAACCAGGCAGAGGGCCTTCTCGGTGGTGGCACCCGCCCTGTGGAAAGCCCTTCCAGCAGATGTCAAAGCGATAAACAACTACCTGACATTCAGAAGACATCTTAAGGCAGCCCTGTTCAGGGAAGTTTTTAACGTGTGATATTTAGTGTATTTTTGGTTTCTATGGAAGTCGCCCAGAGTGGCTGGGGAGGCCCAGCCAGATGGGCGGGGTATAAATAAATTATTATTATTATTGTTGTTGTTGTTGTTGTTGTTGTTGTTATTATTATTATTATTATTATTATTATTATTATTATTGCCTTATTTTGCCTGTTTGTAAGTCACTCTGGGAGCCCTTATAGTTGAAGTGGGGCACAAATGCTCTAAAAAAACCACCCCAGAACAAATAAATAAACATAAGGCCTTCTACGTACATAACTACCAAAACCTTGAAGCCCACCAACAGAGGGGCAGCCAGTGCTGATAATAATAATAATATTAATAATAATAATAATAATAATAATAATAATAATAATAATAATAATAATAATAATAATAATAATAATAATAATTTTGTTATTTATACCCCACCCATCTGGATGGGTTTTCCAAGCCACCCTGGGCGGCTCCCAACAGCCTACAAAACATAGCTGTCAACGTTTCCCTTTTTTAAAGGGAAATTCCCTTATTCCAAATAGGATTCCTCGCAAGTAAAGGGAAAAGTTGGCAGCTATGCTAAAGGTGCAATATCCTGTGGCATTTTGCCCCCAGAGGCCATCAAGCCTCCACGTTCTTCACCAGCTGGACCCACCTCAAGAGTAGCCCCACACAGATGCACTCTGCATCAATCTGCACCTTCCAGCCAATAAGCCCAGTTCCAACGCCATTCCATGGGTCTTCCACCAAACGTTCCAACCCTAAAGAGTCGCGGGGTCCACCGGGATTTGAACCGTCTCCATCAGAGGCACGGAGACCCAGATCTCACACCAATTTAAAACTGCGCAGGCAAAGAAGACCCACTCTCATTGCCACAGAAGGCTCTTACCTCGGACGATGATGTTGGTGGACTTCTTTGCTGGGTTCCCCACGTTGTTGTTGGCGATGCAGCTGTAGGTGCCGTCGTCGTCGGAGGTGATGGCTGGGATGGTCAGTGTCCCTCCCTTCAGGACCGTCTTCTCAGGCAGAGCTCCCACTGACCGGACCCAGGTGAGGGTGGGGAGTGGCTCACCGCCTGTTGTGACGCACACCAAGGTGATGGCCTCTCCAGGATTGACCACGATGGGGTCGTCCACCAAGAGCTTGATTGAGGGAGATGCTGTGGAAAGAGGACCAAGTCGGTCAGGGTTCGAGGTCACTGCCAAGAAGGATGATAAAGGAAGAAGGAGTTAAGAAATGTGGGAAAAGAATTATTACACCCTTCGAAGAATTAGGGAAAGGATATAGGACAGATGGGATGTGGGTGACGCTGTGGGTTAAACCACAGAGCCTCAGACTTGCCGATCAGAAGGTTGGCGGTTCGAATCAGCTCCCATTGCTCGGTCCCTGCCCCTGCCAACCTAGCAGTTCGAAAGCACGTCAAAGTGCAAGTAGATAAATAGGTACCGCTCCAGTGGGAAGGTAAACGGCGTTTCCGTGCAATGCTCTGGTTCACCAGAAGCGGCTTTGTCATGCCGGCCACATGACCCAGAATCTGTACACCGGCTCCCTCGGCCAGTAAAGTGAGATGAACGCCGCAACCACAGAGTCGGCCACAACTGGACCTAATGGTCAGGGGTGCCTTTATCTTTACCTTATGTTCCAACTTAACCCTGACTGGACTCAGTATTGTCCCAGGTAGGGCCTGGTTGGTGGCAGCGAGAAATAAAGTGGTGGCACAGGGATCAATAGACGGTGAAACGTTCAGCGACCCTGTGTGATTGCCACACTCGGCTCCCATCCTCACCCCTGGCTCTGACTTTCAGAGGACGGGCGTGATGAGCGCAAGGCGCCAGGGAACCAGCCGCTTTGCAAAACGGTGGCAAATTGGAGCTGGTGACGCTCTGCAGTGTCTCCTGATCCCCAAGGCTGGGTCTTTTATTAACGCTGGCGGTAATTGTCTAAGACTCCAAGGCAGCTGAGAGGGCAATGGGGCATTGCTCCTCTAGCGCATGGCATCCGGCAAGAAGCACATCCGGCAAAGTCTGCCTGGTGGTATGCGCAGACCCTGCCCAGAGGTTTGAGAATATGCTGCGGCAGAGCTGACAGGGTTACTGAGCCATCACTCAAAAGTAGAGGGGAACAAATTGATAGGGACCAATCTGTTTCTGGTAAATGCTACTGTGTAGAGGCAGCGTGGTGTATAGTGGTTAGGGCAGGGGTGAGCAAACTTTTTCAGCAGGGGGCCGGTCCACTGTCCCTCAGACCTTGTGGGGGGCCGGACTATATTTTGAAGAAAAAAATAATGAACAAATTCCTAAGCCCCACAAACAACCCAGAGACGCATTTTAAATAAAAGGGCACATTCTACTCATGTAAAAACACGCTGGTTCCTGGACTGTCCGGGGGCCAGATTGAGAAGGCGATTGGGCCATATCTGGCCCCCAGGCCTTAGTTTGCCTACCCATGGGTTAGGGTGTCAGACTAAGACCTGGGAGAGACCCGGGTTCAAGTCCCCCACTTGGCCAAGAGGCTCGCTGGATGTGACCCTGAGCTCAGTCGCCACCTCTCAGCCTCACCTTCCTCCCAGGGTCATTGGGGTCGTGGGGAATTAGATGAGGGAAGGGAGAACCACATACGCCACCTCCGGCTCCTCGCAGGAAGAAGTGGGAAGAAGAAATGCAATAAATCAATGAAGTAAATGCGATTTTATCTGGTGGCATTTATGAATACTTGATATGTTTTGCATATATATGAACCTTGTATCCCACCATGCAATACATTTTCGTTCTTCTTAGCTTAATTGTTTTTTTCATCTTGTATTTTTATTCTCCTTCATGACTGTTTATATGATGTATTCCACTTCGTTGTTTGGTGTGTTGTATTTGCCAATTTATTTATTTATTATTATTATTATTAACACAAATCAGTCTCTCTCCAAAGTGAACTCTGGGAACTGTAGCGCTGTGAGGGGGATAGAGGCCTCCTAACAGCTCTCAGCACCCAGATCACTTTTTATTTTTAATTTTTTGTTGGAAGTCACCCAGAGTGGCTAGCCAGATGGGCAGGGTAGAAACAATAAAATATTATATTATTATTCTTAAACACCTGGTGTGGGTGCGGCCTCGGTTTAAGGCAGTTTCCTGGGTCCCTCTTCACCTGCCCACCCTACAGAGGAAGCAGACAGAAACACCTCACCAAAGTCAATGTAAAAGCAAATCCTCCTTCACCTGTGCAGAGTTTACCTGCGGAACTCATTCATCTAGAAGGCAGTAATGGCCACACCTGGCACCATCTGGCGGGGGGGTGGCCTGGGCACCCACAAAATGTTGGCTGTGGGTGCCTGGCCTTCTCCCGTTGCTGCCACCCGCTGTCTTACCTGCCAGACCCCCATGGCAGGCTCCGTTGGGCATCCCTGTGGCCATGGCGGCTCCCACGGCGCCTTCCGCTGCCATGTGATCTCATGCGCATGCTCCGGGCACCCACAAAATGGAGGCAGAACATGGCGCGCCTGATGGCCACCAGCTTGGATGGCATTAGAAGAGGATTGGACAATTTAATGGAGGAGGAGAGGTCTCTCTTTGGCTGCTAGCCTTGAAAACCACAGGAGGGGAGAGTTGCCATGGGAATAGGATGCTGGAATAAATAGGCTAGGGACCTGATCTGTCGTTCCAGAAATGGGCTGTGCCCACTGCCCACTTCCAGCCACTGCCAACTATCCCTCTTTCCCTTATCGCAGGGATAGGTAACCTAAGGCCCGGGGGCCAGATGTGGCCCAATTGCCTTCTCAATCCGGCCCCCGGACGGTTTGGGAATCAGCGTGGTTTTACTTGAGTAGAATGTGTGCTTTTATTTAAAATGCATCTCTGGGTTATTTATGGGGCCTGCCCGGTGTTTTTGCATGAGTAGAATGTGTGCTTTTATTTAAAATGCATCTCTGGGTTGTTTGTGGGGCATAGGAATTTGTTCATTCCCCCCAAAAATATAGTTCGGGCCCCCCGACATGGTCTGAAGGATAGTGGACCGGCCCACGGCTGAAAAAGGTTGCTGACCCCTGCCTTATTGCTTGTTGGCCATGGGTAATTTGCTATTTCAAGCCTCTGCCGTGAAGCCACCCCATTTTATCACTCCGTTCTGCTTATTAGAGGGGCTGTTTTCCTTATCGGGGGATTACAGGCATCCTCGGAGCGAGGCAAGTTGTTGTTCTGCCTACTAAAGGAATAATTTATATATTGTAACGCGCACACAGAGACATGCATACACTCCTCCACCCAGATAATTCCTTAATATGTTGACATTGAAAAGAATTTCTCTCCCCCCACTCTCTCACTCTCTCTCTAAAAAAAGCATTAGACAAAACAGGCCGACACTTAATGGCGAGATTAAGAGTCGAGGCAACCTTTTTAGCTTGGACCTAAGGAGAGAAGATAAAAGGGCAGCTTATGACATGATTTCATTACACAGCGCCACACCGCTAAGGCAGGCAGATTGCAGGGGATCATCCTTCCTTAAGCAACCCATCAGCATCTAACATCCGCATTGTGCTCCTTGCCTTGAGGGCCGCTGAAATCTCAGTCGAGAGGTGGGCTTAATCCACCCGCCCTGCCTTCGCAAAATGAGCATGAAGTCATCGCCGGAGCAGCGGCTGAGCATCGCAGGGCTGGCAAGGGCCAGGGAGGTCACCAACGCTGCCTGCCTTCAACCCAGCAGATCATCGGAAGCCCTGCTGCCTCCGACCAAGGAGGAAGAGCATAGCCCATGGGTAGGCAAACTAAGGCTCGGGGGCCGGATGCGACCCAATCACCTTCTCAATCTGGCCCATGGACGGTCTGGGAATCAGCGTATTTTTACATGAGTAGAATGTGTCCTTTTATTTAAAATGCATCTCTGGGTTATTTGTGGGGCATAGGAATTCGTTCATTTCTTTTGGCAAAATATAGTCCGGCCCCCCACAAGGTCTGAGGGACAGAGGACCGGCCCCTGCTGAAAAAGTTTGCTGATCCTCGGCTTCCCCCCAAAAAAGATATTTATTAAGGTTTTTTTAAAATATAACAATGAAAAAAAGTAAAAAATAAAAAGAAACAAAATACAACATAAAAAACAGTTAAAAAACAAATAATTTTCCATAACATATCTTCCTTACGCTTATTTCCCCAGACCTCCTCATACCTCCCTTCTTGGTATTCCACTTCAATTTGTTAGTTCAGCAAATCCTTACCATTACCATTTATAAACCTTTTTTTTTCGTATCTCCTAAAGCATTACAGCTGGAAACCCCTTAATTTCTATCCAACATCCTTCTAACATTCATTAATTTTACAATATTTCTGTAAATAGTCTTTAAATTTCTTCCAGTCTTCTTTCACCAACTCTTCTCCCTGGTCTCGGATTCTGCCAGTCATTTCTGCCAATTCCATGTAGTCGATTGCTGATCCTTGGCTTAGCTTATGTAGCATAGTAGTCAAAGCACTGGACTAGAACAGGGGTCAGCAACCTAAGGCCCATGGGCCACAAGTAACTCACGGGGGTCGTTTAACAGGCCCACAAGCCACCCCCGAACCCAGCTGCCTGCTCGGTGAATCCCCATGCGCGGTGCTGAACCAGCACAGCGTGGCGTGGGTACTCGCTTCCGCTGCGCTGGAAATCATGTCTACGCGGACGCATACACCAGAAAAGAAGTCTGTGCAGACGCTGGAAGTAGCGGGCACTCACGCATGTGCATGATCCAGCCCACAGTGGGATCTCCGCTGGAGTGAACCGGCCCAGGCGAGGTAAACCTTGCTGACCCCTGGACGAGAACCTGGGGGAGCAGGGTTCAAATCGCCACTCAGCGGGTGACCTTGGGCCAGTCCCTGCCTCTCAGCCTAGCCTCACAGGGTTGTTGTGGGATGAAATGAGGAGTGCAAGAACTGTGTTCACCACCTCAAGCTCCTTGGAGAAAAGGATAGGATAGAAATTTTATTATTATTATTTTATTATTCTGATGGTGGTGGTGACAATGACGACGACGATACATAGAGAGTAAAGAGAGGTGTAGTACCCCTGGTAGTGGACATGTCATGCTCCTTTGGGGGTAGTTTGTCCACCTTTGGTTCCCACGTTGCACTCAGCTCTCACCTGTGGCTCCTAGAAACTGTTCACATGCAACAGCAGCCACAATCCTGTGAAGCAGCTTTGACTGGCTGGCTGAACCAGGTGAGGGGAGTCGATGGGTCTCAAACCCTCAGCAAGTTAGGGACTTTCCCTGCATGCCAAGACAGGCTGCGGCAGACTGAGTGGATGAGGCCCAAAGTGGGTCCAACTGTCAAGGAGGAGATTTCTGCACCTGCTGTACAGGGAATCTGTCAGGAGCTTGTCCTACACTCGAGTAGGACCCTGGTAGAGACACATGCCCAACCGGCATGTTGCCTGGTCTCCTGGTCTTTTGTTCAGGAGCTTCAAGAGCTTTCTTCCGCCCGAACATCACAGCGACCGATGCCAACAGACACTGGCACACTTAGGGATCCGCAGAGTTTGCGCAGCTTGCGTAACAGACCCCAGCAACTCAGCATGTTGGATATTCTACTTTATTTACATACACACACACACGGAGCACTGCAACATGGCTCCCTCTCTCTCTAGCACCAGACAGCAAAGAGAAAAAGAACAAAGGACAATAGTCCCACTTCACGGAACACACTAACACAAATATCCTGTCTCCGTCACTTCCCACACGGTGGAATGAAAACATACATCGTCATGTGATAGACAACAATCCCATGACTGCAATCATGGAGCAGGAATTCTAACATCAACCTGATGAGGTAGCCCATCTAGAAGAAGGAAAACTCCATCCTAAACCTCTGCTGCCTTGTGAGATATCTTCAGGAGAAGAAAAGGCTCAGGAGAAAACCCCACACAAATTCAGAGTGGAGTCCCTAAGACTGTTGCGTGGCACCTTGCATGCCTCCTTATGGCAACTCTTGCACCTAGACTGGTGCCAAACGTCTTGCTCTCCTTTCCTGTGGGCTACGTCAGCAAGGCTGGGTCTTGTCATCTGGGCAGCCCAGGATCTCCAGGCACACTGCCCAGGCCGACACCTCAGGGAGGTCATGTCACATGTCACATGTTCACGGGTGATCAAAGTCCCGGCAGGGGACGTCAGGACTGGGGGCAAGATGGCGGGGTGGGAGCAGGAGCAGGGGTCCAGAAGCCAGGAGCCAGGAAACCAAGAGTCTGAGGGTCAGAGAGCCGGGAGTCAAGAAGTCAAGGGTCCGAGGATCAAGAAGCAAGGAGTCAAGAAGTCAAGGGTCTGAGGCTCAAGAAGCAAGGAGTCAAGAAGCCGAGGTTCAAGGATGAGGAAGCAAGAAGCCAAACGCAGCAAGGCAGGAAACGAGTTGCTGTGGCAAAGAGCCGAAGGGAAATGCTGACCTTATATCCCTTCCTGGCTCTTGCCCCCAGGTGCTGTGAGTTACCAAGCGGCCTCACCTGTGCGGCCGCACCTTGCCTCTCCAGAACAAACTTAGGAAGGCCCCAGTCCTGCAAAGTCCTTTTGGTCACAGGGCCTGGCTCCTGCACGCACACCTGACAGGTCACTCCAGCGCTGCTCACACAGCAGTTTGACTTCACCCCCAGAAGTGAGCTCCATTGCTTCCCAAGACAGATGTAGGCCAACAAGAATGATGTTATTTATGGTGGCTCCTCAGGAGGTCTGTGGAGCTGTTCTGCACACTAGAGGAACTGGGCCTTTGGTGCCATGTCACCTTCCCTTAGAACAGCCATCAGAGTGGCCCAACCAGATGCCTGTGGGAAACCGGCACAAAGGAGTCAAACACATGAGCCCTCTCCCCTTCTATGGTTTCCAGCAACTGGTATTCAGAAACATCACCGCCTCCAGCTGTGGAGGCAGAGTGGAGTCCTCCTGGCTAAGAGCCATCGATAGCCCTCTCCTCCTCCATGAATTTGTCTAATCCTCTTTTAATGCCATCTCAGTTAGTGGCCATGATGGCCTCCTGTGGCAGGGAGTTCCACTGCTTAACTATGCATTGAGTGAAGAACTGCTTTCTTTAATCCGTCCTGAATTTTCCAATGTTCAGCTTCACTAGTTGTCCACGAGTTCCGGCGGTGCTTGAGAGAGAAGGGAGTCTGCCTCTGAGAGCATCCGAGGACAAGCACGATGACTCAGGTGACGTACAGTCAAGCCCCACAGATAAAATCAAGCGGCCAGTGAATTAGGTGGGTTTAAGTGCACCCAATTACATTTCTGTGTAATGCTGTAAACCTCCATTACGTCTGATGCCTTCCTGATGAACACATGTGGAGCTGAGGCATCGGCTTAATTGTTTGCTTCTGATTAAGGCAGACGACCCGTCGATTAGGAGCCCGGCCAGCTGATGGCCAGGTTGCACTGGGAAAATTGGCTTTCAGGAGACGCAAAGAAGCAGGGGAAATGGAAGGGTCGCCGGCACCTGGTGCGGGGTGTCGAGGGGCGGGGCAAATTGCCCAGTGGCACATGCGCAGCACCGCTTCGTACAGTGCATGCGCTGTGCCACTACATACTGTGCAGGCATGGCGCCACTACGTATGGCACTGCCGCACATGTGCCATACGGATGATGGCAGGATCCTCTGCCCGTGGCTGCAGTGGGGCAGGGCAAGCCGCCTGGCAGTGCATGCGCAGCACCGCTATGTACCTTCTTGTCACCCCCTCAGAGATGGCACCTGGGTCAGACCAGCCCCCGGCCCCTTCCTCCACCACTGGCTTGAGAGCAGTACATGTGAAAAGGATCTAAGAGTCTTGGTTGACCACAAACTTGACATGAGCCAACAGTGTGACGCGGCAGCTAAAAAGGCCAATGCAATTCTGGGCTGCATCAATAGGAGTATAGCATCTAGATCAAGGGAAGTAATAGTGCCACTGTATTCTGCTCTGGTCAGACCTCACCTGGAGTACTGTGTCCAGTTCTGGGCACCACAGTTCAAGAAGGACACTGACAAACTGGAACGTGTCCAGAGGAGGGCAACCAAAATGGTCAAAGGCCTGGAAACGATGCCTTATGAGGAACGGCTAAGGGAGCTGGGCATGTTTAGCCTGGAGAAGAGGAGGTTAAGGGGTGATATGATAGCCATGTTCAAATATATAAAAGGATGTCACATAGAGGAGGGAGAAAGGTTGTTTTCTGCTGCTCCAAAGAAGCGGACACGGAGCAATGGATCCAAACTACAAGAAAGAAGATTCCACCTAAACATGAGGAAGAACTTCCTGACAGTAAGAGCTGTTTGACAGTGGAATTTGCTGCCAAGGAGTGTGGTGGAGTCTCCTACTTTGGAGGTCTTTAAGCAGAGGCTTGACAACCATATGTCAGGAGTGCTCTGATGGTGTTTCCTGCTTGGCAGGGGGTTGGACTCGATGGCCCTTGTGGTCTCTTCCAACTCTATGATTCTATAAGATGCCCATTGGCTGATCCTGCAGGCTTTCCTTATATTCTGGCCATTGGGCTAAGGACCTCTAAGTTCCACCCCCCTCTCACAATTTCCAATTTTCAAATACTGGTGACTAGTGGTTTTTCCCCCATAGATAAAATGTCCAAAAGACAATCCCAGTTTTACGAATTCCATAAAGCATGGATATCAGCAGGAAATGGATGCTGGAATAAAATTAATTCCACCACCATCCCCAGTGAATGGTGTGGATTTTACATTATTTGACCATCAGCTGCTTTCTGGGAGGCGGTTGTCGTGATCGCTTTGTGATATTAAGCGGACACTGGAGACAGAGTTTTTTCAGAGCTGACTCCCCAGCGCAGGCATAAATCTCTGAGCCTGAGAATAGTGTTGGCTCCAGGCCCACAAACAGAGTCATCTCACCTTTGTCAACAGGCTGAGCAAAGCATTCAGACACTCCTTCCTTACCGAATGTTTTCCCCACCGAAGCTGCATATATTCTCTTGACGATAATGACAAAAGTCTATTCTGTCACACAGCTCAAATATCTCAGGTGTGGTGAGGATTTAAGAGTTCCTGAATCTGCCAGGTCCAGTTTCTCATTTTTCTGGTCTAAACTTCAGTTCCACATTGCTTTGCAATTTAAAAAGAAGAAGTTCCCCTGAAAATTCAACAGGCTTTTTAGTGTGCACTTCCCTTCACGAACACATTAGTATGCAAGTTTGCCTAATGCACACAGCCTTGCAAAGCAATTTCCCCTAATACAGTGCATTCTTGTATGTTATTTTCAGTAATATGGGCATTTAGATGCACAATTTACCCCAATATCGGCATTTTTATACACATTACTTGGCTGGAGAACTACAGGGATGTACGCTGAGGAGAAGAGAAGAAAGTCCTTCTTCACACGGCGCATATTTAAAACTATGGAACTTGCTCCCTAGGAGGCAGCAATGGCCGCCAACTTGGAAGGCTTTAAAAGAGGATTGGGGCCATTTTTGAAAATGCTGGGGGGGGTGAGCAGATGTCTGCACGTGCTTTTGTTCCTGTTCCATTCCTTGTTTCTGCCACCTGCTGCACCCCACCTGTTGAAAAATGGTAAGATTAATTTCAATTCTCCTTTCTCCCCCTTAGTGGTTTCCACTGCGCAAGAGTGAGCATGGATACGCCAGCTTTAATCAGGAGCGCACAATGCACTCATGTGCTTCAGCCACTTCTAAGGAGGAAGCGGAGAAACCCAAATGGAAAGCTGCGGCAAACTGTGCATGCCCAGAAGACCTCCAAACAAATCATTTAGATCAGGAGCAGATTGTTCAGGCAATGGTGCTGTTCCCACTCGATTTGATCACCGGGAACCGGGATGCTCAGGGACAAATTCTAACGGGGAGGAAATTGATTGACAGATCTGGTTTTCCCTACAGGAGGGAATGCAAGCAAAAGCTCGATTCAGGTTTGGTAGAACGCCAAGAGGCAGGTGAAAGTGCCATCAACTACCTAGTTCTTTCTTTAAAAAAGAAGAAGCTTTCTTTGAGTAACAATTTGCCATTGACATAGGACTCAGCCGCCGTCAGTACAGAACATACCATCATAGTTACAAATCTGCAGGTTTTCCAGCAACCATGAAACGAACAAGCCACATAAAACAAAACCAGCCATAAAGAACTAAATTGCAGTGTTGCAGTAAGTTACCCAGGTTACAGGTGAGTTGGAATTAAATTCTTATCTTTTGTGCATTTAGGATAAAGAGAGCACAATAAGTACCGTATTTTTCGCTCTATAACATGCACCCGACCATAACACGTACATAGTTTGTAGAGGAGGAAAATCCGTAGGCATGCCACCCGTAGGCATTCCCTCCATAACACGCACAGACATTTCCCCTTACTTTCTAGGAGGAAAAAAGTGAGTGTTATGGTGCAAAAAATACGGTAATTCCCAACTCTATGTTTTTGTGAGCCTGCCTGCCTGCCTTGGTCTCCAGGATGCTATGACTTCTGAAGACTCCTCCATCATTGGTGTCTGGTCATTGCTGAGACCATATCCGACAGTCTCACCAGCCCCTGGGATGCATCCCTGACCTAAATTTGTGCAACCAGTTTGACTTTCTCCCCCCAGTAAGATTTCTGAGTTTGAGTCCCCACTCACCAAGAGGTTAAGGGGCTTCTCTGAAGCCCACTCCTTCTAAGAACATCAGAAAAGCCTGATGGATATCAGACCATGGGTAGGCAAACTAAGGCTCGGGGGCCGGATCTGGCCCAATCTCCTTCTAAATCTGGCCCATGGACGGTCCAGGAATCAGCGTGTTTTTACATGAGTAGAATGTATTCTTTTATTTAAAATGCATCTCTGGGTTATTTGTGGGGCATAGGAATTCGTTCATTTTTTATTTATTTTTTTCAAAATATAGTCCAGCCCACCACAAGGTCTGAGGGACAGTGGACTGGCCCCATGCTGAAAAGGTTTGCTGATCCCTGGATCAGACCCATGGTCTATCTTGTCCAACATCCTGTTCTCCCAGTGGCTGACCCCTGGTCCCCCAACGCATTCTTGGGACCCTCAACTTTCTACATCCCCCCATTCAGAGAACCATCGATTAATTCCTACCCTTTGCTTCCTGTCAGGGAACTGACATCAGAGCAGAGGGGGGAGGCGAGGCTTCCAGATTCTGCAGGAGAGGGAACGAGTAAGGGTAGAGAGAGAACGTCCTCTGGGGAAGGAAGTCCAGGTGACACCAGGAAGAAGGGAGAGGAGGCTCCAAGACTCTTCCAGTGAAGTCAGTGAGGAGGATGGAGGACCACCACTCGGCACGCCCACTCTGCGCAGAAGGCTTCCGCGCAGAGAGGCGAGGCGAAGGTTGTCCGTTAAGGAATTCTTATGCTGGAGGAAATTTAGGAGACGCCCACTCACGGATTCTGCTAGCGACTGAGCAGCAGCGGCAAGGCTGCTCAGTCAGGGAAAGACACAACCGCCCCTAAGCAGTTTGGAACAGCTAGAGGTTTACACACAAGCAACCCCAATTCCCCTTGACACTTCCCAATTCCTCATTCACAAGAGGACCTCTGCTTTGACTGCTAAGCTTACTCGGGAGTCTCTGGTGAGGTACTTTGTCGAAAGCTTCTTCAAAGTGAGAGTATGTGATGTCCAGTGGATCATCTCTATCAATATGCTTGTTGAGACTCTCAAAGGACTCTGCTAGGTTTGAGAGGCAGGACTTGCCCTCGCAGAAGCCATGCTGACTCTGCCTCAGCAGGGCTTGTTCTTCTATATGCTGCATAATGGAAACCCTTGACTATTCGCTCCCAGGCAGTACAGTGGTACCTCCGGTTGCGGACGGGATCCGTTCCAGAGGTCCGGTCGGATCCCAAGGTTTCCGCAACCTGAGGGCTGCTTCTGTGCATGCGCGCAGCACGGTAGAGCACTTCTGCACATGCGCGTGTGGCGAAACCCGGAAAAATACTTCTGGGTTTGCTGTGTTTGCATCTTGAAGTTTACCAGAGGGTTACGTAACGCGAGGTACTACTGTACATTGTCCAAGAGTTTCCTTAATATTTAAATCTTAGAATAGCTTTGGAAGTGGATATAGGCTGTAGGGTTAGAAGTAGAAGATAGGGTGTTTTAAAATAGTATTATTTGTAAGTGATAAAATTTTTATGGTTAAAGTAAGCGTGATTTAAAAATGGTTAGAAATTATGATATATCTAAAGTGCTAAAGATGAGGTAAAATGAAAATCAGATAGGGGGGACTTGGGGAAGCCCACCTAACAATGCTTAGAAAAAATAAGGATAAGACAAGAATTTGTTTGTGTTGTTTGTTTTTCTGTTTGTGTTGTTTATTTGTGTTATAAAATGAATTAAAAAAAATTGGGGAAAAAGTTTCCTTTTCTCCGTGCAAAAATAAAGGAAGGAGCCCAGCGAGATCCAAGAACCCAGATGCAAAGGGGCCCCAATTCTCATCCCAGACACAAAGCAAGAGTCTCATTAAGGCCGCTGCTGGCAGCTCCCTTATTTAGGAGTGCTCTGTGCCTCGGCAGCATTGATATTATTCATCCTGGAGTCTGCTGTCCTCCAAAATGTTTTGACATTTCCTGCAAAATCGCATCCCACCAAACATCAGCTCAAAATTTGTAGCTCCTCTTTACTTGGAACAAGGAAGGATTGGGGGGGGGGGGTTGCAGAGGAAAGCAGAGGCAGCCATGTTTGGCTGGTGACCCACCCAAAGCCTCTGGCAGCCCACCTCTCCCAAGGAAAGCGTTTTGCATAAATTAATCCAGGCTGGATTCAGGCAAACAGCCTGAAGGATGGGGGGGGGGGCGAAGCACCAATCGGAATATCCTGCATTCAGGATGGAAGTCTCCGAGTGGTCCCAACCCCGCTTCCCCGTCACACCCCAGAGACTTTCTGTGTGCTAGAGCATCAAATGGGGCTGGCTGGCGGTTGCTGCCCATATGGAATCTGAAGAACGGTTAACAACATGAGGGAAGAGAATGCAATGAGGATAGAAACCAAAGCATGAAGGTAAAGGGACCCCTGACCATTAGGTCCAGTCGTGGACGACTCTGGGGTTGCATGCTCATCTCGCTCTATAGGCCGAGGGAACTGGAGTACAGCTTCTGGGTCATGTGGCCAGCAGGACTAAGCCGCTTCTGGCAAACCAGAGCAGCGCACAGAAAAGCATATTTCCACATTTAAAAAAAACCCAGCCCTCCCTGGATTTGGGAGTCCGTTCGACTTCCAAAACGTTTGGAAACCAAGGCGCAGCTTCCGATTGGCTGCAGGAAGCTCCTGTAAGCCAATCAGAAGCCGCGTCGGATGTTTGGGTTCCAAACCAGAACACTCACTTCCTGGTTTGCGGCGTTCGGGAGCCAAAACGTTTGACTCGCAAGGCGTTTGGGAAGCAAGGTACGACTGTAAATCTGTATGGGAGCAACTCTGCACAGTACGGAAACATGGTGGGTGGAAATGGGCCGGTAGCACTAATCACTGAGCTCCCCGTGCCCCCCCCAAAAAAGTGAGCGGGCTTGGTGAGAAGTCTCCTACTGACTGACAACAGCAATAAGAACAGGGGATCGTGAAATACCTGTTTTGTTGGAAAGCCGGAAGGACACCATTTTGTCGGAGATGTTGCAGACGTTCCGGACCGAAGCGATGCAGCTGTAGTTGGCATAATCCTGCGGCCGCAGGTTCTTGAGCTTGAGGATCTTGGTTTCACCCTGTTGGCAGCAGGAGAAACAATTGTGAGTGTGAAAGAGTCTAGATAAGGGCAACCCAAACGCTCAAGGGGGTGAAATGACTCCCCTAGGAGCTTGCAGAGTTTGGGACTCTGCGGCTTGCAGAAAAGGCGAGGAAGAACCAACATGATAGACATGTATGAAATGATCCCTGGCTTGGAGGAAGTGGATAGAGGAATGTTTTGATAAGAGTCTTCTGGATCAGGCCAATGGCCCATCTAGTCCAGCTTCCTGCTCTCACAGTGGCCAACCAGATGTCCCCAACCAGCAAACAGGATTCGAGCTCAAAAGCACTCTCCCCTCCTGTGGTTTACAGCACCTTGGATTCAGAACGTGATGGCCTGGGACTCGGGCTCAGACTCAGAACCAGAGGACTCTCAGTCCGCACCAGATCCTTTGCCTCAGGCGGCATCTGAACCAAGTCTGGGGCCTGATCCTGAAGAGTCCCAGTCTGCACAGGTTCCCCTGCAACAAGCACCATCTGGGCCGAGTCAGGGGCCTGAGCCTGCCCTGGCTCCAGATGCGGAGATGACCTCCTTGCCTCCAGCTGGGCCATCACTTACAGCTGCTCCACTACCGGTTGGGTCAGGGGAGGCTGAGGCGGCCTCTGGGTCTAGTAACCCACCAACGTCTCCCAAGCTGCAGAGACTAAGGTCTGAGAGAAGGAGAGACCTGAGGACTCACAGGGCGAAACAGGGAGGTGAGTCGCCGGGGGACCAGGACCGGCCAC
This sequence comes from Podarcis vaucheri, assembly GCF_965113315.1. Lineage (NCBI taxonomy): Eukaryota > Metazoa > Chordata > Lepidosauria > Squamata > Lacertidae > Podarcis > Podarcis vaucheri. Next base: position 2,463,299 of record NC_138759.1, read on the forward strand.
TTCCCCAACAAAGATAAAGGTCTGTCGGACCCTGCCCCAGGTTGCGGGAGCAACATTGCTGTATGCTAGATCCTGCCTGAGATCCTGTATCTTTCCTTGTCTGGTTTCCTGTCTCGTGTCCTGCCTTGGCCCTGTTGGACTGACTCCTAGCGGAACCTTCGGATCCTGGACTGGACCTGAACTGTGTTTCTCAGGTTACCCCCGGGCCCAGCACACAGAAGCATGTGGCGGCAAGGCATAGCCATCTTGGCTTATAACCATTGACAGCCCTCTCCTGCTCCATGAATTTGTCTAACACTCTTTGGAAGACATCCAAGCTGTTGGCCAACTTCTCTTCCCTGAATCTTCCAACTTTCAGTTTCATTGGATGCCTATGAGTTCCAGTTTTACGGGGGGGTGGGGGGACAAATAAAAAGGAAGCACTTCTTCATGCAGAAAATGAAGAACTATGGGACTCCATCTCACAGGAGGCAGAGATGACCATCAACCTCTTAGGGCTTTCAAAGAGGATTAGACAAATTCGTGGAGGAGAGAACCATGGGTGGTTCTTAGCCAGGATGACTATGTCCTGCCACCGATTGGGGCAGAAATGCTTCGGAGTCCTGGTTGCTGGAGGCCACAGGTGCAGAGAGTGCTTTCATTGCCCTCAGGTCCTGCTCAATGGCTTCCCAAAAGATGGACCACTGGCCTGATCTAGCTGAGGTTCTTCTTATGTTCTTGTAGGACGAATGTGTGTTGTGTAATAAAAGAAGGGAAAGTCACCAACACCACCCACGATCATTTTATTGATTCCCACCCCCCTCTCTCCTTTGATAATTTTCAAATACAATTTCTTTCCTCATTAACTGTTGGAAAACAGTTTTGCAGGGAATCACCGGAGTTGTTATTTTGTACAGCAATATTGTGAGCTGGCCAATGTTTGGCTTGGAACATAACTGCTGGGTTTTGTGATTCTTGGAATACCATAGCAAAAATAGGAGAAAGAAACAAGTTGAAAGTCTCTTAGGAATTGCTAAGATAAAATATGCCCAGAAAATGCATATATTTTTTTGGAGAAAACCTGTTCCAAAATCCATATGAAGTTGTAAAGTTTTATGCAGATTTTCAGGGACGGATTCAGTAACAAGATGGAGCAGAGTTATGAGACTGAAAACAGACCGCGTTCCCCACCTCTACCAATAAAGTATTTTGCATATTAAGTTTATGAAGATATCGAGCAGAGGGGGCAAAACACACCCCACCCCCAAAAACAGCCTCTACCTCCCAATCGGAGTGGGGTCCATGCCATGAAAATTTCAAACATTTGTCAAAAGAATTTTTCTCAGCCAATTTGTGTAATTAGACTTATTATGCCTAATGACTTAATTAGCGTAAACACAGCAAATGTAATCTCATAATTGGGCTCTGCAATTACAATATGTAATGATGATGAAAATTGCTTTTTGGGGGGTGGGGGTGAGGCCCCCCCTCCTGCCTGCAAACATGTCTGGCCACCCCTCCTCGTAAGGAGAAGTTACGTTCAGTTCAAACCCAATTCATTTGTTTAAGGCATCAGCCTCTTCTAAGTGCATCTATTATTTGAATTGCATATAGCGAATGATACCAATGTTTTGCAACTGGTGGTGGAGTACGCCTTTCTTTGGAAACAATTTCACCTAGATTGAAAACCCTGAACTTATTCTTCAAAAATTTCATCATTACAGACAACCAATGATATGAGGAACAAAGATGCACATGGAGTTAGTTGGAAGTCGATTTCTTGGAAGGTGGTAGACTCTCCTTCCCTGGAGGTTTCTAAGCAGAGATTGAATGGTCATCCGCCAGGCCATCAGTCTTTAGCTGTAATTCTTCGTATTGTAGGCGATTGGACTAGATGATCCTTGGGGTCCGTTCTAACTCTACAGTTCTCTGATTCTATGAAGTCGAGCCAGGGAAATGCTGTCTTTGGGTACCTTCCAACTTTACAGTGCTATGATTCTAGGACAAGTAGGAAAAGGACAAGGGAAGTAATGGGACTCCTCTATTCCATGATGTGCCCTTTGGGGAGCTGGCTTCAGGTAGCAGGTCCGTTGAAGGACCCAAATGTCTGCAGACATTCCCACATGGGAATCCCTTGCAGACGACTGCAGTGCTTGGAGACAGACAGTCAGGTTGACCTCTGGGAGGAACAAAGAGAAGAAACGCCCTGGTATGCCTGTATCAGCACAACCGGACGCCTTCCTCTGCCCCAGCTGCAACAAAACATGTCTCTCCCATATCGGTCTCTACAGCCACAGCAGGCGCTGCGACCTTCCAACAGTTTCGCTTCACCCTCAGCGGTGCACTCCTCCATTGTCTCATGAGACAGACGAATGCCAACCAATTCCATCTTCATATTTTAATGCCTGAGTGATTGCTTTCAATGCTGGTGAACCGCTTAGTATCCTATTTTGGAATTAAGTGATTGATAATGCTAATAATAGGATGCGGGTGGCGCTGTGGTCTAAACCACAGAGCTTAGGGCTTGCTGATCAGAAGGTCAGCGATTCGAATCCCCACGATGGGGTGAGCTCCCGTTGCCCACCTAGCAGTTCGAAAGCACCTCAAAGTGCAAGTAGATAAATAGGTACCGCTCTGGCGGGAAGGTAAACAACGTTTCTGTGTGCTGCTCTGGTTTCACCAGAAGCGGCTTAGTCATGCTGGCCACATGATGATCCGGAAAAACTTTCTATGGACAAACGCCACAGAGTGCCACAACCCCAGAGTCGTTTGCAACTGGACTAAACAGTCAGGGTTTCCTTTACCTTTAATGCTAATAATAATTATAATAAATAATAACAACAATAATAATACACAAGTAAAAGGTAATGGTAAAGGACCCCTGAACGGTTAAGTCCTGCCGTTTGTCCACAGACAGTTTTCCAGGTCATGTGGCCAGCAGGACTAAACCGCTTCTGGCACTACGGGACACCATGACGGAAACCAGAGTGCACGGAAAAGCCTTTTACCTTCCCGCCACAGCAGTATCTATTTATCTACTTGAACTGGTGTGCTTTTGAGCTGCTAGGTTGGCAGGAGCTGGGACCGAGCAACGGGAGCTCACCCCATCGCGGGGATTTGAACCTCCGACCTTCCGATCGGCAAGCCCAAGAGGCTCAGTGGTTTAGACCACAGCGCCACCTGCGTTAATTAATACATAAGTATATTAATTCTTAATACATAATACATTAAAACATAAGTATCAACACTGCTGATAGGGCTGACAGCATTCCAGTTCATTCCAACAGATCTGGGACCTTTGCAAAGGGTGAGAGTAGATAGGTCTACTCTCTCTAGTCCAATATCGCACACACTGGCTTGCAGCAGCCCTGGAAAGTCGGCATCCAAGCAGCCTTTCCCCCGATCCTCTTTAAAAAGAACAACAATAACTGGAGCCTTGCATGGTGTACATGGAAATCATGCATTAAGCTTCAGCCCACTGCCACCCCCGACATCAAGGCAGATTTGTGGGGAGCACTGGCGATTCTTAAACTTTTAATTACATTTTGTCCTTTTTATAAACATCTTTCCAATCTCACCCTCACCCAGGGAGAGATACACTAATTCAAGCTGACCTCTGATAAATATAGAAAAGGTTAGCGATAAGCCCTCAGTTATCAAGGCGGCAACTTGATTTGTTCATTAAATTCAAAGCAGAGAAAGAATCCCAGGCAGGAGCCTAAAAAGCTCAGCGCTATTCCAAAATGGAATCTAATTTAATGTGACATATCATATAACCCGGTAAGAACTTATCTAATAAAGGAGATAATAATAAACATTTCCGTATCGCGGCATTATTAGGTGAGGAATCCCAGCTCGCAAGGAGCCCTTCACTTTTAATTAAATGCTCAAAAGAGCAGCCAGTCAGCCTGTTTGTGTCCGTCCCTCCAATAATAATTAATAAATTAATAAATTGCGAATCACCCACGAGGCATGAAGATGAAATCCAGCGGCTGAGATCGCTTTTGACAGGGCAATCTCCCCACCGGATTACGGGGCCTTGTCAATTTCTTGGGGTGGGGGGTGGGGGGAGAACGCTTCTTACCAACGCACCTTGACATTTGGGGAGCTAATGCTTTGAGGTTATGGATTACTGCCTTGCATTTATGTCCCAACCTTTTCCTCCAAGGAGGCGAACGCTGTTCTTCCAGTCTCATTTAATGACACAACAACCCATCGAGGTGGGTTAGGCTGAGAAAGGCAGTGAGTGATCCCTAAGGGAAGTTTCTTAATATTCAGTGCTGTGTTGAGTTTTTAATATTTGGTTGGAAGCTGCCCAGAGTGGCTGGGGAAACCCAGCCAGATGGGCAGGATATAAATACATTATTATTATTATTATTATTATTATTATTATTATTATTATTATTATTATTATTATTAGGTCCCACCCAGTGACAGCTCCATAGCTGAATGGGGATTTGAACCCTCGTCCCTCCCAGCTCCTAGTTCAACACTATCACCACTGTAACACACCATAATTACAAGGAAATGACTCTTTCTGCACCCAAATTAAGGTGTTGAAAGGAAGGAGTGGACTTCTGTGCGAAAATACCTAGCGCTCAATTCATTCCTCGTACAGAAAACTTCCACTCAGATTTTGATTTCTATTTCCCCCCCCCCCCATTTCTTAAAATTGCATACTGCCCCTTCTCAGGGCGGTTCACAGCATAAAAATGCAAAAGGAAAACACACAAAATTCATGCGAAAAACAAGAACAACAAGCATAAACCCTTAACCCTGCCTCCCACAAGTAAACCTATTTCAAATTAGCGTATTTTAAATAAACATATTGAAAAGGACATAGAATGTTGAAGAAGAAGGTTTTTGAATGGCACCTAAAGATGTCTAATGAAGGCGCCAGTCGAGCCTCTCTGGGGACAGCCTCCCACAAAGGGGTGCCACCACAGAAAAGGCTCATTCTCAGAGGGACATCTCATGAAGGAGGCCGACGAAGAAGGTCCTCAGAGCAGGGGCGAACGAAGACGTCGTGACACCCGGGGTGGCAAACTGCTATGTACAGCGCATGTGCAGCATCGCTACATACAGTGCATGTGCTGTACGTAGCAACGCCGCACATGCACTTTACATAGCGGTTTGTCGGCGCCGGTGCTCCAGTGCCGTACGGACACTGCCAGGATCCTCCTTTTGCGGCTGTAGCGGTGGCGGAGGAATCCCACCAATGTCCCTACGCCGCTGGAGCAGCGCCGCCGGCAAACTGCTATGTACAGCACATGTGCGTCATTGTTATGTACAGTGCATGTGTGCGACACTGTGCATAGCGGTTTGCCGCCTGCACCGGGATCCTCTGCTCGCAGTTGCAGCCGCAAACAGAGGATTCTTCACATGTGGCTGCAGCAGCGCGATGACTGCTCACACCGCCGCAAGCCCCCATGGGGTGCCTTCTTGTCACCCCCCCCCCCCAGACATGGCACCTGGGGTGCACCACCCATGCACCGCCCCCCCTTGCGACCCCACTGCCTCAGAGGATGATCTCAAGATCTGGGTAGGTTCATATGAGGAGAGGCGGTCCTTGAGGTATTGCAGTCCTCAATGGAACATTTTCCCACCAACAAAAAAAATCTGTCCGTCTTTTGCACCATGCTCTGGTTGGTAGATCTTGGGGTTCTACTACTAAAAATAAAAATATCTGACTAGCCTTGAGGTCTCTCCATTCTGGGTGTAAAGTACAGTCATACCTCGGGTTACAGACGCTTCAGGTTGCATTTTTTTGGGTTACCGACATGCCGAAACCTGGAAGTACCGGAACGAGTTACTTCTGGGTTTCGGCGGTCGCACATGCGCAGAAGTGCTAGGTCACGCTTTGCACATGCGCAGAAGCTCCGAATCGCAACCTGTGTGTGTGCAGACGCGCCACTGAGGGTTGCGAATGTGCCTCCCACACCGATCACATTCGCAACCCGAGTGTCCACTGTATCTCGTGTGCTTGTTCTGTTGAAAATTATTGGTGCTACTGTTGCTCTTATTTTTATTTTGCACAGTTACAGTGGTACCTCGGGTTACGAACTTAATTCATTCTGGAGGTCCGTTCTTAACCCCAAACCATTCTTAACCTGAGGTGCGCTTTCGCTAATGAGGCCTCCCGCTGCCGCCACGCTCCCACCACGTGGTTTCTGTTCTTATCCTGGGGCAAAGTTCTCAACCCAAGGTACTACCAAGTTAGCAGAGTTTGTAACCCAAAGTATTTGTAACCTTAAACGTTTGTAACCCGAGGTACCACTGTATTTTAAAGTGCATTTTAAAATGCCGGTGCGGTCTAGTGGTTAGAGTTTTGGACCAGGACCTGGGAGTGCTGTGTTCAAATCTCCGCTTGGCCATGAAGCTCACTGCGTGTGGCCTCTCAAGGATTAAATAAGGAAAAGCAGAGATATAAATAGAATAAACAAAAAATTGTCCACAGCAGAAGACTATCCACAATTCAGTTCCAGCAAGGAGCCTCTCCTGAGCCGGGGCCCTATCCTGCAGAGCATTGCGGGTGATCCCAACCCGGGAAGAAGGCTGCAACTTCCTAAAATGTCCCTAAGGAAGGGAGTCCAATCCCACGGTGTTGAACCTGGCGCAATCCCTACTCCTTCTTGAGGTCCCATCGCTGCCTCATCCTCAGCAAGGCTTTGCCAGCGATTCTGAGCAATATAAAGCTGTCAGGTGCAATAAAGGATGAAAGTGACGGGCCTTTCCGAGCCATTAGTTGAGAATTATCTATGAAAGTTGAAAGTTGTTCTGCGCCGGGTTGCTGATTGTACACTCAGCATCTCATTTGTTGCCTCTCGTCAGTTCTCGCGCCTCGATCCCAGGAGCTGCGGCTCCGCCAAGTGGGGAAGGGTCTGGAGCCGAATGTGATGCTCACATTGGGAAGGCAGCTCATGCGCCGGAGGATCTGGCCCAAGAGAGAATCATGGAATCGTAGAATTGTAAGGGGCCCCCAAGGGGCATCTAGTCCAATCGGCTCCAATGCAGGAATCACAGGTGCAGATGTTGTATCTGCAGCTGTCGCCAGATGATAGAAAGATAGAATCAAAGAAGCATAGAACTGTAGCGTTGGAAGGGGCCCCCAAGGTGTCAGGAGCTCGTCCTACACTCGAGTAGGACCCTGGAAGAGGCACATGCCCGACTGGCATGTTCCCTCCCTCCTGGTTGATCGTTCAGGAGCTTCAAAAGCTTTCTTCTGCCTGAACATCACAGTGACCGATGCCAACTGACACCGGAACACTTAGGGATCTGCAGAGTCTTTGCAACTTGTGTGACAGACCTCAGCAACTCAGCATTTTGGCTAATCTACTTTATTGACATCTAAACACACACGGAGGAGCACTGCAACATGGCTCCCTCTCTCTCTAGCATCAGACAGCAAAGGGAAAAAACAAAGGACAATAGTCCCACTTCACAGAACACAGTAACACAAACATCCTGTCTCCGTCACTTCCCACTCGGTGGAGTCAAAACATACACCATCATGTGATAGACAACAATCCCATGACTGCAATCATGGAGCAGGAATTCTAACACAAGGGCCATCTAGTCCAACCCCCTGCACTGCAGGAATCACAGCTCAAGAATCCCTGGCAGATAGTCACCCAAACTCCGTTTAAAAACTTCCAACGAAAGGAAGTCCGCTGAGAGGAAGAAGGGTGTCTATGTAAATTAAAGACTTTTCTGGTAATGAGCCAAGAACAAAACTAATTTATCTCTCAGGTAAGTCTGGGCCCTGCTCCTAGGGAGACTGTTTGAAAATGCAGTAAGAACCATGTTCTGTTCACATAAAGAGCAGAATAATAAAATCATAGGTTTGGGACACCAAGGGTGATCTAGCACAACCTCCAGATAAATAATCCCTGACAGATGGCCATCTGTCCTCTGCTTCAAAACCCCAAGGAAGGAGAGTTCCAGGGGAATCATAGAATCACAGAGTTGGAAGAGACCACAAGGGCCATCAAGTCCAACCCCCTGCCAAGCAGGAAACACCATCAGAGCACTCCTGGCATATGGTTGTCAAGCCTCTGCTTAAAGACCTCCAAAGTAGGAGACTCCACCACACTCCTTGGCAGCAAATTCCACTGTCAAACAGCTCTTACTGTCAGGAAGTTCTTCCTCATGTTTAGGTGGAATCTTCTTTCTTGTAGTTTGGATCCATTGCTCCGTGTCCGCTTCTCTGGAGCAGCAGAAAACAACCTTTCTCCCTCCTCTATGTGACATTCTTTTATATATTGGAACATGGCTATCATATCACCCCTTAACTTCCTCTTCTCCAGGCTAAACATGCCCAGCTCCCTTAGCTGTTCCTCATAAGGCATGCTGGATCGCCCTCTTTCGGATTGCTCAGCTGCCCAGTTTGTATCTTCCTTTCTCTGCGTCTGGGCCTGTTTGCAGCTAATTTTCTTTGTGGTTGTTTTCTCCTCTTAGGTTTTCTTTGTTCCATTAGGCAATGGGGGGTATTGTTATGTAGATGAGTTGGAAAGGAGGAGCGCCATCACCTGCCCCACATATTGAAGGGTAGTCCGGTAAAGGATTCCGGGGGGGGGGGATTGCCTTGTCTGAAGCCTATGGAGGTGAGGGCCTAAAGCACGCCCCCTATTGGTGACCCCGGGGGAGTTACCTAGTTGATGTGCATCAGCAGGGCTATCCCTGCTGGTGTTAACCCTTCCCAGACTTCAAGCGGATGGGCTGGAGTCGGATATAGTCGGTTAGGACCAATGCCTAAGCCAATACTGCTCATCACCTGTAACCAATAAGGTTGTGGCCAATTTTAGCCCATTAACCTTAATTATGGTGTCATGTGTCGTTATTTCACTGGTGGGAGGCGGGAACTCTCCACGCAACTCCCTCATCCCTTCCTGCTCAGGCTTGCTTTCCAGCCTTCTAATCATATGGACCTTGGGTGGTGGTTTCCTGAGCTCTGTTTCGGATCATGTTCTGGAGCCAAACTGATTCTCTGCATTGAACCTTGCATGTTGAGACTAGGGCTGCACCTCATAGAATCATAGAATCATAGAGTTGGAAGAGACCACAAGGGCCATCGAGTCCAACCCCCTGCCAAGCAGGAAACACCATCAGAGCACTCCTGACATATGGTTGTCAAGCCTCTGCTTAAAGACCTCCAAAGTAGGAGACTCCACCACACTCCTTGGCAGCAAATTCCACTGTCAAACAGCTCTTACTGTCAGGAAGTTCTTCCTAGTGTTTAGGTGGAATCTTCTTTCTTGTCGTTTGCATCCATTGCTCCGTGTCCACTTCTCTGGAGCAGCAGAAAACAACCTTTCTCCCTCCTCTATGTGACATCCTTTTATATATTGGAACATGGCTATCATATCACCCCTTAACCTCCTCTTCTCCAGGCTAAACATGCCCAGCTCCCTTCCGTTCCTCATAAGGCATCGTTTCCAGGCCTTGGACCATTTTGGTTGCCCTCCTCTGGACACGTTCCAGTTTGTCAGTGTCCTTCTTGAATTGTGGTGCCCAGAACTGGACACAGTACTCCAGGTGAGGTCTGACCAGAGCAGAATACAGTGGCACTATTACTTCCCTTGATCTAGAACCCCAGTCTTCCCTCAAACCCCAGTCTTTTGCATACATTTTTGGGTGAAAGGCTTTTACGACCTCGGACCGAGACCCTTGTCCCTGAGGGCACCCCATGGAGCGTGACAAGGTGTTACAGAGGGAAAGAGAAGAGGTGACCCCCCCGCCCACTTTTGTCAGAAATCCGCAGCCCCCAAGCACTTTCACAGTATAGGATGCACCACTCCGACCCCCAAAGGTTTTCCACCCTGGCCCTAGAGGACAGACCCTGGAAGAGGGCATCCCTGGAAGATCTTACCTGGCCAGGTGTTCTCTAGGACAGGGGGTGGCAAGGTTTTGTTTTTGTTTTTGTTTGTTTTTTAAAATTACAGCCTGCTTTTCACCATGTAGGTCTCAAGCAGCTTACAACAATAAAATATACACAATTTAAAATATGAATGTAACCTCAAAAAAATTAAACTTCAATCATTTAAAATTTAAAAGAAGAAGAAGAGATACCTGTAAAACATCTGAGAAGCCTTCCGGGTGCAAAGGCCTCCTGAAATAAAATGGTTTTGAGCAGGCGCCTGAAACTCAGTAGGGACAGTGCCTGTCTAACTTCTTGTGGGAGGGAGTTCCACAGAACTGGGTCCGTAACATGAAGGCACAACTCTGTATCTCTAGCCCATAGGCAACCACAAACAGTGCCCCCCCTGATTATCTTGGTGACTGACTTGGGCTATACAGGGTATGGCAGTCCTTAAGTAATCCTGAGCCTAAATTATTCAGTTTTCCCACACTAGTACAGGAACATTTAAGCCAGTACTTGGGCGAAGGTGGAGGAAGAAGTTGAGGAAAGAGGCAAGGGCAGCAGCCAGGGGAAATAAAGCAATGAGCTGTGGGAAACACTGAAGTCTCTCTCCATTTTGCCCTGGAAATTCTTCCGGTTGCGGAACCTGATGGCAGAATAGCACGGCTTTTCTCCCATCAGGAGAAACAGAGGCTCAGCACGAGTTGAGGAGACCCGTTGGTGGAACCAATCTCAGTGCCCTGCCTGTGGCGATGCTGGCTTTGCATGGTAAAGGTTTACCTCGCCTGGTCCAGTTCACTCTAGTGGAGATCCCTCCATGGGCCAGAATGTGCACGGCTGCGATTTCCGGTGTCTGTGTCTGCGCAGACATGATTTCGGGTGTCTGAGCATGCGCAGACGCGATTTCCAGCACCACAGAAGCGAGTCCCTGCGTCGTGCCGCACCCATTTAGCGCAGCAGGCGGGGAGTTGCCGAGCGGGCGGCTCAGTTCAGGGGTGGCTTGTGGGCCGGTTAAATGACCCCCATGGGCCACTTGTGGGCCTTAGGTTGCCTATCTCTGCTCTAGGACAAGCCTTTACAAGATTAAAACCTGGCATTCAGTGGAACCCAGAAACATATCGGCTACTAGTGCAGCTATTTTGTCACCGGTCTGCCTTGCTTTCGCCTCAACCCACATGCCCATTTGAAATGCGTTTCTGCAGAAATTGAAATGACATTGATAAGAGTAGTAAGTAAGAAAAAATATGACTGTACCTTGATTCCTACCTGGGTAAAGAAGGGCTCATAAATTTCAACCCCTTTGTCGGATCCTTGGAGCAGCACCTCCTGCCCTCGCCGCCAGCTGTACCGGACAGGTGGGTTGGAATTGGCCACACACCTGAGGAACACCGTCCTCTCATAGTAAAACTGTTCCTTGGCTTCCCCTATGCTCTGGTGGACGGTCACAATTGGGTCGTCCAGATCTGGAAAGGGAAGGAGGAGGAAGCAGGAGGTTAGCAGAGGCATAGGGCTCCCTTGTTTCAAATAATGATAATAATAATAATAATAATAATAATAATAATAATAATAATAATAATAGTTTATTACTTATACCCCGCCCATCAGACTGGGTTTCCCCAGCCACTCTGGGCAGCTTCCAACAAGAGATTAAAAATGCATTAAGACATCAGTCATTAAAAACTTCCCTAAACTGGGCTGCCTTCAGATGTCTCCTAAACGTCAGAGAGATGTCTATTTCCTTGGCATCTGATGGGAGGGCGTTCCACAGGGCAGGCACCACCACCGAGAAGGCCCTCTGCCTGTTTCCCTGTAAATTTGCTTCTTGCAGGGAGGGAACCGCCAGAAGGTCCTCGGCGCTGGACCTCAATACCTGAGCAATGGGGTGGAGACGTTACTTCAGGTATACTGGACCGAGGCCATTTAGGGTTTTAAAGGTCAGCACCAACACTTTGAATTGTGCTCGGAAACGTACTGGGAGCCAATGCAGGTATTTCAAGACCGGTGTTATGTGGTCTCTGCGGCCGCTCCCATTCACCAGTCTAGCTGCAGCGTTCTGGATTAGTTATAGTTTCCGGGTCACCTTCAAAGGTCGCCCCATGTAGAGCGCATTGCAGTAGTCCAAGCAGGAGATAACCAGAGCATGCACCACTCTGGCGAGACAGTCTGCGGGCAGGGAGGGTCTCATCCTGTGCACCAGATGGAGCTGATAGACTTCTAAACAGGGTTATCGCATGTGTCCTCTATAGATGATTCAGGTTGCATCTTAAGGCGAATCTACCACATTAAGCCTTTCCAAACAATGGGGGGAACACAACACAACCGTCTTTCGACTTTTGCACTTTTGCAATGCAGTTCTTGAACCAAGCAATGCTATTGAAATGCATTTATCAGAGGAAATAAAAATGAATATGATTGTGAAAGCAACATATGAAAATGCATCATATGAGAGATAATTGCCCTGCAAAAAGATATGTACAAAACTGTATACAAAACCATGTGAGTATTAAGAGAAATTTGCCACCAAATGCTGATAAATTTCTGTGTTGATTCCTGCAGAAGTCTGGAGAACTGAATTTAAGATTGGGGGGGGGGATGAGAAACCTTATTTTTCACTTATTTATTAACTTTGTTTACCGAGCTTCATCTGAAGTCCTGAGGGCAGTTCACAACAGAAAAATGCAAAAGGAAAATATAAAATATATAACAAATTGTAGTTTGAAGAAGCTCCTGAGAATTCCATTGGAGAAACGCTTGCAGGATTTCAGCTCCGGGGCTTCCTTGGGCGAGCAAATGTCTGCTCAGCAAACTCAAAGCTGTGTCTCTCTGCCCAGTCACTGAGGTGCAAGACTTACTCCTAAGTAATCATATATAGGATCGAGCTGCAAACCTGAGCATAGTGATGCCCAGGGCAATGAGCTTCACGACCTTTTCCTGCCTCACGGCCTTCGGATTCTGTACCTTTTGCCGGGAGTGTAATCTAAAGCCTTGCTTCCAGCAAATGTCCCTACAGAGGGTTGTAACTCTCTCCCGGCTGCAGCAATTAAGATCCAATTCAGGGACCGAAAATATAGTTCAGCTGCCTCATTAATTTCCATGCTACCTTTCGGAGTCGAGTTTCCTTTGGCCTCTCTGCAGACAGGCCAGCCTTCTTATTGCAATGCCACTTTCAATATCCATCCAAGGTAGATACCCAAATCGTATCGCCGTCGAAAGAAGATTGGCCGAAATATTATTATGCCCCCCCCCCCTTTGTGTTTAATTCAGCATAGGAGGCAGGATTGGACCCAGGGCTGGATTTAGGTTTGATGAGGCCCTAAGCTCCTGAAGGTAACGGGGCCCTTGATATGTCCAGCTGTCCTTTTTCAACAACAAATTGTCGCTGTTTTGTGTGTGGAATATATACTATATGGTCATTGATGGACCTCATAGGTGTCTAAAGCCATTTGCACATAACAAAATATGTATTTTATCAAAGTTATTGTTGAATTACATCCAGTTTTTCCCCCTTAAAACTTTTTTGGGGACTTCACAAGAGAGTGGGACCCTAAGATTTTCTTGTTTAAAGGTAAAGGTACCCCATAACCATTAAGTCCAGTCACGGACGACTCTGGGGTTGCGGCGCTCATCTCGCTCTATCGGCCGAAGGAGCCGGCGTTTGTCTGCAGACAGTTTTTCCAGGTCATGTGGCCAGCATGACTAAGCCACTTCTGGCGAAACCAGAGCAATGCACAGAAACACCATTTACCTTCCCGCCGAAGTGGTACCTATTTATCTACTTGCACTTGACGTGCTTTCGAACTGTAAGGTGGGCAGGGGTATATAGCTTATACGTAAATCCTGCACTGGTCGGACCACTGTTGGGAATAGGGGATCTTATTTAACAAATGGCTAACTCTTGTGTGTACTTGACACACTAAGGACATGAGGACATGAAAAGAGCCTACTGGATCATGCCACTGACCTCTCTAGTCCAGCATCTTGTTCTCACAGCAACCAGCCACATTCCCATGGGAAATCCACAAACAGAATTCAAGTGCAAGAGCAACTCTCCCCTCCTGCTGTTTCCATCAGCTGTGATTCAGAAGCATGGCAATGGATGCACATCCCAGCCGTTGTGGCTGGTAGCCAGCGCAGTCTTTAGCATATGCGCCGCCGGGGTGCAACGATCCGCCCAGCGCCCCCAAATTTAGTTTAGCCCCCAAATTAACTGAGAATGACAAGCGCTGTTGTTGACTCATCTGACAAGTGCCACCATTGTGAATAACAAGCGTCACCACTGGCGCGGCGCGTCTTTGATAAACGAGCGCACAAAGTCGAAAGTCCTTTAGTGAAACAGCAGGTATACATTTCGGTAATACCGAAGAATATATGTATTTTGTTTTTTCTAGTTTGATCAAAATTATTTATTATTTCATAACAGATAGATAGTTAAGAGCTTAGGCGGCTTCAGCGCCTGGCGCCCCCCAGAAATTGGCGCCCGCGTGCCCCGCAACCCTTGCACCCCTGGGTAAAGACGGCCCTGCTGGTAGCCACTGGTAGTCATCTCCTCAGTGAATTTATCCAATCCTCTTATAAAGCCATCTAAATTGGTGGCCATCATTTCCTCCTGTGGCAGGGAGTTCCACAGCTTAACTCCGAAGAAGAACTTCGTTTTAGCTCTCCTGAACCTTCCAATGTTAGGCTTCCTTGGATGTTACGAGAGGGGAAGGAAAACTTTTCTCTACGCGCTTTCATAGAATCACAAAATGGTAGAGTTGGAAGGGAACCCGAGGGTCATTTAGTCCAGCCCCCTTGCAATGCAGGAATCTCAGCATCCAGGACAGATGGCCATCCACCCTCTGCTTAAAAACCTCCAAGGAAGGTTTGTAAACTTTATTTTAGTTTAAAACTGGGGCAATTCTTCCTCGTTTCAAAGTGGGGAATCCTTCTTCCACGGTAACTAGTTCTGAACTTGGAGCATCCTTGCAGTGAGGGATCATTAGCGGAGGCTGAAGGACAAGAAGTGATTGGCAGGTGTTTGGGGTTGGGTTTTTTGTTTTTTGTTTTGCTTTTAATGAGCCTTTGCCTCGCCTCATATAACCAATGGCAGGCCAGCCCCGGGGGACTTTAAATCAGGAAGGCCTGCTACAATGGGTATCTTTGCAATGTTCATTTAATTAAAGTGTGGTTAATTTTTTAACAGAGCTACATCCATTATTAGTCACGCATGTTAGCAGTAAGATTTTTCTTTCTGGAAACACATCCCTGAGACCTATTTTTTCCCCTCCCGCAAAGGCTGGTGGCACTGCAATTAGCTCAATAAAACATATTAATTAGTTCTTTTCCAAATGGAGACAAAATGCAAATGAGCTCTCCAGCCCATTAATTTGTAACTAAAAAAAAAAAAATCTACTGTGAGCTTGTTCTGGTGCAGTTTGCTTCCGCTGGACTTCAAGCAAGCTGAATCTCTAGTCCGATATAGACTCCATGCGTAGCTTTGTGCAATTGGTTATCTGAAATATCAATCTCCCATTTCAAAATCAGAGATGATAAAAAAGATAATAGTTGATTCTCATTAAAAAAAACAGTCGGTAGCTTGTAATTCTCATTTGTTTACAGGTGATGTGTTCATTTTTTAGATAAAAAAAAAATCAGTTATACTTTCCTCATGTTAGCTCAGCATTGTGCAGAGCTATATCATAGAATTGCCATTAGAAGGGACCCATAGGGTCATCCAGACCAACCCTTTGCCATCAGTTTGGGTGTTCAGAGAGTGAAGAAATGTTTGAAATGTGCAAAGTCCTACTTCACATCTCCTGGGGCAGGTGCTCAGAATGGAAAGAGACCAGCAGGTTCTTTCAGTTTCTCCCTTTTCTGGTGGTAAGTTCAGTTCTTAATATTTCCAGGTAAGTTTGCCTTATTATTTTTTAATCCCCTTAAATATGCACCAGCATTAGAGTGTGACTTTGTCCTAAAATGCACTTCTTCTTTTTTTGCTAAGGATTTCCCCAATTTAAGGCATTTTTGTACATTTGCTTCACCGACACCTGAATTTATTTCTTTATTTTGAAGACATTGCACTGCACAGTTCGGAGAAGTGAACGTTGCGAAGGATGCACCTAGGCTGGCAAGCAGTTGCAAGAAGAGGGCTGGTTCCTGGAGAAATGTTAAACCAGGCAATCCCCTTCAGAGACTGGGCTGGGTTTGCAATCAGCAGTTCCTGCTACCTCCCTCGCTGCAAGGGAGCACAAATCTCAGGTGTTGCTCTGCCCAGAATGTGGGTGGGGGAACATATAAGATAATAATATTGGCTTTTCAGGAAAATGCCTCTCTGTGCTTGGGGGTGAACAAGGGAGAGAGAGAGAGAGAGAGAGAGAGAGAGAGAGAGAGAGAGAGAGAGAGAGACTCATCTCTGTATTACAACCTTTTTTTTATTTGTTATGGTGGTAATTGGTTCTCTGAGGAGCAAGAGGCTGGGAGCCAGAGATGTTGCGGATCATTGTGAATCAAGATGCCAGCAGCTGCTCTCCTTTCCTGCCTCTGCTCTCCCTCCAACATCATGCAAGACCCTCAGAGACCCTGGAGAGGAAGAGAGTTCCTTTGTAGTCCCAGATCTAGACTCTGCACTGTGCTTAAGAACTTTAAAGATAAAGGGACCCCAGACCACTAGGTCCGGTCACGGATGACTCTGGGGTTGCGGCGCTCATCTCACTTTATTGGCCTAGGGGGCCGGCGTACAGCTTCCGAGTCATGTGGCCAGCATGACCAAGCCCCTTCTGGCGAACCAGAGCAGCGCACGGAAACGCCGTTTACCTTCCCGCCAGAGTGGTACCTATTTATCTACTTGCACTTTGACATGCTTTCGAACTGGCAGGTTGGCAGGAGCAGGGACCGAGCAACGGGAGCTCACCCTGTCATGGGGTTTTGAACCGCCGACTTTCTGATCGGCAAGCCCTAGGCTCTGTGGTTTAACCCACAGCGCCACCTGCATCCCTCTTAAGAACTTTACTTATCTGTTTACAGTGTGTTACGGAAGTTATGGGGGGGGGCACATGTTTAAAGTTGTTAAATGTTACAAATATTATGCATAAAGGTATCATTTTGACTTGACAGCTCAGGGAAGTTACCTAGCTTTAAAAATCATATAAGATCAACTCCTTTGCCAGTTTCCTTCAAACCACCGCCAATTTGCTTCATTGGCCAAGGACTTGGAAACCACTCAGCCCCCACCATAATCCCTCAAGCGAGAGGTCACATACTCACAGGAAGGTACTCGTAGGTGTCAATTGCTGGGCAAAGGCACTTGCCCAGGTGGCAGACTATGCAAACCAAAGTTCTGTTGTCCCTTTGCAGTAGGTGCTTCGAATGTACTTCCCAATACATATCCTGTATCTGCCTGTTGCCCCAACACATTCCTCCTATTTTAATCATGTATAAAGATAAAGGGATTCCTGACCATTAGGTCCAGTCCTGACCGACTGGGGTTGCGGTGCTCATATTGCTTTATTGGCCGAGGGAGCCGGTGTACAGTTTCCGGGTCATGTGGCCAGCATGACAAAGTTCTGGCAAACCAGAGCAGTGCATGGAAACACTGTTTACCTTCCCGCCGGAGCGGTGCCTATTTATCAACTTTCACTACTTGCACCTTGATGTGCTTTCGAACTGCTAGGTTGGCAGGAGCAGGGACCGAGCAACGGGAGCTCATCCCGTCATGGGGATTCAAACCCTGACCTTCTGATCAGCAAGTCCTGGGCTCTGTGGTTTAACCCACAGCGCCACCCGTGTCATGTATAACCCTCCCCTTTTCTGATGTAGAAATGATGTAGTGATGATACTTAATGAACTGTATGCTGGGATAAGACAGAAGCTTCTAAAAGTCCTTGTCACCCCATCCTCGGGGTTCAAAATTCCTCTTTGAACCTGTTGCGCAATAAACTTTGGTCTACAGCTCTTTGCTCCTGTTGGTGGCTGGACTCCTTCCTTTATTCCGTAGGGACCCATGGGCTTTGCCTGACCAGCTGGGTGACTGAGCAGCCTCGTGATTGATTTTTCCGTAACAAGCGTCATAGTGTAGGGCAGGGGTCAGCAAACTTTTTCAGCAGGGGGTCGGTTCACTGTTCCTCAGACCTTTGGGGGGGGGACTATGTGTCAAAACCATCCTCTGCTACCACGTCTTGGGATTTATGACACTCTGGGGTTGCCCAGAGGCCCCCTCAGTCTCCCTGACCTTTCGGAGCATCCTCCCAGTAAGCACAATTCTGGAACGGCATATCCCTTCATTCCAGTGTGCTCTTCAGCAACATCTCCCAGATGAAAGATGCAAGCTAATCTTCTGGCATAGCATAGCAAGAAGAATGGACCATCCGTGGATCTAAACTACGTATTCATTTACACCAGGGGTCTGCAACCTGCGGCTCCGGAGCCGCATGTGGCTCTTTTACACCTTTGCCGCGGCTCCGGGGCGGATACTAGCGAGGGGAGGAGGCACATTGTGCGCCCCGACACTCCCCACTGTGGCGGGCGCTGTACTGGCTGTGATGTCTGTGGGAATGTTCTGGGGTGCAGGAGAGGATATATTGACTAATTATATCCTTATCCAACTTGTGCTAACAAGTTCCCAAAATATCAGCAGAGTTTATAGACATTCCCCTTTAAGTTCGCAACAGTAACGTGTGCACAGGTTCGCTAGAACCTCTATAATAATTACTCTGGTAATTTCCCCTTTGTTCCCTCTTAAAATACAAGACACAACACAGTCTTTATAAAAGTATAAAGAGTTTACTCACGATCTGTTCACAATATGATCCCAGACGGCAGACAGGCTTAAAAAGGTAAAATACACTTAGAATCTATCTTATAGGAAGATAGCCCTCTCCTCTCTTGGCTGAGAGCCAAGAAGGCATCCTGCTTCTTTGAAAGGTGATGGCAGAGAGAGAGAGAGATGGCTGCCTGCCCTGTGCTTTTGTCACTACCTGCACAGGTGAGGCCACACCCACCTCTGGTCACATGTGGAGGAAGTCCATGCTTGCTGGACAGACATCCCTCCCCATGTTCTAACATGTACACTCTAGGAATGTTGTCATTGACTGCTCCTGTGTTTACATCCCACAATGTCGCATGGGGGCGGTGCATGCGTTAGTCACGCACCGTCCCGACGTCACCTTCCTGCCCACTGTCAGATTGCGGCTCCGGAGATATATTTGTTTTAAATGTCGCAATGGTTTTGCGGCTCCCAGGTTTTTTTCCCCTTCGGAAACGGGTCCAAGTGGCTCTTTTTGTCTTAAAGGTTGCAGACCCCTGATTTACACTATATACAGACAGAGAATCATGGCGCTCTCGCTCAGTCAGGTCCAAGAGAGAACAGGCACAGACAAAAATGAAAGAGCAATACAAAGTATATACAGATAGGACTGTATCCTGTTCTCACGCTTCTTCTCAGATAGTGAATTACACCAGTCACAAAACACAGACCAACCCCAAAGTTGCCCAAATGTGATTTTTTGGGGGGAGGGGGGTGTTCCCTAATACATCCATGCTGCTTCCTTTGCGTTTTACGTGTTGACAGTTTCTTATTTCCCTCGTAAGGCGGGGTGGTGGGCTGAGGTAAGTGCGCCATTTCTGTCAGCCCTGGAGAGCATGTGCGTCTGCGTGAGTGAAGGGAAAAGCCATTGGCCACGCTAAGTCAGGCCGGCGCCGCTCAAGCAAAAACATTATTTTCCCTGCATGACGGAAGAAGAGGAGTTTGGATTTGATATCCTGCTTTATCACTACCCGAAGGAGTCTCAAAGTGGCTCACATTCTCCTTTCCCTTCCTCCCCCACAACAAACACTCTGTGAGGTGAGTGGGGCTGAGAGACGTCAGAGAAGTATGACTAGCCCAAGGTCACCCAGCAGCTGCATGTGGAGGAGCGGAGACACAAACCCGGTTCACCAGATTACGAGACTACCGCTCTTAACCACTACACCACACTGGGTAGCAGGGAGTCACAAAGCCAAGGGTCCGAGGGTTGAGAAACAGGGAGTCACGAAGCCAAGGGTCTGAGGGTCTAAAATTGTCTAATCCTCTTTTAAAGCCATCTAGGTTGTTGGCCATCACTGCCTCCTGTGGGAGGGAGTTCCACAGTTTAACTCTGCACTGCTTGAAGAAAGACTTCCTTTTATTCTTCTTCTTCTTATTTTACTCTTCTTATTATTATTATTTCTCCTGAATCTTCCAGCATTGAACTTCATTGGATGCCAAGCAACAGCAAAGAAGAAGAGGAGTTTGGATTTGATATCCCGCTTTATCACTACCTGAAGGAGTCTCAAAGCGGCTAACATTCTCCTTTCCCTTCCTCCCCCACAACAAACACTCTGTGAGGTGAGTGGGGCTGAGAGACTTCACAGAAGTGTGACTGGCCCAAGGTCACCCAGCAGCTGCAGGTGGAGGAGTGGGGAAGCAAACCCAGTTCACCAGATTACGAGTCTACCAGTCTTAACCACTACACCACACTGGCTCTCTGGAAGACAAGGTGGCAGTGGCTATTTACCTTTCCATGGCTCGCACCGTGTAGCTAACGAGAAGCTCCCCCAGGACAGTACAGAACTGCTTAGGAGTGCAGCCACCCAAGCGCTCGCCGCTTCCTCTGGCGGGAGCACCGCCGCCACAGACACCGGCAGGCATTGCTCCATACCCCTGTCGCCGCAGCTGCCCTTCCTGAGGTCAGTCGCCGGCAATTCCATGGTGGAAATCCGAACTGTGGCTCCTTTTCCCTCTTCCCCACCCCGGAAGAAAAGATTGCTGCACTCGCGTGACGGACGGAGAAGGGGCTTGTCTCAAGCAGCTGCCCGCCTCACTTTTGACCCCTAAGGCTGGCTGAGTTGCAAAAACCATCGTGCGCGTGTGCCATGCGGGCTGCCTGGATTCCCAGACCATCCGCGGGCCGGATCTGGAAGGCAATTGTGCCTGATCTGGCCCGCGGACCTTAGTTTGCCAACCCATGGTGTAGGGGGCTGCAGGGGAGGTTGCAAAGTTGTTAGAGGCGCAAAATCTCAACGCTTGGTGCTGCCTCAACAACTTCTGTTGCTGCATCCTATTATTCTTAGAAAGAAGAATTTGGAGAACTGTTATACAGGTGATATAATGAAATTAGTTAGAGGGGATTCAAGGAAGTCAGTTATCAGTGTAAAGAGATTTAGGTATTTGAAGTAATAATTTTCCTTTGTGTTTAGTTTAGTTTATTGTAGTGTAATGTGTTTTTCTTTGTTGTGTGTTTCATTTTGTCTTTTTTGTGATAAATGTGGAAAATCAATAAGTGCACGTTGAATGCATGTCCATTTTGGAAAATGCATCATTTTTTTGTGATGTTAGATTAATTGGATAAAGGCAGATGGTCATTCAGCTAAAAATACATATTTAATTGCTTGAGAGTCCTAATGAATTTATTTTTATAGGGGTACTTGACTGCTTTCCAATCTTTGAAGCAGTGCAGAATTATTTTAAAAGTGTTTTCAAAAGACATATTAAAAGTTAAAGGGAAGCAGACAGTGGTGGCGGCTGCTAATAGTTGGAGTCCTGGACTAGGACCTGAGAGACCAGGGGTCAAATCCCCATTCAGCCATGCATCTTAAAAAGCAGAGACATCACCTTGCCGACAAAGGTCCATATAGTTAAAGCTATGGTTTTCCCGGTAGTGATGTATGGAAGTGAGAGCTGGACCATAAAGAAGGCTGATCGCCGAAGAATGGATGCTTTTGAATTCTGCTGCTGGAGGAGACTCTTGAGAGTCCCATGGACTGCAAGAAGATCAAACCTCTCCGTTCTGAAGGAAATCAGCCCTGAGTGCTCACTGGAAGGACAGATCGTGAAGCTGAGGCTCCAAGACTTTGGCCACCTCATGAGAAGAGAAGACTCCCTGGAAAAGACCCTGATGTTGGGGAAGATGGAGGGCACAAGGAGAAGGGGACGACGGAGGATGAGATGGTGGGACAGTGTTCTCGAAGCTACCAGCATGAGTCTGACCAAACTGCGGGAGGCAGTGGAAGACAGGAGTGCCTGGTGTGCTCTGGTCCAGGGGGTCACGAAGAGTTGGACACGACTAAACGACTAAGCAACAGGGATGGAGGAAGAATTCAGTTCCATTTCCATGGAAAATCAAACTTAGCGCTTCTTGACACAACATGCAACAACAGGAGAACAATGTGTAGGACCACAAGCTCTTTAGAGAAAAATGTGGCATATATATGTTAATCATCATCATCATCAGGGCAAAAGGAATATGTACTGTTGGGAGGGTCCCTGTTGCTATAGAAGCAGTATATAATTTTATTTCTAACTTTTATAAGACATCTGATGGCAGCCCTGTTTAGGGAAGTTTTTGTTTGAATGTTTGAAGTTTTATTCTGTTTCTAGTGTTCTGTTGGGAGCCGCCCAGAGTGGCTGGGGAAACCCAGCCAAATGGGCAGGGTATAAATAATAAAATTATTATTATTATTATTATTATTATTATTATTATTATTATTATTATTATTTTTAAAAACAAAAGCATGTGCATCCCCCACTCCTGGCTGGCATGCAAGTCCTGCAATTGTAGTCACTTTGTAGGAATATTTGGCCGAGATTTGCCCTTTCCTCCCGGAGGTCTTGTTATCATTCTTGCTGTGTTCAATTTTTGCTTCATTTTTTTTTACGCCGGGGTCTGTGGAGGGAGAGAACTGTCAAAGGCAGGCTAGGTGTGGAGGTGCAGGAGGTGCCAATCAAGTTGTCAATCGGAATGGAGGGAGACTGGCTTGCCCTTTGCATGAAAGGGTCAGCGGTGTGCTCTGCATGAAGATCGCTTGCTGCCTCGCTCCCTCCCTGCCCTGGGAAAGAATCGGGAGCCGCAAAGAGTTGTCCTGGCCTGGGGTGAAGGCTTGTAAACATCCTGCGTCCTCATCTTGCAAGCTGTTGGGATGCAAATGCAATTCACTCCTTGCGAGCCTGATGTTGGAAGCAGGCATTTCACGGGGGCCGTCGTGCAAGTCGGAAATGAACAAACCTGGACCTTCTCCCTGTCATCATAGTTACAGGTGGGCTGATGGGAGATAAGGATGCCTGCAAAATCCCCCCTATCCACACTTCTCCCCATATAAGTTGTTATAGGAATTATAAGGTCATATATATAAAAAATAAATGTTCATAAATGTACATTTATTGTATCCAATTTGGATACAATAAAAGAACTGGAGGCCCCTCGACTGTCCTCGGGTCCAGTATTGGACCACTTCGACCGGATATCCCCAGCTGATGTGGACAGACTCCTCCGAGCTGGAAAGCCCACCACTTGTCCTCTCAACCCGTGCCCGTCCTGGCTGATTAGAGCGTGTCCAGACGAGGTGCGGGCCCCCCTGGGTGATATCATCAATTTGTCCCTTGGCACCGGGACATTCCCAGGGGAACTGAAGGAGGCAGTGGTGCGTCCGCTCTTAAAGAAAACATCATTAGATCCCTTAGATCTATCCAATTACCGCCCAGTTTCGAATCTTCCATTCCTGGGCAAGGTGATTGAGAGAGCGGTCGCTGAACAGCTTGGTAGGTTTCTGGATGAAACATCGGCTCTGGATCCATTCCAGTCCGGCTTCCGCGCTGGTCATGGGACCGAGACGGCTCTGGTCGCCCTAACAGATGATCTCCGTAGACAGCTGGATTGAGGCGGGTCGGGGCTGCTGATTCTTCTAGATCTGTCAGCAGCTTTCGACATGGTCGATCACGAACTTTTGGACCACCGCCTCGCCGACGTGGGGATCCAGGGCGCAGTCCTTCAATGGCTGTGCTCGTTTCTCTCTGGTCGGGGACAGAGGGTGGCGCTTGGGGGGGAACTGTCATCCCGCCACTCCTTGGTGTGTGGAGTGCCTCAGGGTGCAATTCTCTCCCCGATGCTTTTTAACATCTTTATGCGCCCCCTTGCCCAGCTTGTCCGGAGTTTTGGGCTGGGTTGCCATCAGTATGCTGATGACACCCAACTCTATCTGTTGATGGATGGCCATCCTGACTCGGCCCCAGACACACTGACCAGATGTCTGGAGGCTGTGGCTGGATGGCTACGTGGGAGCCGGTTGAAGTTAAATCCTTCGAAGACAGAGGTCCTCTGGCTGGGACGGGACGATATGGGATTGAGGGGGCAACTCCCATCTCTTGCGGGGGTGCAATTAGTGCCAGCACCGTCCGTTAAGAGTTTGGGTGTAATCTTCGATACCTCCCTCTCTATGGAGGCGCAGATTGCAGCTATAACAAAGGCGGCATTTTTTCATCTCCGCCAAGCTAAGCAGTTGGCCCCTTACCTCTCTCGCCCTGACCTAGCCACTGTGATCCACGCGACGGTCACCTCCAGACTGGATTATTGTAACTCGCTCTACGTGGGGCTGCCCTTGAGACTGACCCAGAAACTCCAGCGGGTGCAGAATGCCGCAGCGAGACTCCTTACGGGGTCTTCGCTGCGGGATCACATTCATCCGGTGCTATACCAGCTGCACTGGCTCCCAGTGGAGTACAGGATCAGGTTTAAGGTGCTGGTTTTAACCTTTAAAGCCCTATACGGCCTAGGACCCTCGTATCTACGGGACCGCCTCTCCTGGTATGCCCCACAGAGGAACTTACGGTCCTCTAATAAAAACATCTTGAAGGTCCCAGGCCACAGAGAGGTTAGGCTGGCCTCAACTAGAGCCAGGGCTTTTTCGGCTGCGGCTCCAACCTGGTGGAACGCTCTGTCACAAGAGACAAGGGCCCTGTAGGACTTGACATCTTTCCGCAGGGCCTGCAAGACAGAGCTGTTCCACCAGGCCTTTGGTTAGGGCACAGCCTGACTCCCTCCTTCAGCAATCTTTACAATACTTTAGTTTATGGTTGCCATTAATTTTGATTTTAATTAATTCTTATGATGTTTTTATATTGTTGCACTTTTTTAGTGTTGTTAGCCGCCCTGAGCCCGGCTTCGGCTGGGGAGGGCGGGATATAAATAAAAATTTATTATTATTATTATTATTACAAGGCAAACCCCTACATAAGCATATAAGCCACATGTCTGAAATAGTGGGAGAACAATCCTGAAGCCATTTTGACTCTCCCAAATGGACCTCAAATATTTCTCTACAAAGAGGAAGGAAATGGGAAAAGCTTTCTAATTGTCTTTGGACTGTAGGGGCTTACCCTTCCCTGCAAATACAGTCTGGCAAGTATGGGTTAAGGTGAGCACACTCTCAATATGCCTAAGAGATTCAGGAACTAAGTATTTACCATCTCCAAGGAATGGCCAGGCCACCCAGAAAAGGCAATCAGATAATAAGGCATTATCAGGTATCCCAGCAGACAGGAGAGAAGCAACACACTCCAATTTCTGCTGGGGACCACCTCTTTCTAGTGATGCACATATGGTGTTTTGTGGGGTGGTCTTGGGCTACAGGGTGGGCAACTTCAAAAGTCTATATAAGAGCTTGCACACCAATGTTCTGGGTTCCTCCTCCCTCCTGCGTGTGATGAGTGAGGACCCTGTTGCAACATTTAAATAAAGATTATGCTCACTAGCTGTTTTGCTTCTCAATATTCTCTGGTTGGCCTCTGTTATCTTCTCCTACTGATAGAGAATCTACTTAAGAACTCTATATGGGCTCTTAGATAAAGGAAAAAGGAACAGTTTTTTTCTTACAGCACAGAGAAAAGTTTTCCTCTCTCTCTCTACTAAGCCTAGAACTTGAAGCTGAACATTGGAAGATTCAGGACACATAAAAGGAAGTCCTTCTTTACACAGTACAGAGTTGGACTATGGAACTTGCTGTAAACAAAATCTGCCCTTTCCCCCCCTTATGGGGTATCCAAGAGCCCATATAGAGTCCTTAAGTAGAATATTGAGAAGCAATATTCTACTTAATATTATAATAGAGAATATTGAGAAGCAAAGCAGCTAGTAAGCCTGATCTTTATTAAACTCTTGCAACAGGGTCCTCACTCATCACACACAGGAGGGAGGAGGAACCCAGAACAATGGTGTGCAAGGCCTTATATGTTGTTGTTGTTTAGTCGTCTTAGTCATGTCCGACTCTCCGTGACCCCATGAACCAGAGCTTGCCTTGGAAATTTCTTCTCAAAGCTTCTCCTTCTTAATGTCCATGGAGTTTTCATGCCAAAAATACTGGAGTGGTTTGCCAGTTCCTTCTCCAGGTGGATCACATTTAGTCTAAACTCTCGGCTATGGAGGACTTCCGGGTTAGCGCCTCCAGCAATGGCGGATTTCCTCTGACCGGGAGGAATCCGCTTCGTGAAACTAGGGTCTGGACCGCCACGGCGAGGCGGAGACCCATTAAAAACCACAGGCGGGAGAAGCCTGTGGACGTGGGATTCGGCCGGCACCTTTTGCGCCTCCCCTACCCACGGGGAAACCCGGTGTTGGGGATCCGGAGCGACGTGGGGTGAGCGGCGCAGTGCTTCGAATCGACTGCTCTTTTCACGGAGTGAAGCCGCATTGCTGTTGCCGGAGAGCGCTGACTTTTTCCTGTGGACAATTGGACTTTAAACAACTACCCGTGAGTAGAACGGAAAATTGGATCATGAAACATCTTAATTTGGCACCAAAGCGGGAAGGTCTAAACAGGAAGTCCGCCTTCCGCTTTTGTAAATAGATTGAAGCAAAGACATTGCAAGCTAAAGTCTGGAAAGTCGTTTGTAAAGGACTAAATTTCCATCAGTTAAAACTACCAAACCCCCCTTGGAAGCAGGAGAAGAGGGGGGAAATCTTAGACTGTTTAAACCTGCAGGAGAGAGAGTAAAGAAAGATAAATTTCCACAGTCTTGAACCTGGGAACGGGGTGTCAGAGACAGACGCTTTGGGGAAGTTCATTGACTGTGAATAAAACGTTGTTTTTTTTGACAGATAGTTAAAAAAGAGAAACATATTGATTCCAATGTTTCCTTTTGCACTTAAAAAGAACAAAATATCTGAAAAACGAAAGGAATTTTGTTGCTGGATCTGCTTTTAAAAAGACGGATACAAACAGAAATTGTTTCCTCTAGAGGGAGCTTGTGAAACTGTTGCTGGAGTCGATCTGGGGAATTCTACAGCTGTGGAGATTAAGGATTGTGAGAACCAGACATTTGACCTTGAATAAGAATGTGCCCAGAAGAAGTTTTAGTGCTTGCTTTTTGCAAGACAAGTGCTTTACTGGAACAGCTACATGAGAAGATGGATTTGATGACTGCTGCAGTTAGCAATTTTGGACAAACAGTGAATACCTATATAGAAACCACGCAGGAACCAATCCAGGAATTTGCTTTGACAGGGCAAGTTGTGCAGGAACATAAGTTGTTGTCTCTGACGACTGAACCTGGAGAAAGTCAGATTTGGAGAGATGGAGTACTGTTTGGTTTGGAGATGGGAAGCTGGATAGATCCGCCTATGCAGGGATGTTTTGACTTTTGGGATCTGGTTTTGGGCCAGGGGGAATTTGGAGTTGTGGGGGCCCTTAACCTTGGAGGGACTTTGAAATATGCCTTCAAATATCTTTTGGATTTCAGTGCTGACTATTGTAACTCTTTATTGTCTCTCCTCCCCCCCGCTTTTTTGTAATTGTTAAACTTTTAATAAATATTATTTTTAAAAAAACAACAACTCTCGGCTATGACCTGTCTGTCTTGGGTGGCCCTGCATGGCATAGCTCATAGCTCCTTGGAGTTATTCAAGCCCCTTCGCCATGACAAGGCAGTGATCCATGAAGGGGAAGGCCTTATATAGACATTTTAAATTCCCTGCCCTGGAGCTCGACCACCCCTCCATATATCATACATACATCACAGAAGGGGTGTAACCTAAGACCACCCCCCAGATACCTACATCACAGAAAATGTGGTCTAAAACAGAAATCTGAATGTTGTTTTTCCTGTTTGCCAGGTAATCTGATCATGCCTTTTCTGATTGCCTTTCCCGATAGTCTGTCACCCATTAAAATGCTGATTACTCAATTCCTGAGACAATGGGACGGTTCCCTGACCCCCCTCCCTCCTTGCAGGGAAAACATTTGGTCAGGTTGGGAATCAAAATGGTTTCAGGTCGGTCTTCCTGTGCTGATCTATGTATGTGCTTGTTTGGTGCACTTGGGTGGGCAGCGCTGTGGGTTAAACCACAGAGCCTAGGGCTTGCTGATCAGAAGGTTGGCGGTTCGAATCCCTGCGATGGGGTGAGCTCCCGTTGTTTGGTCCCAGCTCCTGCCAACCTAGCAGTTCGAAAACATGTCAAAGTGCAAGTAGATAAATAGGTACCACTCCGTCGGGAAGGTAAACGGCGTTTCTGTGGGCTGCTCTGGTTCGCCAGAAGTGGCTTAGTCATGCTGGTCACATGACCCAGAAGCTGTACGCCAGCTCCCTCTGCCTATAGAGAGAGATGAGCGCAGCAACCCCAGAGTCGGTCACGACTGGAGCTAATGGCCAGGGGTCCCTTTACCTTTAAGACCTCAACATTCCTATCACAACTCCCTCCCACAGGAGGCAGCGATGGCCACCAAACTAGATGGCTTTAACAGGGGATTGGACAACTACATGGAGGAGAGAGAGGGCCAGCGATGGCTGCTAAGTATGGTAGTAGCTCTGCTCTGTCTCCACCACTGAAGGCAGCCATGTTTCTGAATACCAGTTGCTGGAAACCACAGGAGAGGAGAGTTGCTCTAGTGATCAGATCCTGTTGGCAGGTTTTTGACTGGCGTCTGCTTGGTCACTGTGAAAACCAGTTGCTGGACTAGATGGGCCCCCTCTGGTCTGATCCAGCAGAGCTATTCCTATGTTTTCAGCAAAGTTTTTATTTATTCATTTTGTGCATCTTCATCTTCGTCCATGCACACACTCTTTGTGGTACATTTCAGTCCCCTGTTCTTTGCACCTCTGTATTTTTCAAAAAGACGATCTGGTTTCTGATGCACACCATGCCAAACAAGGAATCTCAGAGGGTGTAATGTTATGCGTGATCACACGCTTCATCCATCTGCCCTGACACTCGCCAGGAGCCTCGGCTATTATTCAGCATCCCAGCTCATCGGCAAACCAGGCCAGGAAAGGGACGCAAATTAATCGAAGGGGCTGAACTTTTGCTGCAAACTGCCCGTGCACTAATTCTGGGATAAATTTGAGAAACGATCTATGTTCCGACTGGCAGGAAGCTGGAACATAAGTCACAGGTCAGTAATGGACAAAACGCAGGGGAGGTGGTCATAACTCCTGGGAAAATAAAAGCATAGAATTGCTTGACATTCTATAAATAGGAATTCAGTAAATAGAAATTTACCTGCTCGTGACTGGTGGGATAGATCAGCCAGTAGAGCATGGAGCTCTTATTCTCAGGGCTGTGGGTTTGAGCCCCACGTTGGGCAAAGGAGTCCTGCATTGCAGGGGGTTGGACTAGATGACCCTCGTGGTCCCTTCCAGCTCTCCAATTCAATTCTATGAATTCTTGGATTAGGGAGCACCAGATCAGTATACAGTGGTGCCCCGCAAGACGAATGCCTCGCAAGACGGAAAACTCGCTAGACGAAAGAGTTTTCTGTTTTGGAGGTGCTTCGCAAAACAAATTTCCTATGGGCTTGCTTCGCAAGACGACAATGTCTTGCGAGTTCCTGCTGGTCCCCCCCCTTTTCTAAGCCGCTAAGCCGCTTATCAGCTGATCCGATCAGCAGATAAGCCGCTAAAAGCCGCTAATAGCGCTAATAGCGCTAATCCGCTAATCCTTCAATGGGCTTGCTTCGCAAGACGAAAAAACCGCTAGACGAAGAGAATCACAGAACGGATTCTTTTCGTCTTGCGAGGCACCACTGTACAGAAGATTTCAGGAAGGGCTTCCTTCTCCACGATTACAATTACGATTACGATATCTTTATTGTCATTGCCCCTTGCAGAACAATGAAATTGAAAAACTACATAAAACTACATAAATCTACCACAAAACTACATAAAACTACTACAAAACTACGTACTATGTACAAACTACCCTCTGCAAGACATCCTTGGAGCCAATGTAGGTCTTTCAAGACTGGTGTTATATGGTCTCGGTGGCCACTCCCAGTCACCAGTCTAGCTGCCGCATACTGGATTAGTTGTAGTTTCCGGGTCACCTTCAAAGGTAGCCCCACGTAGAGCGCATTGCAGTAGTCCAAGCGGGAGATAACCAGAGCATGCACCACTCTGGCGAGACAGTCCGCGGGCAGGTAGGGTCTCAGCCTGCGTACCAGATGGAGATGGTAGACAGCTGCCCTGGACACAGAATTGACCTGCGCCTCCATGGACAGCTGCGAGTCCAAAATGACTCCCAGGCTGCACACTTGGTCCTTCAGCGCACCTGTCCCACCACCAGGATCCGGGATCTATGCCATGGAGGCATGTTCTGTTTGCATTGAGGAGCCTTCAGTCTGGCAAGCCACCACCTGCAGCCTAAAGCGGTACAGTCCCAGCCCAGGATGGTTCTCTCCACGAGAACTCAGTCCTGATGACCTCGCTCATAAGTATTGCCCCATGCCAAGCGATTCCTGACCTTGGGCGTTTGCCAGGATCAGCCACGTAAGAAGATTAAGAAAACACACTCACCATGCATCTGTTAAGACTCCTTTTGTTCAAAAGCTAGTCAACTTCTTTTCTGAGCGGAGAACAGAACCATGACTAGAATTCCTTCTTTTAAAAGATAATACGACCATTTTCCCCCCCATAAGCTGATTTTGCTTTATACAATGTAGATAATTCATCCGCCACTAGGTCAAATTTCCTTTCCAGGGAAAGTATAAAACGTTCCCCATCAGCACCCTCGGGTAGAGAGAGAGAAGAGATACCGGCAAATGCTTTGCGCATGCTGAGATCTTATATATCTGCCTTATACTGAATGTCTTTCCTATGACTTTCTTCATGCTGTGTGTGACTTAAAGCTGCAGAAGATCATAGCATCAGAACTGTAGAGTTGCAAATAATCCAAAGAGTAATCTAGCGCAGCCCTGTGCAATGCAGGCCAAAAGGGTGGAATACATTTTCTTCCAGGATAGCTAGTTCCCCATATCTGAGATTCCTGCATTGTAGAGGGTTGGACTAGATGACCCTTGGGGTGCCTTTTAGCTCGACAGTTCTATGATTCTATGTGTCTATGAACTGTCATATGAAAAGGCACTCAATACACCAACGGTGTATATAACCATTATTGCTTGGTGAAATGACTAAAAGTGTATCAGCAATGTGTTGACAAAATAGTAAGGCCATTGGCTCACTTATCCACATGTGGTGGCAATGCCCCAAAGTCTTTCTGTTTGGGGGAAAGGGTCTTTCATGACGCAGGCCTTATCCTAAAGTCCTAAAATAGCACTTCTATCATATTACAGTGGTACCTCGGGTTAAGCACTTAATTCGTTCTGGAGGTCCGTTCTTAACCTAAAACTGTTCTTAACCTGAAGCACCACTTTAGCTAATGGGGCCTCCTGCTGCTGCCGTCGCACCGCCAGAGCACAATTTCTGTTCTCATCCTGAAGCAAAGTTCTTAACAGCACAGTATACTATTGCAAGGGATTGGAATTCCCTAAATGCAGGCCTGTTTGAGATCTGGAGCTCACAACTCTGGGTGCAATATTACTAGACAAACCTACAGACCCTGTCCGAGAGAGTGGCATAAACGAGAAAACCACTACTTTTCAATCTACCTGCCACAGTTTTATTCCATGTGCAACATTGGCAGAACGTGCTTATTGGTGCTCACCAACACATGACAACTTATGGAACAAGGCCTTTGTCTAGAACCAGTTAAATGCAATAAAATAAACATTTAGTGCTTTTGTTGGGCGTGGGATTGTTGAATATTGGTTGTTGCTTCTCGTATAAATAAGTGGAAACAATAAAATATTTGGACAAAATAAATGGTTGCGTTCAAACGCTAGCAAACTCTGCCGGCCACCTGCCTGGCACCCTGCCTGGTCAACCCCTCTCTTCCCTCCAGGCTCCCAGCCATGGCATTTTGACGCTCAACCACAACAGAGAAAAGAACAGCTCTGGGGCTTCCAGAAGCAGGCACTTACAGTACACGTCGACCCGGATTGATTTGATCGCTGGCGAGCCCAAGCCATTCTCCGCCTTGCAGTAGTAGCGGCCTCCTTGGTGTCTCTGGATGTTGGCGATCCGCAACGTCTCGTTGAAGACGCTGGAGTCTTGAAACCGGTCAGAGGCACTTCCTGCTGTTTTGGTCCACCTGATCTGAGCAAGCATCAAAACAGATTGTTACTTTAGCATGCCCATTTGTGTTGCGGAGCGAGGGCTGCTTTCTGAAGACACAGAAAAAGAGAGACTCTGGTGTTGCATGAACCATCGAAACCGGTCAAGGTTCAAGGGGCTACAATTAGTATACAAAACCCTTAACAACTTGGGGCCAGTTTACCTTGAGAACACCTTGCTCTGTATAAGACAACCCTGCTTAGAGAAGCTTTTAATGTTTGATGCATTACGGTATTTTAATATTTTGTTGGAAGCTGCCCAGAGTGGTTGTGGAAGCCCAGCCAGATGGGCAAGGTATAGATAATAAATTTATTATTATTATTATTATTATTATTATTATTATTATTATTATTATTACTATTTCCACTTCTGCTTTGATCTGAGGAACTGGCACCGTCACAAGTGTCACAAAACACCCATTTACATTTGTAAGAAATTGATCTCTTAGCATGGCAGGACCTAGACATCGGAACTCCCTGCCTATTGATATCAGGCCGGCAACTTCACTGTACTGTTTTCGGCACCTGCTGGAAATGTTTTTGCTTAGACAAACCTGCCTAGACATGTAGACATGTTGCTGTATGTTTAAATCTGTTTCTAGCTTACTGCTGTATAGCCTGTGGCTATGGGAGAAGGAGGACCTTTTGAGGGCATTGATGTCGTCACAAGGACTGGACAATGTCTCGATACATCATCCAATCCCATGATAATGGTTTCATAATATTCAACAAGGCGATACATCATGATGTGTGCACATGCTGTGTAAAAAAGTGTGATGCGGGGAAAACTGTGAAGCCGTAAATCACTTCTCTCATGATTTGCACCGCCTCTAGTGCCCTGGAATATTAAATGACGGTTGTAAAAATATGTGAACACATATCAGTTTTAGACCCCTAAGTAGTAGCAGTTGCCAAGACATTACCCCATTAGGTCCGTCCTTATTTCAGACATTGTGATATATTGATCTATTGTGCTGTTTAGTCGATGATATATCACAATGTTGAAAACCAGGCATCGCCCAGCCCTAGTTGTGTCCCCTCCAGGTTCTATATAGGTGTAAATAAACCAAATATATTGTGAAGACCCCACGATCTCACTGTGACTTATTCCCAAAAGGAAACACAAACTCTGGCTGAGCACCTCAAACTCCTGGAATCTCACACTGCTCAGAGATTGGGGTGGCATGCAACCATATGAAGAACCTGCTGGCAGATCCTCCAAGTGTCCCTATTTTCCAGGGACTGTCCGGGATTTACAGAAGCCGTCCCGCTTTCTGATTTGACCCTGGAATGTCCTGATTTTCCTTAGGACATCCCTATTTTCACCATAAAGAAGACTGATCATCAAAGAATTGATGCTTTTGAATTATGGTGCTGGAGGAGACTCTTGAGAGTCCCATGGACTGCAAAAGGATCAAACCTCTCCCTTCTTAAGGAAATCAGCCCTGAGTGCTCACGGGAAGGACAGATCCTGAAGCTGAGGCTCCAATACTTTGGCCACCTCATGAGAAGAGAAGACTCCCTGGGTAAGACCCTGATGTTGGGAAAGATGGAGGGCACAAGGAGAAGGGGACGAAAGAGGACGAGATGGTGGGACAGTGTTCTCAAAGCGACCAGCATGAGTTTGACCAAACTGCGGGAGGCAGTGGAAGACAGGAGTGCCTGGTGTGCTCTGGTCCAGGGGGGTCACGAAGAGTCAGACACGACTAAATGACTAAACAACAGCAATTTTCATTGGAGAAATGTTGGAAGGTATTAAGTTATCTGACTCCTGAGATGTCTGAAGGCAATCCTGAAGAGGAAAGGTTTTTTTAATGGGTTGGAAGCTGCCCAGAGTGTCTTGGGCAACCCAGTGAGATGGGCAGGGGAAATGTTGGAGGATATGCCTGCCAGATCTAGTCCAGCATCCTGTTCTCGCGATGGCCAGCCAGATGCCCTAAATGGGAAACCTGCAAGCAGAATTAGAGCACAAGAGCAATTCTCCTCTCCTGTGGTTTCCAGCAACTGATGTTCAGAAGCATCGCTCCCTCCAACCATGGAGGCAAACTATAGCCATTGTGAGTTGAGTCCAGCCCTTTTATTCCACCTAGTGTATTTTTCGCTCCATAAGACTCACTTTTTTCCTCCTAAAAATTAAGGGGAAATGTCTGTATGTCTTATGAAGCGAATGAGTGGTCCCTGGGGCCAAATTGCCCAGGGGCAAAAAGCAGAACGTGAGTTTATTTTTTTAGAAAGAGGAAAGTGGGTGTTGAGACAAAGCCACTAATGGGCAAGTGATTGGGGAATGAGATAAGGGACGCTAGAGATAAAGGAGGCTGCCTGGGAGGGGGGAGGTAAAGACAGCAAACTTGCAAGGAGAGGAGACAGGAAGACTAAAGCAATGAGGAGAGAAATTAGAAGAAAAGGAGGAGCAAAAAACTGCTCCAGCTAAGGAAAAGACACTCAGGCAAACAAGAGGGAAGGGGGTGTTGAAACAAAGCTACTGAGCAGCTGATCAGCAAGCGATCAGGAGGGAGATAAGGGATCCTAGCGATAAAGGAGGCTGCCTAGGAGGGGGGAGGTAAAAGGCCATGGATCCTCAGGATTTTTGCACTTGGTCACCCCAAATTCACCATCAGATCACAAAGCATGTCCATGGCTACAGCCTGCAGCAAAAAATTCACGCATTCCCCGGTTTCATGGGGCCACAATGGCGCAAAAACATGGTTACAAAGCACGGATCAACATGTATCCTCAAGATTTTTGCATTGGGCTACCCCAAACTCACTGTCAAATCACATATCATGGTCTGTGGCCACAGCATGAACCACAAAAATCATACATCCAGTGTTTCGTTCAGAATAATTTTTTTATTGTTTTCCTCCTCTAAAAACTAGGTACATCTTATGGTCAGGTGCGTCTTATGGAGCGAAAAATACGGTATATCCTCAGGAAGTCAAGATGGTAAACAAGTCACAATGCAAATATCAATGAACCTATATAATTCAATTGTGAAACCCCATCATAAAAAGCAATAAAATAAGAAGCACAGCAATAATGATATTCAAACTAGTATTTGTTGCTAGCCATAGATGTTCAAACATTTCTGCTAAACCTCTCATCTGCATCTAATTGTCTGTTTTCTGGAGATGTTGAAGAACACTGTCTGCAAATCACACATATTTAAGCACACACAAAAACCTTAGGGAACAGGTTTCGGAAACTGTAAAAAAACCAAAAACACACCCATTTATTTTTCAACAGAGATGAAAGCCATTTTCACAGCATCCAAGTAGAATCTGTGCACTTCAGCCAATATCCTGCCTATTTATAATATCTCAGCTAGAAGGAGATGGCGGGCAGGGGCAGGCATGAGGTTTCTTATTTATTTCATGAAATTATACGCTGATGAATTGTGGAGGGGAAACTTCAAAGCAGTTTACAAAAAAGACAAAATAAAATAAAATAAAATAAAATAAAAACCATGGAGAGACCTGGTCTGAACAAAGACATTGGATTCTTATCTCATTATACACGACTAAGCCATTTTTCACCTTCTCACCCCTTGCCTTTTCCTGTAAGACCTATTGCAGTCATTAAGAGTCGTCAACAGGCTCATCTCAGCTATCTGCCAATCTCCCATTCCCACCACCCTTCTGAGTAATACCCCTCCCCACCTTCTCACTATATAGAAGGATCTGGCAACTTCTGTTTCAGTGTATCTGAAGAAGTGTGCATGCACACGAAAGCTCATACCAAGAACTAACTTAGTTGGTCTTTAAGGTGCTACTGGAAGGATTTTTTTTATTTAAAATAAAATTGCCACTAAAAAATTTAGAGCCATAATTCAAAACTTACAAATAATAAAAATGTGATAGAACAGACTAAAAGAAATTAAAACACATAGAAACTTTCTAAGCATCTGGATTAGGTTTGTCCACCAAAAAGAATAAAGTGAAGGCGCCTGCCTGATATCATGAGGCATGAGGCAGTGAGTTCCAAAGTTCCAGTGCTGCCACACTAAAGATTGTTGCTGTTGTTGTTGTTGTTTAGTCATGTCCGACTCTTCGTGACCCCCTGGACCAGAGCACGCCAGGCACTCCTGTCTTCCACTGCCTCCTACAGTTTGGTCAAACTCATGCTGGTAGCTTCGAGAACACTGTCCCACCATCTCATCCTCTGTCGTCCCCTTCTCCTTGTGCCCTCCATCTTTCCCAACATCAGGGTCTTTTCCAGGGAGTCTTCTCTTCTCATGAGGTGGCCAAAGTCTTGGAGCCTCAGCTTCAGGATCTGTCCTTCCAGTGAGCACTCAGGGCTGATTTCCTTCAGAATGGAGAGGTTTGATCTTCTTGCAGTCCATGGGACTCTCAAGAGTCTCCTCCAACACCAGAATTCAAAAGCATCCATTCTTCGGCAATCAGCCTTCTTTATGGTCCAGCTCTCACTTCCATACATCACTACTGGGAAAACCATAGCTTGAACTATACGGACCTTTGTTGGCAAGGTGATGTCTCTGCTTTTTAAGATGCTGTCTAGGTTTGCCATTGCTTTTCTCCCAAGTAGCAGGCATCTTTTAATTTCGTGACTGCTGTCACCATTACGTTCTTACAAATGCAATGAAGGTATTACGTGGCAGCTGTAAAAGTGCCAATTCCGCTGACTGAAGCAGCTGAGAGGGCACATGTCGGGTAAGGAGGTCTTGCAGGTAAACTGGTCTCAAGTTCTTAAGGGCTTGGTATACTAATAGTAAAGCCTTGAACTCAGCCCAGTAGCAAATCAGCAACCATAGTAGATCTCTGAGCACAGGTGTTACAATTGTTTATTTTTATTTACTATATTTTAAAAGATTCTTTATTACAAAACCATTTACACAGAACGTAAACAAAACAAAAAAACAACAACATAGACAATGACTAACAACACCTCATTTGACATTACATACCCTTTAACTTCTGATTCACCTCATTGTGCTTTTTATACCTTATACTAGTCTATGCACACTTCATTTTTATGATTCTTTTCAGTTAATTATCAGGAAAAATGTTACTTTATGATTTCCTTGAACTTCAAGATTCAATCCAAATCTGTCTGGAGATTTGTGTTATTACAGTGCTTTTTAAGACATTAAGATGTTTGAAGACGGCTGTCTTGTCACCTACTCATAACAGTAGGCAGTCTGCCGTTTCACAAATCCCACCCATCTTGAAAAACCAACGAGCCCAAGAAGATCATGTCTACGTGCAACAATAGCTCTGCCATCTTGGAAACGGGCGGCACGCTCTTGACTTAGAAAGTGGTGCATTTTGCTGCAGGGTTTCTGGTCAATGTCTGCTCCAAAATGCCGTTCCAAATGCAATGGGAGGCACTGCCAATGTCTTTCCAGAGCTTTTCAGAGCTTGGAGTGGCAGCTGCCCCCATCCGTGCCACACTCGACAAGACAAGCACCATCTGTCAGTCCGTCTAAAACCAAACAGATGTGTTCTGTCAAGAAAACTCAACATACACGCGAGACAGCCAACCTTAGCACAGATATATCCCCCCCCCCCCATCTCAGACTGTCAGCATTTTTCTATTATTAAACTCCTGGCAATGAGGAGCTTTAAATCATTTGTACAAGGAATGTGCCACTGGATAAATGCATGATCGGAGGTCAAATTGATTGTTTTCTCCCTTCCCCTTCCTGCTTTCACATTAGAAAATGCATCCTTCATTGCATTATTTCACGGGAGCCAGAATTTGGAATCATCATTGCGCCTTTTGAGATTAGCAAGCAAAGAAGGATGGAGCGAATCATATGGCATTTGATTTATATTTCTTTTTTAATAAAATGTCCAAATGGAAGAAATGGGAAATGCATTCCAACTGGATGTTGGAGCTAACTTAAAATGTATATAAAAAGAAGAGAGGAAGAGCACCAGTCATGATGGGCAATGGTGTAATGGGGGGCAAGGGGGGCCGTGGCCCCGGGTGCAGAATACTGGGGGGGTGCAACCAGGCACCCCCACGCAGGTGCCAACTTCTGTGGGAATCCCCACCCTGGCAGAGCAGCCTAGGTCCACAGTGAGTGGGTGCAGATGGAGACAGGCAAGGGGCAACCGCAGCACGGAAGAGCCCAGTGCTCCTTTCTGTGGGCATTAGGGGGGTTTTGCCCCCCAAGGGCCGTGTTGGCCAGCCAGGCTCCCCACTGTATAGGTAGGCAGGCAGCGCAGCGTGGCCTCGCTTGGCTCCAGTGGGGAGGAGCACAGGCAGCGTCCGTGGCTTGCCTGCCCCGGGCACTGGCAACCCACAATACGCCACTGACAATGGGAAGATCAGGAGTTGCCTTGAATCAAACTACTGTTGCATTGAGCCCAGTGTTGTCCACTCTATCATGACCTGTTTTGGCTCTCCAGAGTTTTGCAGAGACATCCCTTCCCTTTGCCAGAAATGCCATGGACTGAACCTGTGACCTCTGCATGAAAAGTAGCCCCTCTACCACTGAGCCTTTGGATGGTACCATGTCCTGGTCCACATGCCACACAAGCCACTGAAGAGCTCCAGCTCCAGATGATTGCTGAGGTCCCACCAGAAAAAGCTCCTCTTGTGCAACACACATGGTCTCCTTTGCAGAACACAGAAGTTTGAACTCCACGACGAATCCCTGCAGCTACTTCTGATTCATTCCTACAGTTTGCCAGGCACTATTCCCCATTAAATGCGAAGATGTAGCTTCTGCCGTGAGCCTTGTAAAGGAGGAGAATGATGAAATATCACCGTCTCCTATTGAACTTTTGCAAATTGCCACGTCTGCGCTCCACTTCCGCGGCCTGAAACAGCAGGCTGCTTAGCTTGCGAGGCACCAAAGACTCCCATTTAGCATATTTTGCTTGGAAAAGAGAGGATTGTTTGCTAATGCTGATAGGCTGACACCCGCAGCCCGCTTCGTAACAGAGAAGAACATCTAGGAAGGGAAGAGGCCCCGGCACACCTTGCCCGTGTGGCAAATTACAGGTTTTACTGTAGACCCATTTGTAAATACTTGCAGGAGGCGGATGTAAATTTTTATTGTGCGGCAGGAAGAAACTTACTGGCCACCCACAGAGTCTGGAAAAATGTATAGGATGCAGCTCTTCATTTGAAAGAAGGCAGCAGAGTGATGAATATGCAAGGCCAGGATGGAAACCTGCCTTCGTACCTTATTTCATATGCTAATAGCTGTGAGATGCAGAGAAAAGAAGCCTTGGCCATCTACAGCTTAGAACAAAAAAATGGGAATATCAAATAGTTTGCAAGATAATCACCTGAGAGCAAGTCCCACAGTTGATAATAATGATAGTTTAAAGTAAAAGCCGGCATGATAGAAGGTTGCATGGAGAAGGGGGAGAGGGAAAGGTTTTTCTCCCTCTTCCATAACACTAGAATTTGTGGACATGCAATGAAGGTGAAGGTTGGAAGAGGCAGGACTTCAAGCAGTGGGAGAACTACCGTATTTTTCGGTCCATAAGATGCACTTTTTTCCTCCTAAAAAGTAAGGGGAAATGTCTGTGTGTCTTATGGAGTGAATGTGTGGTCCCTGGAGCCGAATTTTTGCCCAGGGGCAAAAAGCGGATCATGCTCTCTTTTTTGAAAGAGGGAAATGGGTGTTGAAACAAAGCCGCTGACGGGCAAGCGGTCGGGAGCAAGATAAGGGATGCTAGCAATAAAGGAGGCTGCCTGGGAGCAGGGAGGTAAAGACAGCAAACTTGCAAGGAGAGGAGACAGGAAGACTAAAGCAATGAGGAGAGAAATTAGAAGAAAAGGAGGAGCAAAAAACTGCTCCAGCTAAGGAAAGACACTAAGGCAAACAAGAGGGAAGGGGGTGTTGAAAGGAAGCAGCTGATTGGTGGGATCAGAAGAAAGATAAGGGACGCTAGCGGAGGCTGCCTGGGAGGGGGGAGGTAAAAGCCCATGGATCCTCAGGATTTTTGCATTGGGTCACCCCAAATTCACCATCAGATCACATAGCATGTCCATGGCTACAGCCTGCACCAAAAAAATCACGCACCCACTGCTGCGTGGGGCCGCAATAGCGCAAAAACGTGGCTACAGAGCACGGATCCACATGCAACCTCAGGATTTTTGAATTGGATCACCCCAAATTCACCGTCAAATCACATGTCTGTGGCCACAGCATGAACCACAAAAATCATACATCCACTGTTTCGTTCAGAATATATTTTTTTCCTTATTTTCCTCTAAAAACTACCGTATTTTTTGCTCTATAAGACTCACTTTTTCCCTCCTAAAAAGTAAGGGGAAATGTGTGTGCGTCTTATGGAGTGAATGCAGGCTGCGCAGCTATCACAGAAGCCAGAACAGCAAGAGGGACTGCTGCTTTCACTGCGCAGTGATCCCTCTTGCTGTTCTGGCTTCTGAGATTCAGAATATTTTTTTTCTTGTTTTCCTCCTCCAAAAACTAGGTGCGTCTTGTGGTCTGGTGCGTCTTATAGAGCGAAAAATACGGTAGGTGTGTCTTATGGTCAGGTGCATCTTATGGAGCGAAAAATACGGTGACTCCAACAGTCAGCAGGGCTGACCGCCAACCTGGTTGGCTTTGAAAGAGGATTAGGCAAATTTGTGGAGGAGAGGACTATTGGTGGCTCCTGGCCAACATGGCTCTGTTCTCCCTCCACAGTCAGAGGCAGCAAAGCTCCTGAAGACCAGTTGCTGGAAACCACAAGAGAGGCCTCTTGCGATGTTGTGCTTGTGAACTTCACACTGGCATTTGGTTGACCCCTGTGAGAAGAGGATGCTGGCCAGGGCCATAATAAATACCCACCCTGGACCCTCTCTCCTGAGACCCTCCGTCAAACTCTCCCATGGATCAGCGAGGGGGAAAGCAAGGAACCTTTTCTTCATAGATATATGGAAACACAACCCAGGGACTTCTTCGTCTGAGGTTCTGCAGGAGGAGATTCCCTCTGACCTTCTTCCCTGCAAGAGATGAAGCATCTCTCTTTCCTGTCTAGCTCCACATCCTCCAGGCCTTATCATCCAAAGGTTTGGCACTTAATATTGAGACGTTTCCTTCTGCTGTGCCTTAGGGCTCAGCTCTTCTTATAGCTTAACACACCGAGGAAGTATTTGGCTACCTGAAAGGCCTTCAAAGCAATTGTGCACAGCAATAACCCTCTGCTGCCCTGAGGTGAATGGAGCTTCAACTGCTCAGAACAAGGCAACTGAAGCGGAACAGGATCCTGGCACCTGATGAGCTTTCGGTGTCCATTCGCACACAGGGGGTGGATATTTGAGCTCCTTCAGACCTCCTGATCTGCCCCTTGTTCTAGGCAATGTGAATCCAGGAATGAGTCAATCAACATCCTGTCTTCCTAAAGAGACTTTGCAAACCCTTTTAAGAACAGAAGAGGAGCCCGCTGTGGATCAGGCCTATTATGGAACCTTCACTAGAGGCTTTTAAGCAGAGGTTTGGGTGGTCATCTGTCAAGGATGCTTCAGCTGTGTGATGGACTCAGGCTTGGACTCGGAACCAGAGGAGTCTCAGTGTGCACCGGACCCTTTGCCTCAGGAGGCATCTGAACCAAGTCTGGGGCCTGATCCTGAAGAGTCCCAGTCTGCACAGGTTCCCCTGCAACAAGCACCAGCTGGGCCGAATCAGGGGCCTCATCCTGCCCTGGCTCCAGATGCGGGGATGATCTTGTTGCCTCCAGCTGGGCCATCACTTACAGCTGCTCCACTACCAGTTGGGTCAGGGGAGGCTGAGGCGGCCTCTGGGTCTAGTAGCCCACCGATGTCTCCTGAGCTGCAGAGACTGAGGTCTGAGAGAAGGAGAGACCTGAGTACTCGCAGGAGGAGTGCTCGCCTTCGGGTGAGACAGGGAGGTGGGTCGCCGGGGGATTAGGATCGGCCGTTACCCCATCAGAGATAAAAAGCTGTCGGACCCCTCCCCAGGTTGCGGGAGCAACATTGCTGTATGCTAGATCCTGTCTGAGATCCTGCACCTGTCCTTGCCTGGTTTCCTGCCTCGTGTCCTGCCTTGGCCCTGTTGGACTGACTCCCAGCAGAACCTTTGGGTTCTGGACCGGTCCTGGACCGCGTTTCACGGGTTACCCCCAGGCCCAGAACAAGCTGTGATTCCTGCACAGCAGGGGGTTGGACTAGATGACCCTTGGTATCCCTTCCAGCTCTGCAATTCTATGACTCTATGACAAGAGCACGCTCCCCTCCTTCATTTTCCATCGACTGGGGTTCATAAGCATTGTTGCTTCCTACTTTGGAGCCAGAGCAGGGCCACCCTGCTTCGTCACCACTGAGAACTCTCTCCTCCATGAATTTGCCCAATACTATTTTAAAGCCACCCAGTGGCCACCACTGCCTCAAGTGGGAGGGAGTTCCACAGTTTAACTATGTGC
Source organism: Podarcis vaucheri (assembly GCF_965113315.1). NCBI lineage: Eukaryota > Metazoa > Chordata > Lepidosauria > Squamata > Lacertidae > Podarcis > Podarcis vaucheri. Next base: position 2,505,707 of record NC_138759.1, read on the forward strand.
CACATCAAGGAGGACTTTCTGGGAGTCTGTCCCGAATCTTCCGACATTCAGTTTGGTTGGACGACTGCGAGTTGTAGTGTTAAAGCCCAGTACTTCCAGACATGATTAACTTTCTCTGATAGCTGAAGTATCTGTGGCTAAGCAGCTTAATTTAATTAGATCATCTGCTCCAGATCATCTGCTTGACAGTATGGTGCAAACCATTGACGCGCCAGCCCTCTTGGGAGAGAGACTACAGGCTCTCCTTCATTAGACGCCATCGCCTAATGATCCAAACAAGGTGCAGAGACTAAGCAGGCTGGACTTCTGAGCTCAGGTCAGATGTTGGGATGCGACCATGTGCCAAAGTATGTCTGACATCTCCCTGCAGGCTGCATCTCTCACAGTGATGGATAACTTGGTGTGGCTCCTTTAGCCTCTGCAGATGTTCCCCTTTGATTCACACAGCTTTGCCCAATCTCCTTTCCCAGCAGTTAAGTAGCAAATCGGGAAGAACAAGACGCACGGGAGGAGAACCACAAATTCATTTATTACTGATTGCACCAAATATCAAAAACATTGATTTTGTTTGCTTCCTGCTCGCTTCCTTTCATGGAGTTCAACGCCAATGTCTTTAAAGGAGGATTAGACAACTTATTGGAGGAGAGTTACCAGGTGGAACAATAGATCTGGCTTTTCATCAAAAGGTCGGTAGTTCAAGCCTTCCCAGGGATGGCTGTGGACAGGATTCCTGCATCGCAGGGGTTTGGACTAGATAATCCTTAGGTTAACTTTCAACTCTACAGTTCTATGATTGGGCTATGAGTGGCTGCTGACCATGATGGCTATGTTCTAACAAGCTACGCTGATCCTTTCAAACTTCCTGCTCAATCATTATGATGGCGGCTAACAGATTGAGGCTGAATCCTGACAAGACAGAAGTATAGTTTTGGGAGGACAGAGGGTGGGTGGGTGTGGAAGACTCCTTAGTTCTGAATGGGGTAACTGTGCCCCTGAAGGACCAGGTGCGCAGCCTGGGAGTCATTTTGGACTCACAGCTCTCCATGGAGGCACAGGTCAATTCTGTGTCCAGGGTGGCTGTCTACCAGCTCCATCTGGTATGCAGGATGAGACCCTACCTGCCCACACACTGTCTCTCCAGAGTGATGCATGCTCTGGTCATCTCCCGCTTGGACTACTGCAATGCGCTCTATGTGGGGCTACCTTTGAAGGTGACCCGGAAACTACAAGTAATCCAGAATGCAGCAGCTAGACTGGTGACTGGGAGTGGCTGCTGAGACCACATAACACCGGTCTTGAAAGACCTATATTGGCTCCCAGTACGTTTCTGAGCACAGTTCAAAGTGTTGGTGCTGACCTTGAAAGCCCTAAATGGCCTCGGCCTATTATTATTATTATTATTATTATTATTATTATTACTACTACTACTACTACTACTACTATTACCCATGAGGTCCCTTTCAACATGGCAATTGTATGATCCCAATATTGGAGGTTAAAAAGGGGACAGAGTACCACTCTATTCTGCCTTGTCCTGGCCACCTAATCTGGATTCCTGTGTCCAGTTATGAGTGCCACAATTTAAGAAGGATGTTGAGAAGCTGGAACGTGTACAGAGGAGGGCAGCTAAGATGATCAAGGGTCTGGAAACCAAGCCTGATGAGGAATGGTTGAGGGAGTTGGGCATGTTTAGCCTGGAAAAGAGGAGGCTGAGAGGAGATATGATAGCCATCTTCAAAAATCTGAAGGGCTGTCACATGGAAGATGGAGAAAGCTTGTTTTCCCCTGTTCTGGAGGGTTGTTACAAGAAAGGAGTTCCAGCTCTACAATTCTATGATTCCGAATTATAGACATGCCTGTGGATTTTGTTTCCTTTTCCTTTTAAATTGAGTGGGGGGGGCAAAGGTTTTGTGGATGTGTGTGTCTGTTTGGAATTGCTTTTTGGAAGTTGAACCCTCGGCAGTTCTTTGGCACAAATAAAGGGGTAGCGAAATGCTTGCATTCAAAATGAGAGGCTTAAAAAGCCCCCGGGCAAGTTAATGGCTGCATTATGCAGAAAAGAAGGTATGCTGTTAAAAGTAAAATTGCTGGAGCCGTCTTATGAGAAGAGCATTCTGGAAATCGCCATCATAACAGATCCGAGTAAATGTGTCATTATCGCGAAGGCAAGGAAGAGGGGATGCTGTAAAGGCATCTCTTTTGGGGGCTCACCCACCAAGTGATCAAAGGCAGCCATTAATCCCCCTAATTTGTTCCTCTGGGATGTGAAGAGGTTTTTATCGCTTCACATTTAGCACTTTTCATATGAAATAATCAATACTAATTCTATGATTAAATAATTCCTTTGAATGGCTGTTTTATTTATTTTGTATTTTTGTCAATGCAGGCAGGGGAAACAACCTTTTCCCTTCTTGCTTTCAAAATACAGCAGATAGATTCTTTCTCCTTAATGGATCAGGACTTCCCAGGACAACTTCCAGATATATTTTTATTAACGTGACTAGTGAATGTTTGCTTACTCGCTTACCTACTTATTTATTACCTGCCCTTCTCACCAAATCATAGAATAGAATCATAGAATCATAGAATCATAGAGTTGGAAGAGACCACAAGGGCCATCGAGTCCAACCCCCTGCCAAGCAGGAAACACCATCAGAGCACTCCTGACATATGGTTGTCAAGCCTCTGCTTAAAGACCTCCAAAGTAGGAGACTCCACCACACTCCTTGGCAGCAAATTCCACTGTCGAACAGCTCTTACTGTCAGGAAGTTCTTCCTAATGTTTAGGTGGAATCTTCTTTCTTGTAGTTTGGATCCATTGCTCCGTGTCCGCTTCTCTGGAGCAGTAGAAAACAACCTTTCTCCCTCCTCTATGTGACATCCTTTTATATATTTGAACATGGCTATCATATCACCCCTTAACCTCCTCTTCTCCAGGCTAAACATGCCCAGCTCCCTTAGCCGTTCCTCATAAGGCATCGTTTCCAGGCCTTTGACCATTTTGGTTGCCCTCTTCTGGACACGTTCCAGTTTGTCAGTGTCCTTCTTGAATTGTGGTGCCCAGAACTGGACACAGTACTCCAGGTGTGGTCTGACCAGAGCAGAATACAGTGGCACTATTACTTCCCTTGATCTAGATGCTATACTCCTATTGATGCAGCCCAGAATTGCATTGGCTTTTTTAGCTGCCGCGTCACACTGTTGGCTCATGTCAAGTTTGTGGTCAACCAAGACTCCTAGATCCTTTTCACATGTACTGCTCTCAAGCCAGGTGTCACCCATCTTGTATTTGTGCCTCTCATTTTTTTTGCCCAAGTGCAATACTTTACATTTCTCCTTGTTAAAATTCATCTTGTTTGTTTCTGCCCAGTTCTCTAATCTGTCAAGGTCGTTTTGAAGTGTGATCCTGTCCTCTGGGGTGTTAGCCACCCCTCCCAGTTTGGTGTCATCTGCAAATTTGATCAGGATGCCCTTGAGTCCATCATCCAAGTCGTTGATAAAGATGTTGAATAAGACCGGGCCCAAGACAGAACCCTGTGGCACCCCACTAGTCACTCTTCTCCAGGATGAAGAGGAACCATTGATGAGCACCCTTTGGGTTCGGTCAGTCAGCCAGTTACAAATCCACTGAGTGGTAGCATAGTCAAGACCGCATTTTACCAGCTTCTTTACAAGAATATCATGGGGCACCTTGTCAAATGCTTTGCTGAAATCAAGGTAGGCTACATCCACTGCGTTCCCTTCATCTACCAGGCTTGTAATTCTGTCAAAAAACGAGATCAGGTTAGTCTGACATGACTTATTTTTCAGAAATCCATGCTGACTATTGGTGATCACAGCATTCCTTTCTAGGTGCTCACAGACTGTTTGCTTAATGATCTGCTCCAGAATCTTCCCTGCTATTGATGTCAGACTGAATGGACGGTAATTATTTGGGTCCTCTCTTTTCCCCTTTTTGAAAATAGGAACAACATTTGCCCTCCTCCAGTCTGCCGGGACTTCGCCTGTTCTCCAGGAATTCTCAAAGATGACTGCCAGTGGTTCTGAGATCACATCTGCCAGTTCTTTTAATACTCTTGGATGCAGTTCATCTGGCCCTGGAGACTTGAATACATCTAATCTAGCCAAATATTCTTGTACTATCTCCTTAGTTATTCTGGGCTGTGTTTCCTTTGCTGAATCATTTGCTTCAAATTCTTCAGGTCGGGCATTGTCTTCTTTATCGGAGAAGACTGAGGCAAAGAAGGCATTGAGGAGTTCAGCCCTTTCTGTGTCCCCTGTTTGCATTTCACCATCTTCTCCTCTGAGTGACCCCACTGTTTCTTTGTTCTTCCTTTTGCTACGAACATACCCATAAAAGCCTTTTTTGTTGCTTTTAACCTCTCTAGCAAGCCTGAGTTCATTCTGTGCTTTAGCTTTTCTGACTTTGTGTCTACACGTGCTGGCTATTTGTTTGAATTCCTCTTTGGTGGTTTCCCCCCTTTTCCATTTTTTGTACACATCCTTTTTTAATCTTAATTCAGTTAAAAGTTCTTTAGATAGCCACCCTGGTTTCTTTAGGCACCTTCCATGTTTTCGTCTCATTGGTATTGCCTGACGTTGTGCTTTTACTATCTCCGTCTTAACAAACTCCCAGCCATCATGAACTCCCTTTCCTTTTAGTATTGCTGTCCATGGGATCTCACCCAGCACTTCCCTAAGTTTTATGAAGTCGGCTTTCTTAAAGTCAAGAAATTGAGTCCTAGTATGCTTGGCTGCTCCTTTCCGCTGTATAGTAAACTTCAGAAGAGCATGATCACTCGCGCCTAATGATCCTTCCACATCTACCCCACTAACCAGGTCATCAACATTGGTTAGGACCAGATCTAAAATGGCTGTTCCTCTTGTTGCTTCTCCCACTTTCTGGACAATGAAGTTGTCTGCAAGGCCAGTGAGGAATCTGTTTGACCTTATGCTCTTGGCTGAGTTTGACGTCCAACAAATATCCGGGTAATTGAAGTCCCCCATTACTACTATCTCCCTTCCTTTTGCATGCTTGGCCATCTGTTCCAGGAAGGCATCATCTATGTCCTCCGTTTGGCTTGGGGATCTATAGTAAACTCCCACAATGAGGTCTCTGTTATTCTTCTCTCCCTTAATTTTGACCCAAATGCTCTCACTTTGGCTTTGAGGTTCTAAATCTTGGATCTCTTCACAGGTATACACATCCTTGACATATAACGCCACTCCTCCTCCTTTTTTGTCTGGTCTGTTTCTCTGAAATAGATTGTATCCCCCCATTATTACATTCCAATCGTGGGACTTATCCCACCAGGTTTCAGTGATGCCTATTATGTCATATTTAGTTTGCTGTACCAAGAGCTCAAGCTCATCTTGTTTATTTCCCATGCTTTGCGCATTAGTGTACAGACATTGAAGTCCATTAATCATTCCCCCGTGTCTCTTATTTAAGGATTTTTTCCTCCCTCCACTAGGTCCGCGTGCTGTTTGCTCCATTTGGGCTATGACATTTGGATGATCATCTTCATTAATTGATAGACTCCTACCTTCAGGAGCACTGTCTCCCTCCCCCACATTAGTCAGTTTAAAGCCCTCCTGAGTGCGGGCTTTAAATCTCCCAGTGCGGGCTTTAAATCTCCCAGTGCGGGTCACAACATTAAAACACAATGTTGAAATCAACTACAAGCAACTTCAAGAGAACTACAAAAAAACCTACAAGATGGCTTTGCCCTACACATGCCCATGCAACCAGTTGCCGCATAATTCCTGTTACACATCTGTAAGAACTTGACTGCTTACTGTGGCCTTCACCTGAACACTGGAACTTTCTGCTGCAGATATTCATATTGTGCAGCTTGAAATGACTGGATGCATAAGAACTGACTCCGTTTGGAAATAAAACATTGTCAAGGCCCATCCGTCTAATTAAAGCTTTACTTGCAGAACTTTCTTCAAAACCAAAAAAAGGCAGTAGATGATAGTTCCAGTCAATACTTAGCACCTTAGAAGTAAAATAATAATAATAAAAAAAAAAAATCAAAAGTTCTCTTTCCTTCCAGCTTCCATTTGCCTGCAGCTTTTTCCCTGGATATCCATTTATACATCCTTCCTTCCACAAAGCCTGGGAACAAAAACTGAAGGCAACTCCCTTTCAAAATGGAGATTTGCAACCAAATACCTTTGTCACCTGATCTAAGGTTAAACACTCATGTGTTAGCTAGCAGAAAACAACAATAGTTAATTAACAACCAGTCAAAGATCTCAGAGACCATTTAGTATACTTCAGTTGAATTTTCCAATGTTAAACCTTTCAGCAACAAACAGAGGCATTTTCCATTCCAGTGTTAATTAAACAATTACACTTAGCACTTCCTGCCTATTGATATCACGTAGGTGCTGAATTCTGGTGCTGCAGAAGACTCTTGAGAGTCCCACAGACTGCAAGAAGATCAAACCTCTCCATTCTGAAGGAAATCAGCCCTGAGTGCTCACTGGAAGGACAGATCCTGAAGCTGAGGCTCCAATACTTTGGCCACCTCATGAGAAGAGAAGACTCCCTGGAAAAGACCCTGATGTTGGGAAAGATGGAGGGCACAAGGAGAAGGGGACGACAGAGGACAAGATGGTGGGACAGTGTTCTCAAAGCTACCAGCATGAGTTTGACCAAACTGTGGGAGGCAGTGGAAGGCAGGAGGGCCTGGCGTGCTCTGGTCCAGGGGGTCACGAAGAGTCGGACACGTCTAAACAACAACAACAGCTGCTGCACTGTATTCTTTTTTGACACCTGATGCTGATGCAACATTTAATTTGTTTTGGAATTTTAACTTATTGCAAGTTGTAATGTATTGCAATTTCCCCCCTGATTCTATGGTTTTATATTTTCGTAAAGCACTTTGAGATTTTTTATATATATAATGAAGCAGTGCATAGATTTTATAAAACAAACAAACAAACTTGGAACCATGCAAATAAGGTGGGTCCTAAAAACGTACACCTTGAGTGTCAAAAGGCACAGGTAGGGAGTTGTGTCTTCCATATCCCCTGGAGGTTGTACAAATAAGGTGCTGGGTGCACCTCTTTGGAGCCACCACAAAGAAGGCCCTCTCCCAAGCCATTGCCACCCCCAGCCTCTGAGGACAGAGGAGCCACCAAACCGCCCATTACACAATGACCAGGCCTCTAAATTGTACAGAGAGCCTATGGTGAGTATAGCAGGCCAGGCTAATGCTGAAATCCAGGGACAAATCTGCAGGTGGAAAACTTCATAAGCAACCTGACCTAGCCTTCCGTTCAGCCCAGGGAAATGCCCACCAAGCCTCCATAATCAGTTAAAAATGACAAAAAATTCTTATGTTAGGAAAACAATCTTCAAGAAACAGATAAAAGTTCCTGGAAGCTTTAAAGAGGGTTCCATAATTTTCTTTAGTCATCATCATCCAAACTTTTATTGGCATCACATACAAACATCCATAGTAAATCAATACAGAATTACCACCTCCCCAAACGTCACAGAACATTTGTCAAATGAAGAGAGGCAAAAAAGTCTAACGTTACATCTCTAGGTCTCCAGGGAGATCAGACGTCTGCAATGTGTTTCTGCGACAAAAAACCAAATGAAGATATTTAGCCACTAACTTGGTGAGCTCCTGATCATTCCCCAATAAAAGGAAATGTATGACCTCCAACTCTGGTTCCATTTGGGATGAAGAGTTGATCTAGAAACTGCTGGCGGAGATCAGAATATAGTTTACATTTAAGGACCATGTGAATAAGAGTTTCCAGCAGGTGGTCTTGACATGGGCAAATTCTTTAAACCTGGCCAGCGAAAATGCCCTTCTTTCTTGGGGGAAGAAACAGAAATTCAAGATAATTATCATTAGTTTCATGTGCCCAAGAAATTTGAAAGTAAAGAGGGGAACCTGTCTTCTCTGCTGCTGGGATGCAGAGTTGATCTAGAAAAGCCACTTCCGAGCTAGAGAGGATGTGGGGTTGCGGGCTTCACACCCTCTCCACATACGCGGGGGTTGGCTCCCAGGCTCCGTGCGATTGAGGGAATCCCCAGCCGCGTCACCCCCCTAGCCAGCCAATTGGCTGGCCTGGGGGGCGTGGCTTGCGCTATTTAACGTAGGTTCTCTCTCTTTTGCCACCGCAGCTCCTCCGGTTTCCCACCCTCCCGCCCTTTAGGTTTTCCTTTGGACCTTGCTATGGACCTCAGTTGGTCGCCGTTGAGGGGCCTGTTAGGAATTTTTCCACTTGGCAAATTGGCACCAGCCACTTGCTTTTTTGCCTACCTCGTAGCAAATCGTCACAACTTTCTGGGTATTGGCGGTTAGGCATTGGTATTGTTCCGTAGATGGAAGAGGGCAGGAAGCGCCATCACCTGCCCCACATATTGAAGGGTAGTCCGGTAAAGGATTCTGGGGGGTGCGGCCCTGTCTGAAGCCTATGGAGGTGAGGGCCTAGGGCACGCCCCCAAGCGGTGACCCCGGTGGAGTTCCTAGTTGATGTGCATCAGCAGGACTCCCCCTACTGGTGGTTAACCCTTCCCAGACTTCAAGCAAACAGGCCGGATAGTTGGTTAGGACCAATGCCTAAGCCACTACCACTCATCACCTGTAACAAATAAAGTTGCGGCCATTTTAGCCCATTAACCTAAATAATTGTGTCATGTGTCTTTATTTCCACCAGGGGGAGAAATTAGAAACAGAACTGTTAGAACCCAATACTAAGAATTTGTCAAGAATGTACAACTTGTTGCTGAAATGGAATACACAAGATGAAACAGTCAAGTCAGCTATGATTATGTGGGCACAAGACATTGGTCATAACATTATGTTTGCTGACTGGGAACAGTTGTGGACCACCGGTATAAAATTTATGGCATGTAATGCCTTAAGAGAGAATATTATGAAAATGATATATAGGTGGTACATGACCCCAGTCAAGCTAGCAAAAATTTACCATTTGTCTGATAATAAGTGTTGGAAATGTAAAGAAACTGAAGGTACATTCTTTCACCTTTGGTGGACGTGCCCAAAGATTAAGGTCTTCTGGGAAATGATATATAATGACATGAAAAAGGTACTTAAATGTACTTTCCCTAAGAAACCAGAGGCCTTTCTCTTGAGCATTGTCAGCCAATTGGTGTCAAAGAAAGATAGAACTTTTTTTTATGTATGCTACAACAGCAGCAAGAATACTCATCACAAAGTATTGGAAGACACAAGACCTACCCACTCTGGAATAATGGCAGATGAAGGTGATAGACTATATGGGACTGGCTGAAATGACTCGCAGAATCCGAGACCAGGGAAAAGAGACGGCGGAAGAAGATTGGATGAAATTTAAAATTTATCTTAAGAAATATTGTAAAATTAATGAGTGCTAAAATGTTGTGGTTATAAAAAATAGGGGATTACAGCTGTAAAAGATTAAGTAAAAGAAAAGAATAAGGAAAAATTAGATAAAATTAAGGGGGAGGATTTGCTGAAACAAATTTGGGAATTGGGATGCAGAAAGGGGAGGTATGGGGAAGTCGGTGAAGTAAGTTTTAAGAAAAAAAGGATTCGAAATTATACATGTTTGTTTTTGTGTGTCTATGTTTGTAATGTGTATTGTGTGTGTTTTTATAATTTGTGAAAATCCAATAAACATTTATAAAAAAAACCAAAACAAATAAAGTTGTGGCCATTTTAGCCCATTAACCTAAATAATTGTGTCACGTGTCTTTATTTCCACCAGGGGGAGGTGGGAACTCGCCACGCAACTGCTGGTGGAGATCAGCATATAGTTTACATTTAAAGACCATATGAATAAAAGTTTCCAGCAGGTGGTCTTGACATGGGCAAATTCTTTCTCCTTCCACCATTCCAGAGAACCTGCTCCAAAGGAGCCTTGATGGGTTTGAATTAAACTTGGCCAACAAAAATTCCCTTCTTTCTTGGGGGATAACCAGAAATCCAAGATAATTATCATTAGTTTCATGTGCCCAGGAAAGTTGAAAGTAAAGAGGGGAACATGTTTTCTCTGCTGCTGCTGTTCATTCCTGGCATTCAGTGTCCCACAAAATTTTCTTTAGTGTGCAGGAGTGGCACTCTAGGTTTGACTGGTGTCAGCTGGAGGTGCAAATAAAGGGAGGAATTTGCAGGCTGCAATTTCTGCAAGAGGAAAGCACACACACACGCTGTCAGCACGGACGCTGACAACAAGGTTGGAAGTAAGACAATGTGTGCTGCTGATACTATGAGTTTTGCTGTGTCAGGATTGTTGATTACTGGACTGAGATTATACCGCGCAGGAGAGATAAAGAAGGAATGTTAATAGTTTGTATATAATGGTAACAGAAATGCTCGTGCAACCAGTCAAGCAATAAAGAAGCTCTTGACTGAGAATTTGAGTATGACTCCTGTTCTTGTCCTCTGCCTCCAGGGAAAACTCTGCTACAAACCGTAAGAAGTGGTTTTACCGAGGTGCCACCACACAAGCAGAAAAGCACAGTGGAAGTGTGTGAGTGGTAACCTCTAATATCTTATACACCAAAGAAAAGGGCATTCATTGCGTTCTGCTTGCCTGCCAACCCCAGGTTACATGCTGACAAGTCCACATCTATGGAAAGTCATTGGTGGGAGGTGCAGGGCTGAATATTGTGGAGGAGGAGGAGGAGTTTGGACTTGATATCCCACCTTTCACTCCCTTTAAGGAGTCTCAATGTGGCTACCATTCTCCTTTCCCTTCCTCCCCTACAACAAACACTCTGTGAGGTGAGTGGGGCTGAGAGACTTCAAGAAGTGTGACTGGCCCAAGGTCACCCAGCAGCTGCATGTGGAGGAGCGGGAAAGCGAACCCAGTTCACCAGATTACGAATCTACTGCTCTTAACCACGACACCACACTGGGTAGCAGAGAGACACAAAGCCAAGGGTCTGAGGGTCTAAAATTGTCTAATCCTCTTTTAAAGCCATCTAGGTTGTTGGCCATCACTGCCTCCTGTGGGAGGGAGTTCCAAAGTTTAACTCTGCGCTGCTTGAAGAAAGACCTTTTATTCTTCTTCTTCTTATTTTACTCTTCTTATTTTACTCTTCTTATTATTATTATTTCTCCTGAATCTTCCAGCATTGAACTTCATTGGATGCCAAGCAACAGCAAAGAAGAAGAGGAGTTTGGATTTGATATCCCGTTTTATCACTACCTGAAGGAGTCTCAAAGCGGCTAACATTCTCGTTTCCCTTCCTCCCCCACAACAAACACTCTGTGAGGTGAGTGGGGCTGAGAGACTTCAAAGACGTGTGACTGGCCCAAGGTCACCCAGCAGCTGCATGTGGAGGAGCGGAGACACGAACCCGGTTCCCCAGATTACGAGTCTACCACTCTTAATCACTACACCACACTGGCTCCCGTAATGCTGCTTTTGTTGAGGGGCAATGGCTCACTTTTGCAAATTGCGACCCAGAGGAAGAGGTTTTCTCACTCCGCTGCTGAGAGGCTTGCAATCAGCTCTCCATCCTCGGGGCTCCAGGGAGCGTTTCTGTGCTGGTCCCGGGGGCTAACCGAGAGGCGAGGTCCCAGTCCAGTCCAAGGTTGAGGGTGCAGTATGGAGGCTGTCTGTCAAAGCTGAAGCTGGGTCCAAGGCAGGGAGTCGAGTGAGGTCAGGAACTCTGGCAGAAGAGCAGGACAGGGTGCAGACAGGAACAGGCTACCAACAATGTTGCTCCCGCAACCTGGGACTGGGGCTGGCTGGCTTTTATCTGTCCCGAGGCATAGGGCGGCCCCGATCCTCTGGTGACTCTCCTCTCCTGGCCTGGAGGCGAGCACTCCTCCTGCGGGAACTTAGTTCCCTCCGTCTCTCTGCCCTGAGCCTCTGCAGCTCAGGAGAGGCTGGAGGGTCACCGGACCCAGAGGCAACCTCCTCTTCCCCTGACGGGGCTGAGAGTGGAGCACCTGCAGGCAATGGGTCCTCCATCACCTCAGGAGCCAGAGCAGACTCAGCTGGTGCCTGCACCTGAGGACCCAGCACAGGTGAGGACCCTTCAGGCTCAGGCCCCAGCCCCGGCTCAGCTGGTTCTGGAGGCAGGGACTCCTGTGCAGGCTGGGATTCCTCAGGTTCAGCCTCCGAGTCCGAATCCCAGGCCATCACAGTTTCTCTACATCCTGGCCCTGCAAGTAGGAAGCTCCTTGAGCCTCTGAAAGCCTTTCTTCCCAAGCGAAATAATCCGAGAGGTATCGAAGCAGGATCATGCATCGAGCTGTATGCCAGGGGTGAACCACTGACCTGCCTGACAGCTCCGTAACTCGAACTCATATCCTTGGAGACAAGAGAGTGTCAAAGACTACACCACTAGGCTGGGGCTGAGCTATCCCAGCCATTCTCCCTACAGCAGCCTTGGCACTGTTTTTGGCCCCTTCTCCCCCTCCCCCCACCTTCAAATTAAATCCAGTTAACTGAGCATCCAGGAACACGCTCTCTGAATGTTTTCTTTCCTCCCACTATACTGTCCTTTGCGCACAGACACTATTGATTTCTTGCAATACAATAGCGTTTACTTAAACTAGCTCCCATGGTGAAAACCCCACAGCATTAGTTAAACAAGAAGCGGGGTAGATTCCAGCACAACGTTTTATGTGCACTGGGCCATGGCGGCAATTTTTCTCCATGGCTAAATACACAAAACGTTCAGTAAAAAAGAAAAAAAAAAGGAGGTTATCCCTCTCTCAGATTACTAGGGATATCAATGAAGCTGGATGTTGGAAGATTCAGGCCAGATAATGGGAAGTCCTTTGTGCATACATAGTCAACTTAATGTAGTAGATAGGTAGCCGTGTTGGTCTGTCATAGTCAAAATGAAAAAAATTCCTTCCAGTAGCACCTTAAAGACCAACTAAGTTAGTTCTTGGTATGAGCTTTCGTGTGCATGCACACGAAAGCTCATACCAAGAACTAACTTAGTTGGTCTTTAAGGTGCTACTGGAAGGAATTTTTTTTATATAGTCAACTTAAGTTCAGTTAACTATGGAACTCCCTGCCACAGAAATCCACCAACCTGGATGGCCTTCAAAGAGGATTAAACAAATTCACGAAGGAAGTTAAGGCTATAGATCAGGTGTCAGCAAACTTTTTCAGCAGGGGGGCAGTCCATTCTCCCTCAGACCTTGGGGTGGGGGCTGGACTATATGGGGGGGAATGAACAAATTCCTATGGCCCACAAATAACCCAGAGATGCATTTTAAATAAAAGCACACATTCTACTCATGTAAAAACAAACTGATTCCCGGACGGCCATGGGCCGGTTTGAGAAGGCGATTGGGCCGGATCCAGCCCCCAGGCTTTAGTTTGCCTACCCATGCTATAGATGACTACTGTCTTGCCAGAGTGGTGCATGCTCTAGTTATCTCCCACTTGGACTACTGCAATGCGCTCTACGTGGGGCTACCTTTGAAGGTGACTCGGAAACTACAACTAATCCAGAATGCGGCAGCTAGACTGGTGACTGGGGGCGGCCACTGAGACCACATAACACCGGTCTTGAAAGACCTACATTGGCTCCCAGTACGTTTCCGAGCATGATTCAAAGTGTTGGTGCTGACCTTGAAAGCCCTAAATGGCCTCGGTCCAGTATACCTGAAGGAGCATCTCCACCCCCATCATTCAGCCCGGACACTGAGGTCCAGCTCCAAGGGCCTTCTGGCGGTTCCCTCATTGCGAGAAGCAAAGCTACAGGGAACCAGGCAGAGGGTCTTCTCGGTGGTGGCACCCACCCTGTGGAACGCCCTCCCACCAGATGTCAAAGAGAACCACAACTACCTGACATTTAGAAGACATCTGAAGGCAGCCCTGCTCAGGGAAGTTTTTAATGTGTGACATTTTAGTGTATTTTACATCTTTGTTGGAAGCTGCCCAGAGTGGCTGGGGAAACCCAGCCAGATGGGCGGGGTACAAATAATAAATTATTATTATTATTATTATTATTATTATTATTATTATTATTATTAGACTAGCCACAGTGGCTATGCTCTACCATACCCTCCAACATTTTTGTCCACAAAACTGGGAAGTCAGGAGAGGCACACCTTCCAGTTCAGAGTTCTTGCACAAGTCAGCAGGGTCTGATAGGCACTCTCATCAGCAGGTGCGCCAGAGCTCTGGCATGACCCTGATGGCTCACGCTGGACCAAAAAACCAGAGATGCAAACGGAAGCTGGGATTGGGTTCAGTGATTCCGGGATGTCGCACATAAAACGGGACAGTTGTGGAATATGTGCTCTGCATCCCTGGAAACTGCAAGAGGGGAGAGTGATGCTCCTTTGTTCGAATCCTGCTTGCAGATGCTTCTGTGTTCGAATCCTGCTTGAAGGCTGGTTGGCCCCTATGTGAACAAGAAGCTGAGCTAGATGGGTCTCTGGCCTGATCCAGCCGCGCTGTCCTTCTGCAACAGAACATGGGACTTCCTGCATCTGAACTACATGTTGGAAATGCTCAAGGATGTGTCAGTCTAAGAATCCCTGCTCAGGTCTCTCTCTCTCCCCCCTGTGAATAACATTTGCACTTTGATGATCTCCTCAGGGGTTCAACTTACTCTTTTGGGGTGGTTCCTGCCAATTTCCTTGATTTATTTATTTTTTTAGGTGGGAAAGAAGCTTTTTCTGGTAATTGGGTATTTACCTCATCAGCATAATGATCCTCAATTATGCAATTAGTTTTCATATGTGTAATCATTTGAACATGTCATTATGCCTAATTGCGCCTTTAAAAAAAAGGTATAAATCTCCATCCTTTGATTGACAATTGCGTGGATGCAGTAAGGGAAGCCCAGGGAAGAGAAGGAGGCCTTCTGTCTTTAAAGATATATTTTAAACTTTCTTTACAAAAACAACATCCTACTAAGATGGAGAAGTTTCTGGTGTCCTCTCCTGGTTTTCGTTTGCCTTTGTTTTGAAACCATTGTGGGTATTTTGGGTATTTGTATTTTCAGTCTGGAAGATGCTCTGAGTCTCCTCCAGTTCTTTGGCTCCTGTGCCCAGTGAGGATTGGAGGACTTTGCTTGTCTGACAAGGTTTTTTTTTTGTAAGATGGTGGTCTTAGCTGGCCACACGAGTGTCTTCATCAGCATCCCAAAAGGGTGAGCCAGGTTGCAAGAGGTACAACTACCGTATTGGCCCGAATATAAGCCTCACTCTTCTTTTCCCCCAAATTCTGACCGTGGAAATTTAAAGTGCGGCTTATATTCGCAACCTTACAGTATGCAGCCTGGAGCGTGGGGCAAACAGCGCCAGGAGCGTGGCAAAGCGCCGCCCGCGCTGCATGTGATCCCCCGTCCTCTGCCCCAAGGCCGGGAAGGGAGAGAGCGAGAGAGCACAGCCCCCCCATATTTAGCCAGGAGCAGCCGGGAATGGAGCAGCTTATATTGGGGTATTTTTTTCTTCCCTCCAATTTTAAAGGTGTGGCTTATATCCGGGTGCAGCTTATATTCGGGCCAATACGGTAAGCGGTGGAAGACACAGAGCGGAAGCTGCAGACACAGAGACCTGCTTGCTCCGTGCGGGATCCAAAACTGCGACTAACAGAGAAGCAAGATCTGCTGGCGTGTTGATGCTGTGAGCCCCAGCATCCTATGCTCAGGTTGTATATACAGTGGTACCTACGGTTACATACTTAATTCGTTCCGGAGGTCCATTCTTAACCTGAAACTGTTCTTAACCTGAAGCAGCACTTTAGCTAATGGGGCCTCCCGCTGCCGCCGCACGATTTCTGTTCTCATCCTGAAGCAAAGTTCTTAACCCGAGGTTCTATTTCTGGGTTAGCGGAGTCTGTAACCTGAAGCGTATGTAACCTGAAGCATATGTAACCCGAGGTACCACTGTATGCTTATATAAAAGCATATACAGTCATACCTCGTGTTGCGTTTGCTTCAGGTTGAGCGTTTTCAGGTTGCGTCCCACGGCGACCCAGATGTAACCGGAAAGGGTTACATCTGGGTTTTGCTGCTCGCGCATGCGCAGACACTCAAAATGATGTCATGCGCATGCGCAGAAGCAGAAAATCATGACCTGTGCAGGCGCAGACGTGGGTTGCGTTCTGCTCAGGTTGCGAACAGGGCTCCGGAACGGGTCCCGTTTGCAACCAGAGGTACCACTGTATCTTAAAGGCACCACATTCTCCACTGGACTTCATTCCAAAGAAACAGAACTCTGGGCAAGGGCCTGGCTGGCACCCCCAGAGTCTCTTGCCGCTTGGAGTTTGGGGTGGCATGCTTGGGTTTCTTGTGGGGTGGCAATGGCGATGAGGCCATGGCGCATCTCTGCAGTCCTGTGAGCCTCAGCCAGCATTCCAAAATGGTAAAGACGAGATGCAGGTTTGCTGCCTCGTTGAGAAAAGAGGCCACAGACACAGCTATTTTTGATTTTGTGCAATCTGCTTCTCCCCTCATCACAGCAAGGATTGCTAAAGTGGGCATTGTTATTTTGCAAGCCAAATTTGCAACAAAAAAAGAAAATAAGAGGACCTCTTTAAAATTATATTTACAGCTTCCTTTGATCACAATTAAGTGAAACATAAAAGGCTCCTTTCATGTCTAAGCAGAGACAGGAAGTGCAGTTTTAATTGACAGAAATGCTGATAATTACACTTCATTATTGCCTGCAAGGGGGATAGTGCTTACTCAGAACACTCCTGTCCTGATTTAACGCTCCAGGCCTAGATTACGAAAATTCATAATTTGTGAGGCAGCTCTTGGAGTCAAAATTCCAAAGCTTTAGGTAGAACGTGGAGGTAGAAATAACAGTCTTGCAGGATCTTAAGGATGAAAAAATTGATTATGGTAGAGGCTTTTGCAGCCTGCAGTCCACTTCATTGAACATATGGTGTGTTGTCTTGAATTGCAGGTTCAATGTGTTCAGTCTGCCTGGGTGCAAATCTCTATGGTTGTGTAGTCATTCACATGTGACATTCAATGAGTCTGTCTACCTGCGTATGTAATAGCTGCGCTGCCCAAATCAACCAATGTAACTCTTTCACAAAAACACTTGCACATGTGTAGAGGCAGTTTGTGCCTGGGTTCAAGGTAACATGTGGAAATGTAAAGAAAAGGAAGGGACTTTTTACCATATGTGGTGGGAATGCAGAGAAATTAAAAAAAATTGGGAAATGATATATAATGAGTTGAAGAAAATGTTTAAAATAGCATTTATAAAAAAAACAACCAGAAGCATTTTTGTTAGGGATTGTAGGACAAGACATACCAAGGAAAATAAAGAATTTATTTATGTATGCTACAACAGTGGCAAGAGTCTTGATTGCACAAGGATGGAAGAATGAGGAAACCCTGACAAAAGAACAGTGGCAAGAGAAATTGATGAACTATACAGACCTGGTGAAATTGACATGTAAATTGCGAGACAAGGACAACTGTGACTTTAAAGAAGAATGGGAAGCTTTTACAAATTATTTTAAAATACAACAAAATGAACTGGACTCCTTGGCAGGTTTTGAATAAACATACACAAATTTGTTGAGGGTTAACATAGTAGATAGATAATATAAGGATGTATACAATTTATAATATACAGAAGTTAACATGGGTTGAGAAATCAGAGAGAGGAGCTGAGGGAAGTCTTAGAGGGGAGGGAGAGAGGGAGAATTTGTTGGGGAGGTGGGAGGGGGGAAAATGGGGGGGGAATAATGAAGATGATTTGTTTTGATAATTTGTTATGTTGCAATTGCTAATAAATATCTATATCCTGCCAACCTAGCAGTTTGAAAGCACGTCAAAAGTGCAAGTAGATAAATAGGTACCACTCCAGCGGGAAGGTAAACGGCGTTTCCGTGCACTGCTCTGGTTCGCCAGAAGCGGCTTAGTCATGCTGGCCACATGACCTGGAAGCTGTCTGCGGACAAATGCCGGCTCCCTCGGCCAATAAAGCGAGATGAGTGCTGCAACCCCAGAGTCGGTCACGACTGGACCTAATGGTCAGGGGTCTCTTTACCTTTATATATATATATTTAAAGGTAACATGTGGAACAGTCTACCTTGGGAGGTTGAGGACTCTCCTGCCTTGGAGGTTTCTAAGCAGAGGTTGGGTGGCCATTGGTCATGGATGCTTTAGCTGACATTCCTGAATTGCAGGGGGTTGGACTAGATGACCCTCAAGACTAGATGACCTTCCAACTCTTCAATCCTATGAGTCTAGGATAAGACCATATGATGAGCCTCCTGGATCAGGCCAGTGGCGGTGGAGGAGGAACAGCCCAGCTGTTGCATCAGACCAAAGCCCGTCCAGTCTAGCATCCTGTGCTCACAGTGGACACCCAAAGGCCTGCAGGAAACCAACAAGCAGGATTGGCGCATAAGAGGCCTCTCTGGTGGTTTCTGGCAACTGGAATTCAGAATTCAGGAATTGCCTCCCACCACGGAGGCAGATGCCAGGGATTGAACCAAAGACCTTCGGCATGCAATACAGATGCTCTACCAGTGAGTTATGGTAGGGTTATCAGAAGTCTCCATTTCCCGGGGACAGCCCCCGGATTTGCGAATAAGTCCACAGACAAATTCCATCCCCGGAATGTCCCCAGATTTCATCTAACGTCCCTGGGAAACGCAGCAGCGGCAGTCTCATCTCAGCAGCCCAGAGCAGTTGGCTCTGGATGGCTTCAGGAGCTGCTGGGAAGTCCCCGTATGATGGTGGTGCAGGGGATCCCCGCCCCCTCCTGCTTGCACAAAAGTAGGAATGGGATTGGGGCTGCTCCAATATGATGGGAGACATCACACTGCCTGAGAGATCCCTGCCCCCTCCTGCTTGCACACTAGGAGTTGGGGTGGGGCTGCTCTGAATTGCAGTGTCACGCAAGTAGGAGTGGGATTGGGGCTGCTCTGATGGGAAGGGAGGCAATGCGCTGCCTGAGCCTCACCGCCACCACCGCTCTCGGCCCTCCTTCTCCACCGCCCACCGCTTCCCCACCATCACCATCGAAGAACCAACAACTCAGGGGCTGCCCAGGCTCATGGAGAAAGGAGATAGAAGCCTCAGAGGAAGGGGAAACATGGCGCTTGAGGTCAAGGCGGCGGCAGCCCCTCTGCAGCATCAATGTCCCGAACGTGTAGTAATTAATTAATCTACTGTCCCCGTATTCATTGAAAATAATCTGGTAACCTCAATTATGGGACCCTACCCCATGTCCTAGGAGACAAGGATGTGCTCAACCTGCATTCTGAACAGGAATTCTCCAGCAGAGATAGGGCAAGATGCTCCCAGAGAAGGGGAGCGCAAGATGCACCAAGCTTATTTGGCATGGGCCTGCAGGTAAAGTAAAGGACCCCTGGACGGTTAGGTCCAGTCAAAGCTGACTCTGGGGTTGCGGCGCTCATCTCACTTTCAGGCCGAGGGAGCCAGCGTTTGTCCACAGACAGCTTTCCAGGTCATGTGGCCATCAGGACTAAACCCCTTCTGGTGCAATGGGACACCGTGACGAGTGCCAGAGCGCACGGAAACACTGTTTACCTTCCCGCTGCAGCGATCCCTATTTATCTACTTGCACTGGTGTGCTTTCAAACTGCTAGGTTGGCAGGAGCTGGGACAGAGCAATGGGAGCTCATTCCATTGCAGGGATTCGAACTGCCGACCTTCCGATTGGCAAGCCGAAGAGGCTCAGTGGTTTAGATCACAGCGCCAGCCGCATGGGCCTGCATCCCGGGCCCCATTTCCTGCTGCTGTGGATGAGCCTTGCCCATCTGCCGTTTGTGCTTCTAGGAGACGGGGTGGAAGAAGGAGACTTCAGCTGGCTGCCCCGAGGCCCAGCACCGGCTCCCACCCCACACTGGCCAGCGAGCCGCCCCCCAGCCCTTCCTTGCGCAGCCGACGCCATCCATGCAGCAAGAGCCTTTGGGCAATGTTAGTGTACACCAGCTTCGCTCCTCGCTGGCTTGCTGCTTATTGCTAACCAGCCCTGCAAAGCTCAAGGATCGGCTGTGCTAAATATAGCCCTCCTCTCTAGGCCACTGCTGGGATACAAAGGAAGATGCTCCAGCAATTCCTTCTTAACTCTGCATCAGCATCTTCGCCAAAAGCAGGCCTCTCGCTCGGAAGAAGCGGCAGGGATGCGGGCGACGCATAGCCTTCCCTTCAGAACAGAAGGATCATGGAATCATAGACTCAGAAGGGAGCCAGGGGGTCATTTAGTCCAACCACCTGCAATGCACAAACGGCAGCTCAAGCACAGATTGATAGGTAAGACTGGGACCTACCCCAATGATCTCTCTCGGATTCAGCTGGTCCCAGCTCCTGGCAGTCCAGCCAGCACAGCCCATAATCAGGGGGGCACTCTGCACTTGATGTTCTGCTGTGCGATGGCCTGGGACTCGGGCTCGGACTTGGAGCTGGAGGAGACTCAGTCCGCACTGGATCCTTTGCCTCAGGCATCACCTGAACCAAGTCTGGGGCCTGATCCTGAAGAGTCCCAGTCTGCACAGGTTCCCCTGCAACAAGCACCAGCTGGGCCGAGTCAGGGGCCTGATCCTGCCCTGGCTCCAGATGCGGGGATTCCCTCGTTGCCTCCAGCAGGGCCATCACTTACAGCAGCTCCACTACCGGTTGGGTCAGGGGAGGCTGAGGCGGCCTCTGGGTCTAGTAACCCACCGATGTCTCCTGAGCTGCAGAGACTGAGTTCTGAGAGAAGGAGAGACCCGAGGACTCGCAGGAGGAGTTCTCGCCTCTGGACGAAACAGGGAGGTGAGTCACCGGGGGATCAGGACCAGCCGCTACCCCGTCAGAGATAAAAAGCTGTCTGACCCCGCCCCAGGTTGCGGGAGCAACATTGCTATTTCTTAGAACCTGCCTGTGAACCTGTGCCTGTCCTTGCCTGGTTTCCTGCCTCGTGTCCTGCCTTGACCCTGTCGGACTGACTCCCAGCAGAACCTTCGGATTCTGGACAGGTCCTGGACCGCATGACTTGGGTTAACCCCCAGGCCCAGCACACGGTGGCCTGATCCAGCAGCTTCCCCTTGAGTCCTTACCAGGGCTGGATTTAGGTTTGATGAGGCCCTCAGCTCCTGAAGATAATGGGGCCCTTTCTATGTCCAGCTGTCCTTTGTCCACAACAAATTGTCGCTGTTTTTTGTGTTGAATATATGCTATATGGTAATTGATGGACCTCATAGGTATCTCAAGCCATTTGCACATGTTGCCCTGCAACCAGTCCATGCAAAATGTAGGCACCCTATATATAGAAAGGAGCAAACCAGTGATATTTGAGGGAGCAGGATAGCAGGCGGGGCCCAAGACTTACGTCATAGGAGCCTACGCAACACAAAACACTGTTGCTGGGTGTAGGTTTTATTTTATTTGTTTTTATCATATATTTTGGAAATGGACATCTGGGTCCCCCCCCCTTTTTGGGAGGGGGTAAGAAAGTGGGGGCCCTAAGCTATAGCTTGTTTAGCTTATATGTAAATCTGGCACTGGTCTTTATGCCCTTCCAGCCAAACCCGCTTCAAATATTGACAATGTATTTCGGTTCGGCGTTTGCATCCTTCCATACGTAGTTAATTACACCTGACTCCTTGCTTAGCGCCTCGGACTGCGCTAACAAGGTTTGCGCGCCATTATTCTCGAAGCGCCATTAGGGAGGCTGTCTTTTATAGATTTCACTTTTATTACATGCACCGCTAATGAAGGCATAATGCGATTATGATGGACCGAGTCCCAGGGAAAATTGTTGCCAATTGGGTTTGGCACAAAATAATAAATTGCCTTTGGATCGAGTGGTAGGTTTGGGGAATAAAAAGAGGGACCCTTTTAGGCATCAAAATAAGGCCGGTTATAAGTTGAACAAGGAAATTAGATTTAACGGGAGCAAATCAATTTGCGGCATAAACTAACACAATAGCTATATACAAGCTGGGACTCCATTTTTGGGGGGTGGGGAGGATGTGCAGTGACTTTATTCTTATTTTATTTTTTGCAGAGGAAATTTGTTAGATGAATTAGTTGTTTGTCCCTCCTCCCGCCTGATTGTTTTCCCCAATTAAATTTCCTTATAGATTCTTAAAGCGAACAAGTATTTTTGCTAATGGTTGTTCCTCTAAGGAAAGTTGAATTGGATCGCTAAGTAGGAGAGTCATAAAGATTCGTCTCTAAACACCAGAGCTGCCTGTTCAGCAGCAGAAAACTGCCAGGTCTGAAAAAAATTATAAGAATTCTCAAGCCTAACAAGGACTGCTGAAAAATGGGGTGGTGTCTATAAAACCATAGAATCACAGGAAAATTGGGGTCTCCAGGGCTTTTCTCGTCCCATCCCCTGCAATGCAGGAATCACAGCTAAAGAAGCACCAAGATATCTCCTCTCAGTCCACTCCTTGCCACGCTAAACATACCCAGCTCCTTCAACCGTTCCTCATCAGGCTTGGTTTCCAGGCCCTTGATCCTCTTGGTCGCCCTCCTCTGCACACCTTCCAGCTTGTCAACGTCCTTCTTAAATTGTGGCGCCCAGAACTGGAAATTGTATTCCAGGTTTGGTCTGACCAAGGCAGAATAGAGCGGGACTATGACTTCCCTCTATGGGACGCGGGTGGCACTGTGGGTTAAACCACATAGCCTAGGACTTTCCAATCAGAAGGTCAGTGGTTCGAATCCCCACAACGGCGTGAGCTCCCGTTGCTCGGTCCCTGCTCCTGCCAACCTAGCAGTTCGAAAGAACGTCAAAGTGCAAGTAGATAAATAGGTACCGCTCCGGTGGGAAGGTAAACAGTGTTTCTGTGCACTGCTCTGGTTCGCCAGAAGTGGCTTAGTCATGCTGGCCACACGACCCAGAAGCTGTACGCCGGCTCCCTCAGCCAATAAAGCGAGATGAGCGTTGCAGGGATTTGAACCGCCAACCTTCTGATAGGCAAGCACTAGGCTCTGTGGTTTAACCTGTAGCGCCACCCACGTTGTAATCAATGTACTGTACTATAAAATAAACAAGACAGTATTGTAGATGTTAAAAATTCAAATTAAAGGATAAAAGTCTGTTCCAAAACCAAAGCGTTCCAAAACTAAGGTGCGTTTCCCCGTAAAAAGTAATGCAAAATGGATTAATCAATTCCAGACTTTTAAAAACAACACCTAAAACAGCAATTCAACATGAATTTTACTAAAAAGATAGTAATGAAAGCAATAATCAATGTACTGTACTATAAAATAAATAAATAAGACAGTATTGTAGATGATGAAAATTCAAATTGAATGATAATCACTCTTTGGATGGGGGGCTTCTATCCATTTCTGCAGTCACAGAATCAGTCGGTAGCTGAACTGGGTTCCACGCAGTCACAAAAGCAAATGAACCGAAAAAGCCACAAAAACACAAAATATATGAGTGGGGGGGGGGAGCACCAAACTGAATCCGTTCCGGAATTCCATTTCACTTCTGAAATATTTGAAAACCAAGGCGCAGCTTCTGATTGGTGCAGGCGCCCTGGAAACAATAGCCGACATCCGCATTGGACGTTCGGCTTCCGAAAAACGTTCAAAAACAGCATTTAGGAACCAAGGTGCCACTGTGTCTCCATCAGGGATGCAGCAAGCAGATAGATCAGCTGATGCATCATCTATATTAAAGGTCAAGGGACCCCTGACCACTAGGTCCAGTCGTGGCCGACTCTGGGGTTGCGGCGCTCATCTCGCTTTACTGGTCGAGGGAGCCGGCGTACAGCTTCCGGGTCGTGTGGCCAGCAGGACTAAGCCGCTTCTGGCAAACCAGAGCAGTGCACGAAAACACCATTTACCTTCCCGCCAGAGTGGTACCTATTTATCTACTTGCACTTTGACATGCTTTCGAACTGCTAGGTTGGCAGGAGCAGGGACCGAACAACGGAAGCTCACGCCGTCGTGGGGGTTCGAACCGCCGACCTTCTGATCGGCAAGTCCTAGGCTCTGTGGTTTAACCCACAGCGCCACCTGCGTCCCTTTTATCATCTATATATCATCTACATTAGGGCCTCCATAAAAATATAAAAATGGTTGTTTAGCAGGGAGCACTGAGCACCGAAACTGCCTCCCTTGCAGTGCTGAGGCGCTCCAAACCGGCTGTTTTCGGGAGATGAGGCTGAGGACGGGAGAGAAATGTGCAAGCGCAGACTCCTGCGCATTTCAGCATTTTTCTCTCTGCCCCCCCCCCCCGCTCCAGGGCCCACAGCCTCTCCGACTCGTTATGGAATTTCACTTTCCCTGCTAATGCTGATGACTCTCGCTTTCCCCACTGTGGCAGTAATAGCTGCTAATCAACTTGTAATGCAGTAATCACAACTGCGGGCTACGGCCATGCAAAGCAGGGGGGGGGGAATAAAGAAATAAATCAGGGGGGGAGAGGGGGAAAGAGAGAGAGGAAGGAAGGAAGGAAGGAAGGAGAGAGGAGAGGGGAGAGAAAGAGGGGCAAGGCAGGCACCACAAAAATTAGAAAAAAGGAGAATTTTTCCCCAGATATAAATAAAGTGGAAGTATACAATAATAAACATTATTTTCCATCTCATTGTAGGTTTTGTTCCATTTCGAAAAATGAAATTTCTTTTTGCTGTTGATCAGTGCTTTTTTCCTGGGAGGACGCAGGGGTACGCATACCCCTAAACCTTTTGTGAATCTTTGTACTTTTGTCCATTTACTGTATTTATTTCCCCCGATTGGAACTATAAAGTGGTGATTTTCTTGAGACAAAATGAGAGTACCCCTTGACATTTATTTATTTTTAGGGGGGGAGAAGCACTGCTGTTTAT